>NC_091821.1:159500216-159804334 GCF_038994185.2 Dermacentor albipictus | reverse complement strand
TGCCCAGCGACAAAGTTCCCTGAAGCAGTGCCGCTTAAAGAACTCAGCTCAGTTGAGATAGTCAATGCACTACTGTCCATATTTGCGCGAGTTGGTTTTCCTGCGGAAATCCAATCAGATCAGGGCACAGTGTTTACTAGCGCTTTGACGACAACCTTTCTCGAAAGGTGCGGGGTAAAGCTGCTACACAGCTCAGTGCACCACCCCCAGTCGAATTCCGTTGAGAAGCTCCACTCAGTCATGAAGCGCGTGTTGAGAGCATTGTGTTTTGAACATCAAACTGACTGGGAGCTGTGTCTGCCTGGGGCGATGTTTGCATTACGGACCGCGCCGCATGAGGCTACGGGGTTTTTGCCAGCTGAGCTAGTGTACGGTCGCTCGCTGCGATCTCCGCTTCGCATGTTTCGAGACGGATCACTGCCCTCTCCAATGGCTGCAGACCATCTGTTCCACAAATGGCCGCCTCCTGCGCTGGAGCCTCGCTTTGCAACAATATTCCTTTGAGGTGCGTTACAAAAAGGGGAGTCTCAACGGTAACGCCGATGGCTTAAGTCGAAGCCCCTAACGTGGGAATCAGCCTCAAAATTGTTTGTTATTGATGTTTTTCATCCTGAGGCAGGATTTTTAACATATTGCTTTTGTGTAGTGTTTCAAAGTGATGATGTGCTTTCTAGTGCAATTTTCCGATTTGTGGACGTGTTCTGAGTGCTGCTAGACTACTGTAAGGAACTAGGCAGTAGTATAAAAGGGGAAAGAGCCTGGCATGGCTTAGTGAGGGTTCTGCCGTGCTTGCTGACTGAGCGGCTGAGTTTCGGCGCAGTTCTAACGCTTGCTGGGAACGAGAACAAAAATGGCAACTCTCCCGAAGTCACTTTGCAGTGTCCTGTGTGAACCTGAACGTGAGAACGAGGCCTTCTCGGTGCGCTGCGCTCAAGAAACGCCGAGGGACGACCGACTTCGGTTATGATCATCATCGAGCGACATCCCTCCGGACAGCGGATGCAGTCCCCTGACCATCGGGATCTCCTTCCCCCGGTGGGGCGGTCTGTTACGTTTCGCCTACGATATAGAGGCTAGAAGGTTTTCCTAGTGTCACGACTGAGCCGGCGCAGCTGAAATAACTTGCTATGCGCAAGGCAGATGGCGCTACCGCCCGCTGGCGCGCGGGCAGGCGCAAGAAGCCCTCATGGGTGTAGTGCTCTCTGGTTCAGTCGGTTGATCGTGTGTGTGCTGCTGTCACTGCTTTGACAAGGCGTTGAAGTGCTAAAGACAGTGCAAACTCTGGCATAGGTTCTCTTGTCATTTAGATTCGACACGGACTAGCTGTAACGCCGAGAGCGTGCCGCGGCAGGAGCAAATGCAAGCGTCACATCGGGCCCGACCTACTGCGCCGTAAAGAAGCGTAGGAACACATCTCGTACATGATACCGAAACAAGAAAATGAAGCGGGACAAATTGCAGGCCGGAATGTCTTTATTACACAAGGTTCCATGGCAACAATATACTAATGCCTTTCCTTGTGGGAAGTGCCCTGTGCGAGGCTACCGACAGCGCCTCATTTTCAGGTGCTTTTTCTTTTATCGCTGCGCTCTTTGTTTACTGACTTTACAGGAAAATGAATCCTAGTCAAGGCGTAAAACTTCATCACTTCTGTCGTAATTCGACGTCCATGCTCCTTGCAGCTCACACCTTGAAGCTCATGTCCCTGAAGAAAATGCAGAAAGCTGACCATGCTATCTGCGTGTAGCTTATTGCGATTGAAAAACACCGTAAATGCGTCCTCAAGCTTTGCTATGAGCTGTTCAATTGGCCTTGATGGATAAACTAAGCCTCCATGGTCAACATTTCGAGTAAGCGAGGCATTGTTGTTTGACTCGGCTTGCAAAGACAAAGTGCTGAAACAAGTTGAACATTGAGGGCAAGGAAATCTTTTAAGGATTTTTCTTACAACATACCCAGCTACATAAAAAAATTAGTCTGCTGTCACTTTTTTTTTTTGTCTACACAGCCCTGAGGATCGCTCAGGCTGCTGTGCTCCTCGAGCAACTCTGCATGCAGCAGAAGCCAAGTTTCCGTAAATTATCGACAAGTTCAGTTATTCGCGCATTTTTTTCTTTGGGGACATGAGATGGTTGCAAGAGGGCAGTCACTACTTCTGCAGGTACTTTTGCTCCTTTTGGAGGATTTGCGAGGCTGTAGAAAGCCAGGTTGTTGATAATTATCAAAAACTGCCCCACTATTGGATGATCATTGCAACCGAAGCACTGGCACGCAATACCAAATACATTCTCCATCCTGTCTTGGCTTAGGTTTGCGGTCAACAAGTACTTGTATTGCAGGGACGTGGTTAGGTATTTTACTAGCGGCAGTGCTTTGCAGAGTTACACGCAGCCCAAGGGCAGTTCCTGCACTTAAAAAGCCGCCACCATGTTGTGCAGCATATTCTTCCCGTTCATTGAGAAAAACAATAAAATAATTCAAAAACTGTGCACTTCTTGAATCAGCACGAAGGCCTTTTGATGGGATTCTAGACGACATTATAAAAATTAGTCTTTCCATTAGTTTTACAAACCGTTCTGTCGTGTCAATGTTTCAGACGTTGTCCCTTTGCAAATGCGGATCAGGAGCTGTGGGCTCCTCATCCGCATGAGGATACATTCTAACACCCACAGCTGATTGAACCGCATGCCCCGGGTTGACGTTCTGCAAGCTGCCTCGAAACATGCCTTCACACCAAGGCGCTGCTTTGGAGGAAGGCCTCCGATTTTCTCCTCCAGCACAATAGTTGGGATGGACTTCGTGAGTGCCCGGAGGTCTTAGACGGTCTTGCTGAAAGTTTCTTTTTTGGGGGGGGAATAAGTCAAGGGATTTTCGCTTCCTTGCAGTTATTTGTTTCAAAGTCGTTAGTCGTTTCTTATGCTGCCAGCTGAACTGGTTCAAGATAAGCTTTCTTGAGTATTTGCATCGTAGGCAAGTATTGCATATCGGACGTCGTCACAGTGCAGAGTTTCGAGAAGTACGCTTTTCCATACTGTGTATGTTGGCCAGGTGAGAGAGGCTCAATCTAACAGCCGGGACAAAGTAGCAATTTATCTCGTGCTTTGAACGTAGCGTTCGTTGAAATGCCTTGAGCACACGACACAGGTTTCGTCGAGAGCCTTGTCATCTCGCGTTATGTTTCGAGCCCATTCTTGCGACCGATATCGGTCGGACGGGGCGCGGAAAGACACTTTTTATTTCGACGACTTGTAGCCACCTTTGCAGAGCGGCACGAAACACTTGTGACCTTTTTTGTCGGCATTATTACACGTGCATCTAGAGGCACAAACAAATCACACACAAATCCCAGCCCGCGCGCACTTGCCAACTGGCTGGGCGAACGGCGCGCCTAGAACAGCGCGGCCAAAACTCGCCTGGTAGCTGCAGCGCCACCTACGCAGTGCATCCAAACTGGTTTCACAGGGGCCCCTTGAAATGGCGGCCGTTCACGACACTAGGAAAACCTTCTAGCCTCTGTACCTACGACACGCGGTATAGCCGGCGCGGATTCAACGGACGCCGGGGCTTCGTTCAAAGCGGCGGACATTTTGGCCCGTTCGGAGCGGCCGCGACGCATCCCCGCCGAGCGCGTCTCGGCATGTTTCAGTGCCACGTGTCTTCGTGTGTGCATGTGTGTGTGTGTGCCAACGCTTGTCAAAGCGCGGCAGCCGGGGAGAGGAGCTCCCCCAATGTGAAGCGAGGAGGTCTGACCGGCGCCGGCCCGGTTGATGCGTCACCTCCTTGTCCCAACGTGTCTCTCAGCGTGTCTGTGCCCCACCGTCACGTGACCTAGTCCCGTGACCTTCCCTCTTACCCTCAACTCCGAGAGTATAAGAGCAGCTGCCCTCGGACGCCAGGAGAGAGGCTCTGATTTCTTCTGTTGAGTAACGTGCTCTCCCGTCTCGCCACTTCGGTCGACCTGACTGGCCGCTCTTTTGCGATGCTAGAATAAACAAGTTGTTCTGTTAGCAGTCGACTCATGCTTTGCCAGGACCTTCGGATGCTTCCAGTTGTGCCCCAGGCCGCCAGGCCAACGCTACCCTTGGGGCTTGCGACCCAGTTGCAATAATGGGCGTCAGCACTGAGGTTCCAACAGCGCGCTTTAAAGAAGCGCGCGCCCTCGAGACTCGCCGTGGCTGGCTCCAAGCCGCCGCGTGTGTACGCCACTACGTTCAAATGGCGCCCTCGGCGCAACCGATGTGGGAGCTGTCGTACGCAGCAGTCTGGAACGTCCATTGCGCCGCCGCAATCTTTGAGAGTGTTGCGGGAAAGCTCGCCTCCTGTCAACAGAGCGCACTTGGTCTGGGGCGGCGGAGTTCGATATATCCATTTTACATCCGGCCCCGTTCGAAATAAAAAATTAAAAATGCATGCGATTTTCCACATGATATAGAAAGTGTTCGATATACGCAATAATTCGTTATATCCGTGTTCGATATATCGAGGTTTGACTATTTTGTTGGAAGAGGGGAAATGTGACATAATCGTTGCTGTGTTATCGCGTTTAGTTCTTGTCATGCCATGGCCCTTGATGCAATGCCCTGCGCATGCGTGACATGCACACATATGTATATACAGTTAAACCTGGATGTAACGAACCTATATGTAACGAATTCCTGGATTTAACGAAGTTTTTGAATTCCCCAACGCTGCCCCCATTGAAGCTCATGTATTTTCGACCTTGATGTAACGAACGCGTTGCGGCAGTTAGCCTTGATGTAACGAACTCCCAAAGCTGATCAGTCATTACTTTTTGCACTTTTAAGGAAAATTCGGCCGAAGAAATGCTCTAGATTATTGAATATTAATATTGTAAGGAGCCAGCAGCTACGCGATCGCCAGGGATTGCCGCGACCGAGCAAAGTTAGCGATGATGATGATGATGGCGGCAACTAGCGCCGCTCCGTGCCTAACGTAGCAGTCTTTTCAGGCTTTGCTTGTCTAGCGTGACGCCAGGTGGCATTGGTATCGGCAGCTGATTTCTCTTTCAGATTTATTTTGTTTCGTATAGATTTGAGGACAAGCGTTCTTATTTAGTGATTTTTATTTGTTTCAACGGCTTAGACGCACTTATGTGTAAGAATTCACTTGAAAAGCAACGCTGATAGCCGGTTCTTTCATTGCCAGGGCGCGGGAAGGGAGAGGGACGATGACGAACGACACTCCATGACGAACGACATGCGTCACTTTTTTTTCTTTCTCTATGGATGCGTTGCATTTGCCATTTTGAGTGTTGTCCTGCGTTCTGCATGTGTGCGTGTGTCAACTGTGCCCTGGTACTGGTTTGTCCGACTTGTTTTGGAGGTGCTAGGCCTGCCTGTCGGCGTGTAGTCGTGCGTCTCCGCTTCTAACTACGTCGTCGGTTGGTCGTGATGAGTTCTGCTGCCAGAAAGCGAAAAGTTCTGTCTTTTGAAGACAAACTCGCAATTTTAAATGCTGTCTCCGCGGGCGAGAAGAAGAAGGACGTTGCCGCCCGTTTCAGCATTCCAGCGAGCACATTATCAACGATTTTGAGTGCGGAACACAGCATCAGAAACGCAGTGGAGTCAGGAACAAGCTCGAAGAAAAAAAGACTGAAGCTGTCCACATACACTGATGTGGACAAGGCAGTGTTCACATGGTTTTTGGACACGAGAGCCAGAAATGTACCCATAAGTGGTGCGATCTTGCAACAGAAGGCAAAGGATTTTGCGTGTATCTTGGGCCATGATGATTTCAAGGCAAGCAACGGGTGGCTGCAGGGATTTAAGAGCCGGCATGGTGTCGTCGGAAGAGTAATCAGCGGCGAATCTGCCTCCGCAGACAGCGATGCTGCTGCTTCGTGGGTGGCTGACGAGCTGCCTGGAATCCTGAGTCGCTTCGAGGCGGCTGATGTCTACAATGCCGACGAGACGGCTCTATTTTATCAGATGCTTCCGGGCCGCACGCTAGCGTTAAAAGGCGATGACTGCCGCGGTGGAAAGCAGAGCAAGCTCCGCATAACGATTCTGCTGTGTGCCAACCTCGACGGCACAGACAAGCGAGTCCCGCTAGTTGTCGGCAAAAGTGCCCGTCCCAGGTGTTTTAAGGGGACGAAGCGTATGCCCGTGAAGTATGTGGCGAATTCCAAAGCTTGGATGACTCGGCCAATATTTTCTGAGTGGTTGAAGGAATTTAACCAGGACGTCAAGCGGCAAGGCCGTCAAGTTTGCCTACTGCTGGACAATTGCTCGGCGCACCACGTCGAGGGCCTGCAGCTGTCGAACATCGAACTGCATTACTTCCCGGCCAACTGCACGTCTCTAATACAGCCCCTGGACAAAGGGGTCATTAACAGTTTTAAATGCTGTTACCGGCGCCGACTAATCCAGAAGATACTTCTCGACATCCGTCTGGAATGGGAGATGAAGATCGACATTTATCAAGCAGTCGAGATGCTTGCTGCCTCCTGGCAAGAGGTCAGGGCAGAAGTTATCGCGAATTGCTTTTTAAAGGCCGGAATAGCCAAAAACGCACGGGCTGGTGCCGACGAGGAAGAGGAGGAAGACCTTTCTACTCCGTCCGATGTGGCCGAAGCGTGGAACGAGCTATGCCCTAACGGTGGTGTACCCGACGACGTTGAACTGACTGACTTTTTGTTTGCCGACAACGCCGCCGTGGATACAGAAGAAATGTCTGATGCAGCAGTAGCTGAAAGCGTGCAAAATCCCGATGGCGGTGATGATGGTGCCTGTGAGGCAGATCCGTGTGACGTGCCTTCTGCAAAGGAGGTGATGAACGCAATGGACGTTATGCGCCGTTTCGTCGGCTCGCTCGACGATGAAGGAGCTCTACACGATTTAGCTTCTTTGGAGCGGCGTGTTGTGCCGTCACTTGTACCGAAGAAGCAAGCGCAAATTACGCAGTTTTTTGGTGTAAAATAAATGCTTGAAGGGTGAGTTCACCTTCGCGGATATGTTGAGCTATTTGGTTTCGTTTCTGCATCATTCGTACGAGCCTTCACGCGAAACCTGCATGTAACGAAAACCTGCATGTAACGAAAAATTGCGAGCTTTTGTCAACTTCGTTATATCCAGGTTTAACTGTATTATACTACGGAGCAATAAAGGCAGGAGTTCATTCCCGTTCATGTTCAAGACGGTGTCGTTCGTCGCAGAAACACTACAGTATCCTCCTGGTTGCCTGTTCTGCACCCATTTTAGATGTTTTTGGACTCAACAGGCCCAACAGGCCCAAGGCATTTCGGAGCTGCCCGTCACACATGGAGGGACACGTCCTGATCGATTATGGCGTTGAGGTGTCACACTTTGTTTCCCTCATTCTATTTATCCTCAAACGAATTGAAATTACTCGTTCGGCTTAAGAATGCGATCAAGTTTTATTCACGTGAACGTAGCAATGGAATAGCCACCCGAAATTTTGCAAGATGAATTAAACATTGTACCACGTGGGCCATTGCGCATGCAGAATTCCTCAGCCTTGAATACTTCAGTGTTTGCCGAGTGTACGCAGCACAAGCAGAGTCCCCCCTCGTTTGCTGTCACCTGCACATCATCTGTGTTACTGCCCCAGTATTTGATCAAGCCACCCCAGGCAATGGAGATGCCTGTAGCACGTTCGGCACAGTGGCCTCTTTTGCTGGCTCACAAACTTCGGCAACAGGGACAAGTGCCGGCATCACCAGCGGCCCTCTCGGCAGGCCGTGCGAACGATGCTTGCTTGGGCTGATTAGCAAATGGCTGGTTCCGAAATCCTGGCCAGAAGGTGTGCCATCGAGTCTGCAGACACACCACCTACAGCATTGCTGCAGCGAGCAGCGGACACCAGCGGTGAACGACAGAGACAACACCAGCACACATGTTATGGGCAAGAGTGCATGGACATTTCCTCGGTGTGGCCGCAGCCATTTGTATCCCCTGTTTGCGAAGCATGCGTCGATGTTATACCGTGTAGCGTGTTTTTGCCACAGTATATAGTGATTTAAGGTTGGGGGAGACGTGGGGACACTCGACACTCTTGTGCCCCCCTATGTTTTTTCCCTGCATGACGCTCATATCTCCCGTAATCTGGCTTCTCCATGTAGCTGAGCGCCGGCGGCAGTCAGTGTAGTTGCAGATTAGTACAAGATACGATGTGAGTGTTGCACTACTAACGCCAACTTACGGTGGGTTTACTGGAACGCTCATGGAAGCAGCATCTTCCTCTTTCGCTTGGGGTGCCGGCAGAGCGTGCGCACCTCTTGGCACGCTCTGGGTGACTGGCTTGCAAGACTTCAGAGTGGAACACTGGGATGGTCGAACACGATCATTCAAACGCACCACAGTTCGCATGACTGTACACGCGAACGACGAGGCATTGGTGTCCAGCACGAGATGAACGTATTCACTCTATATTCAGTCACGGTGAGTAGGACTTCCGAGATTTGTCGCACGTCGACCGGCATGTTCTGTGGATAACAATTCAGCTAGATGGCATTAGTATATGAAAGGTGCAATAAATGCCCTTGTGATTGTTCGCACTACTGTGTCGTCGTTCCTTTGTCCCAAGGGCACGTTTGAGACCACACAACGCAGCCATGAGCATGCGGCATTAAGCTAGGCAAAGTGGAAATAATTCTGAGCAAGCACAGCGGCAAACACCACAGAGCGAAGCAAAAAATCGTTTTCACTAAAGCCAAAGAGCAGCGACACAATAAGATTTTTTTCAAGAAGTTACGAAAGCTTGCAGTGTTTGGGAGCAACGCGAGGCGTTGTTCCGAAAAGGCACATTTTCTTATGCTTTCAGTCGCTGCCATACATGTACGATTGTGACCATTTTGGATTTGTTTTTGCCACTGCACATGTCCATATGGCGATGACTCTTAAAGGGTTAACATTATGTGGCTACACTATCACTTGCAACACGATACAAACAGATAGCATCTATAGATCAAGTGAAACCTCACTTGAGCTCTGTGAAACACGTGATCACACGTTGAGGAAGTCTGAGAATAGGACAGCAGCTGCATACAAAGACTACTCACATAGCAATATAACTTAATGAAATTGTGCAAAAGGTCATCAAAAAAGTCAGTAAGCACTGATGATAGCTTTGCACTTGAGAAGAGAACTTGCCTGTCGATTGCAGATAGAATTTAATCCCAAATAGTACGAATCCAGAAAGATTACTCAATGCCAAACACCCTAGCCATCAAAACTTAATGCTCTTATATTTCTACAATTCTGCCCTATTACTACACGAAGGCATTTCTAAAATATCTTTTGCAAGAAAAAAAATAATAAGTATTGCCTGCCTGGGCATAACTTTAATTTCACATTAAGACGAGAGTCATGGTGTACAAGAAAAATTGCTCATGAAGAAACGTTTCATGGGTAATTTGTCAGTGACAAATCAAAATGCACATTTGGGACAGGTTTGGGTTTTTTTTAATAGACATTTTGGCATCTAATATCAGTAGCCATAAACAAAAATAATTTGATTTGATAAAAAAGCTTTGGTACAAGCCCTGCCTGTTGCCACACCCTGTGCATGAGAGCACAAACCATTAGATTTTTCACGCTTATGAAAACTGGCTGCAATAACAGCATGTTTTTATTGCTTACTACAAAACCACAACGCAGCGTCAGCCCTACCACAGGGAGAAAAAAATAAGAAAGGAAAAAAAGAGAAATCTGCTCGGTCTGTCGTTGGCACGCACTATGTGTCAGCCTTCCCCCTGCCACATTCAATATGCTTCACCAACATACAAGATGCTCCACTTCACGGAAAGCCCAGCTAGTTAAAAGTATTGTATTAAGGTTGCGCTGTCTTCCCAGTACTGCACATAATTTACTACCATATTTACACGATTGTATGTCAACCCCTTTTTTTTTAATTTGCAAAATCTGAAGTGGGGGGGTCGACTTACAATTGAAACCAAAACATGGCACCTCCAAAAAAGCAAGACCAACGAAAGCTACAACTTAGTTACAATTTTATGTTTGCTCATTGGCCCTACCCGTAGCTTTTTGCGATTCTGTGTGTTTGTTCGCTTTTTGGAAGGGTTTTTCAACATTTTTTAGAGTTTTACAGTGCGCGCAACACTCATGGGGGGGGTTTCGACATTTAATGGAATTGCCGCTGTTCAATTCGCAGCGGCACCCTCAGGACGGCGGTGCATGCAGGGAGTATTGGTAGTTCATGGAAGAGCAGACACCGCTCATGGGTCACGGGTTTCTTTTTCCCTGTTGCGCTTAGCTTTCTCTATAGTATGACCAAAGACAGTGGTTTGACGCGTTCGACTTGACTGCCGGCTACGTGCTACTTCCATGCTTCCTCAGTCGTTATGAGCGCTCCAGGCCCACTAATCATTCGGCACTCATTCACAGCAGCGTTCAAGAGGGCTGCCATCCTTTACGCTGAAGAAAAAAATCACTGCGCAGCAGGCCGCAAGTGCGATGTTTCTGGACGGGTGGTGCCAGAGAGGCGACTGCAGCGAAGCGAAATTTTCACCTGTGACGGCAAGTGAGGAATTTCCCATATGCCGAAGTCTGGACACTTTCTGGAGCTGTAGGCCAAGCTTGCAGCGTACGTAACTGAAATGCGTTATCGGTCCCTGCCAGTGAAGTGCGACATGGTCATGAAACAAGCCCAGATCTTCGCCTTTTAAGGGCCTGCTCTGCCGTGAGTAATACGAGTGGCTGGCGGCAGAAGACCGCGAACTTACGCCAACCGGGCCTGTCAAAAGAGCCTCCCTGACGGCTGCGTGTGGTTGGGTGCATTCGGCGTGGGCTGCTTCTCCACAAGATATTGTGGTGCTTTCGTTTGCCAAGTGTGGAATTTCGCTGGACGACGACACGCTGTGTGACCGTAGAAGCGATGACGATGGCAGCACTAATGAAGAAGAGTAGTCCAGTGACCACGTCAGCTACTAATAAATTTTCGATATTGAATGCGCCCTGGAAACGCTCTTCCTTTTTTTTTCCTTTCACGCGACATGGGGGGGTCGACTTACCTTCGAGTCGACTAACAATCGTGTAAATACGGTAATAAGTTTCTTTGATATGGCAATTGGGGACCGAAATATTTGCAGAAAAGCTGACTTGCAGTGCCGCAAGGAGCCAAAAGACATTGCAAGCTAATGGCCCTACATGCATTTGCAACTTTGGGAATTTATACTTGAACATTCTCCATGTCCTTACTTAATTTTTAAAAAAAATATCCCTATGAATGTTCAACTTTTCCACGTGACCAGAATTTACTTTACTTTTCCAGGTTTTCCAGGTCACTAGACACCCTGCGACAGGTATGCGAATGGCATTTGCACCTAAATGCAACATGTGTAGGTTCGTGCAAGAAATATTGGACAAGCCACTAGTGACATTCTGCAATGTGTCGACACTACCTACACTGATGCACTTGACTTAAAAAGAACAAAATTTGCCATCTGCCATCTCAATACAATGTAGAATCCTCAACACTTCTGAGCAATCTGCAATATCTCCAACAACTGACACGTTGCAGAATAATGAAACTGATGTCAGCTGAACAGTGAAAGGAATTGTCACCAACCGGTGTTAGTGGATGCAGCTGCAGTACAGGGTGTCAAGGAAGTTGAAGAGTTTGATGGCGACACAAAATCACTTGGCTTGAGCAGGAGTTTGGCCGCAGTAAAACTTGATTCATCATCCCTATCCTCCTTCCCTTTGTTACTAGGAGTATCACAATCACCTGAAAGAAATAAAATAATGTAGACAAATTTAAGAACAGCCACTAGAGAACAGCCAATACAGCTTCACTTACTTATAACTTCACTTACTTCACTTACTTTATAACTTTGCAAGGCAAAGTTATAAAGGCCAAAGAGAAAAAAGGACATCACAAAATGGACTGATACATTTTAAAACAAAGATGCCAACATGCACTATCAAAGGATTTCTTGCAAATAAATTATCTGAACAAATTACACCATATGAGACTGTTTATATGTCTCTCAAGTTTTGTCCATGAAGCCAAAGTCACAAAACGATTTTTTAATCATACAAACTTTTGGCAAATTCTAAGACGAAGCTAACTACAATGGGCACAACTAAAGTCATACAGAGTGCCAAACATGTAAACTACAATGTGATGACGAACTATTCCACAATGAAACCCATGATTTTACAAATGATAAATGTAGTCATGCAACTGTGCTTTAAAGGCCAACTCTGGCGACATTGAGGCATACAAAATGGCTGGTGGTGTTTCCAGACACAATAGCATAAAAAATCAAAATAAGCGCATTACCCTCTGAAGGTAGACTTTTTTTGCCATATATGACCACCCAAGGTTGAATTTTTATTTCAGGTTTAAAATTTCAGAAAAAATTACCAGAATTTTCTTAGAGTGACCATGAAGTGAGAAAAAAAACATTTTCCATAGCAAGCATGCATTGTTTTTCATGTTAAAGAGCAGTGCAAAAAGACAGCAGCACAAGACAGAGAAATACAAAGGACAGACATAAGACAGAAATACACAGGACACGTGCTGTCCTGTGTATTTCTCTGTCTTGTGTTGCTGTCTTTTTATGCTGCTTTTTGTCGTGAAGATTAACTTACCTGCCCAGTTTTGCACCACATGCATTGTTTATTCGCGAATACAGATGTGCTTCCATAAATACTTATAGCAATAAAAAGGTCGCAGTTACACCCGAAAGGCGAAGCATCAATTGCAATAGCAAATTAGGAGACAGCTATACAAAGTAAGGGCAGTAGTTTTATCGGTCATATTAACTTGTGAACATTGGTTAACTAACCAAATTAACAAGCATGGTGTCACATGCACAAGAGCAAATATGAACCCATCTCACTTGATGACCGCAGAAACTCGCTGCAAAACACTGAAGTGAGGAAGCGCGGCGTCAGCAGCGAGCGAATTGACCTTTGTGCTGCCTCTTGCATCAATGCGAAGCAGCAAACACACAGCGCACATAAAGCTATCAGCACTCGGGGCATTCTGTCTCCATCACAGATTGCTTTAAAGACAGGACCCATGAGGCCCCGCCACAACAGCAGCTGCTTGTGAGCAGATTTAATCGCGCCCCTGTGAGCAACAGTCAGGCGAGCTTCTATCAGTGACCCTTTGAGAAATTACAAACCAGATAGATCTCAGTTTTTAGGAGTCCAACGAATGCAAACAGCCCACGAGACAAAACCAAAACTAACCAGTGCGCGCCCTCACACATGCGGGTATGTAGCTGAAACACCAGTGTAAAGCAGCCCCGGAATGAAACGAAGAGATTATGGAGCTGTAAAGGGGGTTTATTCGGCTCGTAGAGCAGCAGCGACAAACTCAGCTCCAGCAGGTAGGGCGCAGCCAGCGAACAAAACTGGGTACGTGCCACGCGATGGCAACGGGGCTTTTCAGCCTGCCGATCTTCTTCGTCACAATCACCCCCGGAATTGAAGAGGAGCCATCCTGGCGACCTAGGAAGAGGTGGGCGGATCGTAATACTGCTTCAGCCGGTCAATGTGCACAGTCTCTCGCCCCCGACGACGCAGATCGGAAGATGGCGATACGGGTTCGACCACGTAGTTCACTGGTGATGTTTGTGCAACCACGCGGTAGGGCCCGTGGTACTTCGGGAGGAGCTTGGACGAAAGGCCAGGAGCAGCAACAGGCGGTACCCAAAGCCACACGAGTGAGTCGACGGGGAAGGGGTGAGGGGGAGGATTGAGGTCATGGCGTTCTTTTTGGCGGCACTGTTGAGCAGACGTCAACAAACGGGCCAGTTGGCGGCATTTCTCGGCGTGCTGAGCAACCGTAGCAACAGGTGAGCATTCAGCAGGGTCCGGCCGGTACGGGAGAACCGTATCAATGGTGCTGGAGGGATGGCATCCGTAAAGCAGAAAAAATGGGGAGAATCCGGTAGTGGCTTGAGAGGCAGTGTTATATGCGTAAGTGACGAACGGAAGTACAAGGTCCCAGTTGGAGTGGTCAGATGCAACATACATTGATAGCATGTCACCAAGAGTTCTGTTGAATCGTTCTGTTAAGCCATTGGTCTGTGGGTGATAAGCGGTAGTAGTGCGGTGAATAATTTGGCATTCAGACAGGAGTGACTGCAGGACATCTGAGAGGAATACGCGGCCCCGATCGCTCAACAGTTCACGTGGTGCGCCATGGCGGAGAACGAAGTTGTGGAGTATGAACGAGGCGATGTCTTTTGCTGATGCGGCAGGCAAGGCGGCGGTTTCAGCATACCGTGTCAAATGATCTACGGCGACAACAATCCATCGGTTGCCAGCGCCAGTAGGTGGAAGAGGCCCATATATATCAATGCCGACACGGTCAAATGGCTGAGCTGGGCAGGGAAGTGGTTGGAGAGGAGCGGTGGAGAGATGCGGGACACATTTGCGTCGCTGGCAGGCAATGCAGGAGCGTACATATTTGTGGACGAAGGTGTACATCCCTCGCCAATAATATCGTAGGCGAAGCCGTGTGTAAGTTTTTGACACTCCGCCGTGACCAGACTGCGGGTCAGAATGAAAAGCGGAGCATAACTCTTGTCGTAGGTGGCGAGGCACTACTAAAAGCCATTTGCGGCCGTCATTGTGATAGTTGCGGCGGTATAAAAGTCCGTCCCGGATTCTGAAATGCTGCGCCTGTCGGCGTAGCGCTCGAGGTGCCGAAGTTGCCGGAGGATTTGACAAAAAGTCGAACATCATGACGATCCATGGGTCTTGTTGTTGCTCCGATGCCATGTCGAGGATGTCAAGTGGTGAGATGTCATGTCTGTCGGTAGAAGTGCTGCTGTCTGAAGTAACAGGGGAGCGCGAGAGGGCATCGGCGTCGGCGTGTTTGCGTCCAGAGCGATAGACGACTCGGATATCGTATTCCTGGATTCGGAGGGCCCACCGAGCGAGGCGGCCCGACGGGTCTTTTAGGTGGGACAACCAGCAAAGAGCGTGATGATCCGTCACAACGTCAAAGCGTCGACCGTAGAGATACGGACGAAATTTTTGAAGAGCCCATATGATAGCCAGGCACTCTTTTTCTGTTACTGAGTAATTGGCCTCAGGTTTCGTGAGGGCACGACTGGCATAGGCGACGACGTATTCGGCATTAGTGTTCTTGCGTTGTGCGAGCACGGCACCAAGGCCGACACCACTGGCGTCAGTGTGAAGTTCTGTAGGTGCGCTGGGATCAAAATGGCGCAAGATTGGCGGAGACGTGAGTAGGTGACGAAGAGTCGTAAAGGCATCATCAGAGGCTTCCGACCAAGCAGAAAGTTCATTGTCGCCTTGGAGAAGTTGGTTTAGTGGTGCGATCACAGTAGCGAAATTGCGAACGAAACGTCGAAAATAAGAGCATAGGCCAATGAAGCTGCGTAGTGCTTTCAAGTTACTGGGCTTTGGAAATTCGGATACGGCGCGAAGTTTAGCAGGATCAGGAAGAATGTCTTCTTTGGAGACAACGTGGCCTAATATGGTCAGTTTTCGAGGTGCAAATCGGCACTTTTTTAAGTTAAGCTGGAGACCAGCATTCCGGAGACAGGTCAAAACTTGATGTAAACGCCGAAGATGGGTAGGAAAATCGGGAGAAAAGACGACAACGTCGTCGAGGTAGCAGAGGCAAGTATGCCACTTCAGGCCGCGTAGGATGCCGTCCATCATGCGTTCGAAGGTGGCGGGCGCATTGCACAGACCAAACGGCATCACAGTGAATTCATATAAGCCGTCAGGTGTTACAAACGCAGTTTTCGAACAGTCAGCGTCAGCCACGGGCACCTGCCAGTAGCCAGAGCGGAGATCTAAGGAGGAAAAAAACTCCGCTCCTTGCAAACAGTCAAGGGCATCGTCAATACGTGGCAACGGGTATACATCCTTTCGGGTAATCTTATTAAGCCTTCGATAATCGACGCAAAATCGTATGGAGCCGTCTTTCTTTTTAACTAGGACGACTAGTGATGCCCAAGGACTACTAGAAGGCTGGATGACACCGCGATTGAGCATATCGTTCACCTGGTCATTGAGAACGCGCCTTTCAGTCGCCGATACTCAGTAGGGACGCTGTCGAATTGGTGCATGGCTCCCAGTGTCGATAGTGTGCGAAACAGTCGTGGTGCGGCCGAGTGATGTTGCTTGGAAGTCAAAAGACGAAGAGAAGCCTAGAAGCAAGCGAAGAAGTTCGTCGCGCTGCTGCGTCGTAAGGTCACTGGCAATAGCTGGCATAAAAGAACGCGGCAGTGACTGAGGAGGCGATGCCTCGAGAGCAGCAAGATAAGTGGAGTCGTCCAACGTGTCAAAAATTGAAGATGAGGTCAGTGGCTCCGCTCTGCCAAGGCTTTCACGGCGGCGTAGAATAATTGGTTCAGCCGATGGGTTGGAGACGCACATGAGAGAGGCACCAGCTTTGAACTCGAGGACGGCGAACGGCAGTGGTAGTGAACGGCGGCGAACTAAGAGTTCAGACGGAGCGAAGAGTACTGTGCCGTCATCTACAGATTCGCAAGAGATACTGACAAGAGTGGAAGACCAGGCAGGTATAACGGTGTCATCTGAAACAGCGATTTTGCGACAATGGTCCATATGGTCAGTGATAATATCGGGCGAAAACTGAAACAGCTCGATTTCAGCGCGGGCGCAGTCAATGATCGCATGATGTGTGGAGAGAAAGTCCCAACCTAATATGACGTCGTGTGAACATGATGGCAACACGATGAATTCTATGATATAGAGGACCTCCTGAATTACGACACGAGCAGTGCAGGCGCCGGATGGCTCGATGTGCTGCGCATTGGCAGTTCGAAGAGACAGTCCAGAAAGCGGCGTCGTCACTTTTCCGATCTTGCGGCAAATACGGGCATCTATCGCTGAAAGTGCAGCGCCGGTGTCGACAAGTGCTAGCGTCAATGTTCCTTCGATTGCGACTTCAATAACATTCTTCGGAGAAGTGTGAGGCCTTATACATTTCGCTGGCACCACAGTTCTCGCCTCCTGAACTGCGATATTTAGTTTTCCTGGCGCAAAGGGCTCCGCCGCCGGTGCATGGGGGAAAGCGAGCGGCGGCGAGGAGAAGGTGAACGGCGAGCGGCGGAGAATGCGGTGTCGACGGCAGAAGGAGATTCAAAGGCGTCCGAATAGTTACGGCGTTGTTGGAAACGTGGGGCATATGGACGCACATTGTTCGGGACGTTCGGTGTAAGCAGGCGACAGTGGCGTGCAACGTGTCCAGCACGGCCACAATAAAAACAAATCGGACGGTTGTCTTCCGTGCGCCAATGGTCTTGTGGTCGTGCATAGTTCACCAGTGGACGGACTGGAGGGGATACGGGTGGGCGCAAAGGTGGGCGAAGGGGGCCATAGGTCTGTGGCGCAGGCCTCATCGCGACTTCGGCGTACGTCAGGGGAGCGGCCGTCGGAGCCTGTTGAAGAGAAGGCGAAATTTGGTCGGCTACCTGCTCCTTGATTGGAGAGCGGGCGCCAACGGAGTACTCGGCTGGCCGTGTGCAAATGAAATCAAGGAAAGCTGACGAGCCACCTCTTCACGGACGAACTCCTTGATCTGTAGCAGCAGCGAAGTGTTATCCGGGGCAGCACCCAAGCTCGACATTGAAGTGGCCTGAGGTGTAGATTGGCGGGTGGCTACGCGTTGTTTGCGCAGTTCGTCAAAGCTTTGACACGGACTGACGAGTTCAGAGACTGTCGAGGGATTTTTCGCCAACAGCATCTGGAAGGCGTCGTCTTCAATGCCTTTTAAGATATGGCGGATCTTCTCGGCATCAGGCATTGCGACGTCAACGCGATTGCAGAGGTCGACAACATCTTCTATATAGCTCGTAAATGTCTCCCCGCACTGTTGCGCACGGCCACGCAAACGTTGCTCGGCGCGAAGCTTGCGAACCGCGGGGCGCCCGAATACCTCTGTCACGTTAGTCTTGAAGGCCGTCCACGTCGCCAGATCACGTTCGTGGTTGCGGTGCCACACGCTGGCGACACCGCTCAAGTAAAACGACACGTAATTAAGTTTTTGGGTGTCGTCCCAGTGGTTGTGGATGCTCACCCGGTCGTAGTCAGCGAGCCAGTCTTCGACATCATGGTCTTCTGTACCACTGAAGATAGGTGGGTCGCGTTGCCGCAACGGGCCGGGGCAGACCACGGTAGTCACAGGGGCAGCGGGTTGTGGTTGTGGTGGTCCTTCTTCCGGCATTATGAAGACGGGCTGCAGTGTCCGATTACGAAGTTCCAGAATTCTGGTTGTACCCAGCAGCTCCACCAATTGTAAAGGGGGTTTATTCGGCTCGTAGAGCAGCAGCGACAAACTCAGCTCCAGCAGGTAGGGCGCAGCCAGCAAACAAAACTGGGTACGTGCCACGCGATGGCAACGGGGCTTTTCAGCCTGCCGATCTTCTTCGTCACAGAGCAAATAAATTACTTGTATCCGCACAAGGTGGCAGCACTTGCTGGGCAACAAAGAATTGAAAACTTGCTGATTTTTCAAACACACAGACAACTCTAAATATATGTCATTGACCATGTGGGCCTTGTTCGTGGCGTTATATAATTACAGCATTGGCCGTCAAACAGTTCACTGCAAAAGACAACGTTATACTATTACCACTGTTCGAATCAACTAAAAAAGTCATTGATTACTGCGTTTGGCAGGCAAAGCAATGTGACAGAATGCCAAAAAGAAACAACTCTTAACATGTTCCTTTTGTTATCAAACAAGCTTTACAGTGTCCTTAATGTACACACTGCTGCGAATGTTTGTTGCAAATACAACCTGAGACGTGCCTACAACAGAATGCTGGTTTTGCTGCCACCCGACAGGCATTGCATGTGGATTCGTTACCGGACGTAGATTTGCGCGAAAGGGTTGTAATCTCGATCGCGGTCACCGCCTGCTGACAGTGACCGCGGCACGCAGTTCAAATTTGATTTTGAATGTTCACGCAGATGCCACTACTTCCGATTTTGGCACCTACAACATACCAAGCTCCAAGGCTGTACCTCAACTTACGGTTGAATTCATGGTGCCTAGTCCCTTTGCTGTGCTACAGTGTAGTAGATAGCTACACGTTTCTGTGTCCATTTGCATCGAACGGCATGAATAGCAATTTTCTTGTGCACTGTGCTCATGTGCTCCAGTCTGGCCATGCTACGTGGTGTTGACTGCACCACGTAGCACCAGCTACATTGACGGATAGCAGCCACATTCAAATGGCACATTTTGAAGCACTATCATAAGCTGAAGGTGAAACGATGTCTGGGCCAAGAGTTGAGCACGCGCTGGAAGGCTGCCGCGTGGTCGGACCTAAAGTTTTACGTAGTTTGAGGCTAGTTGTGCGTTGAAAACTAGTCGAAATCAGCGAGACTCAATGGCTACAACACAGATAAGCAATGTGGCCAAATTTTAATTCCTACTCAAGCAGGCACAGCTGAGCATGAGCAGACGATAGTCGGCTTCTTCTGGACGTAATGCTTATTAAAATTCGAAGTGAATTTTTTTCACTTACTTTACCCTGTTTAGTAAAGTGCATAAATAATTATACACAGTATCAGAAGAAAGAAGCGCATTGATCCAAACACCCTTCTCGATTAACGTCAGCTATCGGCTGATAGCAGCTGTCTATGGGAAGCTTTCATATGACAACATATGCAAGCCGCGAACAGCTTCGAAAAAGGGGAGCAGAAGGCCTCGTTTTAAAATAGTGCGAGAAAAAGGTGATTTCGAGCTTTGCTTGTGAGCTCCACATGGCACGCACGATTGCAAAATTTCGCTGAGATGTTCACAGCAGCGTATACTATTCGCAGACTGTGTTTTTTCTCCAAGCCTGATGGGTGGTTCAGGACCCCTTTCATGCACAAACACGACTGAAATTTCGCACACTTTACAGCGCGCTGTGCAATAAATCAGAGTCCAACTGCATGACCATGTGCCAATTTGTTCAATGAGTCGAGCAGAAACAGCGATAGTTTCTTTTTGATACGTTGCCAGACCTCCTCGAAGCAAGCCAAGCCTAGTTTATCTAGTAGTCACTGATGAGAATTCGGTGGATGCATTGACTGTACTTTCGCTTATCTGTACAAACATCATGACAATGGTTGAGATATGGGACACGACTCTGTAGCAATACCTTCTGCTTGATTCTGTGCCACTCGTATCACCCACCGTTTATGGCGGGCTGATCCCGCGGAATAAGTGTAGAGCATTGCTGTGACCGCTGACGAAACAGAAAAAGGAATTGCATAATAGGCATTGCTAGGAAATCACGACTATGAAATGCCCAGCCTAAAGGCAAGCGTATGTTCGCACAACAATGCAATTACAAACTTGGGCTGTACTCTTAGACAATCGCTTTCGACGATACTTTCATTTTCGTGCAACTAACAACGGACGTGTCGACAGGCAGCAGCGCTTCCGCACTGTGATAAGACGGCATGCTTGGCAATGTGCTAAAATAGAGTCACTTGACTACTCATTATATACACTTTTTGGTGGTCATGATCGAGCCCTAATTATCAGTCAGGAACTGTATACCGTATTTACCGTAAAAACCGGAATATAGGTCGAACTTTTTTTCAAAAAACCATCGCGAAAAGTCGACTCTCGACTTATATACCGGACATTGGCGGAAAAACTACGGAAGTCTTGCAACAATGGGCGGATGAAGTACACAGCCGCCATCGCCATCAGCAGCAGCGCGGCGTGGCGACATTGTGACACCGGCACTTTGCGTTTCCACTGTCGCAAAGTTATATTAATTAAAGGCTGCATTTTTATTGTGTTTCAAAATGAGCGGAAGCCGACATCAATTCACCGTCGCCTTCAAGAAAAAGGCGATTGAGTACGTGGAAGCCCACGGCAACCTGGCGGCACAGCGCGAACTTGGAGTATCCGAAAAGAGCATTCGGTAGTGGCGGAGGCAAAAGCAACGTATTACAACTTGCAGCAACCAACTGAAAACGTCATTTCGTGGCCGGATCGCAGCGGACTGCAGAACTGTAAGGCAAGGTTGCGGAGTCCGTCCGAGAGCTGCGTGTAAGATCGCTGCCTGTTGTCGAATGCATTCGTTTGAAAGCGGTAGAGATCGCACGCGCCTATGGACTGGGCAGCGAGAAGCACTCGTCATCCGACTCTGATCAAAGGTGTTGCTCTGATTTGGAGTAGCGCTTGCGAACTTCGTGCCCTTCTGTGTACTGTACACCCGACGAATTTTTAACAGTATCGCGCGACCGTCGACCCGCGTGTTTGTCAGCACCTTATCACGGCACAGAGCGGCGAAATAGCGAATGCGTGTATCTCGCTTGTTTCGCTGCTCAGCGCCGTTAATACGGTGTTGAAAAGCACGCGGGTCGATGATCGCGCGATACCACTAAAAACTTGGCCAGGTGCACATGCGAGCAGCATTTAAATAAATACTGTCACCATTGTGCAACCCGCTGAGTCGCATTTGTTTCTAGGAAGGGTGTCATGTCTTTAGGCACTTTTGCCACTGAAAAAGATTTTTTTCATTTTTTGAATTCGTTAGTTGGGGAATCGACCTATATTCCGGTCCGACCTATAGTCCGATTTTTACGGTACAAGCATAATGATCGCACTTTTTTGTAAAAAAAATTGACCCAAATTCAGGGGTGCGACCTTTACACGGGCTACATTACCGGCGAAAAGAAAAATTTTTTTTTTTCATCCCGCGTTTGTTGTAGGATGACAACAGGTCAACAAATAGGCGGCTGCCACTGTAACAGTGCGGGACACCAAAACAAAAATGGCAGCCGGCGGATCACGCCGAACACGCCGAATGCGATTTTTTTTCTTCTCGCGAGTACATTACATGCATTGAAACAATTTCTTCCGCATCAGTATTGAATAATATCGTTAATATCAGCAAGTTTGCGGCAATAACGCAGCCATGTCCACTTTGAGGGGACAGAAACAGAAATGGGCATGCTTAGCTGCCAGTGACATAGAAACACATGGAGGGCATGCTGCGGAAACTATGGAATTTGTGTTCACTACTATCCTAATTCGGCATGCTTCCGCTATGGGTGGGCGAATATCTTAGCTGTGTTGCAAGCGTCAGCGTATGAATAGGGTACACTTCTAATGCATCAGTGTAAATGTGGCTACTATCGCTGCCGCTGGCGATTTGCTGTCTGCCCATGAGTGCAGACGAGAAGAATCAAAAGGTGCCTTTTTTGTTGTTGTTGTTGTTGACCACAACCATTAAAAAGCCTACAAATAATAAAGCCAAGGCAAGTTTGGTTGTAGCTTTTTTTCATGGAAATGCGGAAAGTGATAAAAGGAATTAAATGGGGCATCTGCTTAAGAATGTTCAGGGGTGCGATCTTTACGCGAGTGCGCTCATTATGCAAGTAAATACGGTAATAACTACCATGTAAGCAAGAGTGTGGACCCCTGCAGCCGCTTCTTAATAGGAACATTTAATGTGTCCAAGACCTACAGCATCCTCAGCACGTACAGGTACCAGTGGCATCAAGCACAGTGTGGCAAGCAGAAACCATTAGTTCAAAGAACAAGGTGTGTCTATGCCCATCTAAATTCCTTTACGGAAAAACCGTGCAACTCTTACTCATGCTGTTGTGCACAGGTGAGGAATGAACCCATGAAAATTCTCTTATTCAAATTTAACGGAGCTCTATGTACTTAGAAAAATCACAAGAGTTGCCCTTTACAGGGACACTAAAGGCATAAGTTAAGTCAAGCTAAAATGATAAACGTGCTTTGAAATGTATAAAGCAACACTTTTATAAAGAACAGGGCTTTTTTGTCACAGGCAACACAAATTGTGAAAGGAGAGTGGTGTTCTTGTCACGATTTTCTCAATGTAGTGGTTTCTTACGACAAAGTGAATATAGACATAGACCTTAGACCTTTAGCATGGTATTTTAAGACTAACTTAAAACATGAAATGACAGGCAAAAATATTTTAGCTCGTCCTAAAATACAGTGCTAAATACCTAACAGCAATAGATTACAGACTAGCCCGAAGCAACACCTTGCTTCCTGAATATACATTTCTAGAAATATATCTAGACTGCTTTATTATTTGCCCTTAGTGTCCCATAATTTAAGATCAAGATTTCATGCACGACGTGAATACTAATGTACATTTGGTTGACTAATGAAATGACCACAGTGCATGCACCATACGGACATTGTTTCCCACTCCCACCACACCCATTACGAGTACATCAAGAAAAAATTACAATCTCCAATTAGAGGTGAAAATAGTTGCAGTAGAAGTGCAACAATCAGGATAAATTTTAGATCTCAATTTTCAATGGAAAAGGAATTAAGCAGTGCAGACTAATTTCTCTGCCGTTTTATAATATACATATAAAAAAAGGGTCACAGGAATTTGTAGACATGTAGTGGGCTTCTTCGATTATGCAGTCCCGGACTGTTCACAAAGCGACTGCAGCTTTCTACCTAACCATGACAAAAAGGCACATCACATTCACATGATCCAGCTGCCGAGGATTGTCCGAGGCTTCATTCGAAAGCACCATGGCCGGAAGTCACGCTCCTGGCTGCCGTCGTTTGTCTGCTCTAGCTACTTGTAGATAGCCAGACTACTCAGTGAAAACATTAGCGTGGCCTGCGAGATGGCGCAGCCTGGGAGGCCATGCCGCTGACACAGCTTGCATAGTGGAATCGCAGCCTGAGTATGAAGAATGTGTTCGCAAAGCACAGTTTAAGTCGCACTCTCCCTCTTTGTCCCACTTAAATCCTGTAATTAGGGTAGCCCATTTGCTTTTAAATTTAAACAGAATTCCTACACGAACATAAGGAGCAGTGCGATCGTACCACGTCACTGTTTACGCAGAAAGCACCCGCCGATATCCTCAAAGTTCACGAGACTGTCTACGAAAGGCTCGACACACGAATCGGACAGAGCACATGTGCACCATCGACTAATACTGGCGTAAAAAAGCAAACGCTTGAACTTGGCAACAGAAGGGATCAACATATGTGAATAGCAATTGGTAAAGCTCCGATTGTATACCATGGCAGCTATCTGTGAGAAACAGCCACATGCAATATGATATGCTTCCTCACACACCAGTTTCACTCACCTGAACGATGAATCTCACCGGTTTACCGGTTTAATACACATATAGCATTAAGCATGAACGGTTTCGTGAAATGCAGCAAGAAAATTTTAATAAGCCTTCCTGATCACTTGTGCTTTTCTACCTAAAAAAGACAAAGACTATGCGGCAGCAATTACATGGCTCATGAAAAGCTAGCATAGTGGTACACAAAGCACCGATCTAACAAAGGCGATAGCCGAGTGCACAATAACTGCTGCCTGGAAAGTGCTAAGTATGCAGAAGCACACGGCGCCTTTCATAACATGGTGGCAGACGCTGTGGGTATCTTTTTCAAACAGCAGACTTCTGCATGCTACTTGCGCTGCTCCGAGCAAAAATTTGCTGACAGCTCCAAGAGTCTGCGGACAGTCCACGATTTCTGGTCCGTGTAAAACAAACACGATTGTGGTAGTTCTCAGACTGGTGGGCGGAGCTTTCCAAGCTGTTCGAGAAAATCAAATGGGAAACAGCAGTCCCAAGCAGACCGGCACTGTCAGGGACTGATAATCGAAGAGGCCCAATGATTTACAGCAGGTGAACAATAAATGTGTCAGCCTGTAGCCAACATTTTGACAAAGGGCCCTGATGAAGGCAAGTCCCTTTGGAGAAATGCTGCTCACAAGCTGACCTGTGCCTTGTTTATCCAATGTTCATTACGTGTAAAAATCCAAAATCCAAATTTTGGTATTTCATTTGATATTTAACCCTTTTCAAAGCATTTGAACCATTTGTATCATGTAGAACTTGAACTAAACATACATTATTCACATGCCCCTGCAATCAAACGACTAAATCAAAGCACACATATTTCAATTAACTAGAAGAAAATAACTTACGCTCACTTTTCCCAGCCCTTTCATCATCGTCAGCATCAGCACTAATATCAGACAAGTGGTCTGTGCAGCCAGACACTAAAATAATGTAAAAAAACAAAGACATCTGAACACTTCAGCAAATCACAAGTCATTTCCACCTCAAAATGGATAGAAGGAATTCAAATCCAAAGCTGCTCTCGGCACTTTGCATATCTCTGCAACACACTGCATGGCACAGGCAAGCATAGGAGCAGGCGACCTTACTTGAACACAAATAACTGCAAGACTATCTGTGACTCATTGTCTTGACAAATCTAATGTAAATGCTTTAAGGGTAGGCCAGAATGACTGGTAAGGTGATTATACAGCACAAAATTTTAAGATGGCTGATAATTAAGCAGGCCATGCATTGTACCAGCCACTGCTAACATTATGACAAAATGAATGCAGCAACCCAATAAAAAAGAGAGGTGCAATGAATAAGTGAAGTTGCCAACTAGTGCAAACTTAAGAGACCAAGATGTATTCACTTGCCTCCAGAGTGCTGCGACAGTGTGCTAAGAGACACTGCAGATGATAGCCCAGCAGAAATAGTTGAAGTAGGATATACAATATGGCAGGCTTGAATGGACCTGGCATAAGAGAGAGACAACTAGTGAACCATATATCAACTATTTCCTAGTGGTAAAGTAGGTTGACAGTCAAATAGTATCACTACTGCAAACAAGAATTTCACATTAGTTCTTTTTTTTAATTACCCTGGCTCTTGTTCCAGATCAGAGAAAATGGTAGAAATGTTACTCTGGAGCAGATATATGATGGCTCAAACCAATTCAATCGAATTTTTTTTTTTTTAGAGGTGGGTAAACATGTGAATGTTTCTAATGTGAATTGAATATTACACACTACCTAGTCATATTCGAAAATAAGTCATTTGATAATTGCGAATAATCAAAACTAAAGAAATATTTCGCAACAACTGACTACGCAAGTCTGGTTATCGTTCTCAGTTTGTTAAACAAGGAATTGCAAATTATATGAAGTGAAGAGAAAACTTTCCAGAGTAATGCAGAAACAAAATGGGCAATGCAAGCTTTCTTTTCAGTTTTGCGGCGGAAGCCTTCCCGAGAATCTGTAATTTTTGCATGCAGTCTAGACATGCAGCGGCTTTATCTTATGCTACAAGCAGTGTTTTTTTACTTGTAAAGGTACTTTTTAGATGTGTCTACAGCCGAAAAGTTCTGCAGAGGGTTTTTTTTTTGCAACTTATGTTTTTTTCTGCGGCCGTATTCATGGCACGATCTCAAAGATAGTGCAGCCTAACATAGTGGTAAAACCTCACAGTGGGTTACTGGTGGTACCGCACGGGGGCACAATAGTAAGGGGAGTGTTCGCACCTTCATATCTCGCGACAGCTAGCATTTTGAGATGCTGTCATTGAGACTCTGTGCCTGTGATCAAAGACTAAAACATTGCCATTTTAAACTCTGTGCCTCTGGTCGCAGAGACCAGAGGTGGTTACAGATGCTGCACGGAGTTCCGAACTGGCCCTTTAAAAAGTGGCGTTTGAAGTACCGGTAGGTTTCAGCGCACAAATAACGCACAGAGGTAGAGGGAGCGCCACCCATAACTCATAGTGCAACAAAGTGCCACAAATAAATGCCTCCAAAAGCATGCTAAACACATTCCTGCATAGCAACCAGGATTGGTTCTTCATAATTTACTTGATGAAAATTAGTGATCGTGGGTTTAAAACTCATTCTTTTTCCTGACAGCTGTTTTCTTGTACAAGTCAGTACAGGCATGCTACCTCATTACAGTAAAATCTTGCTGATACTATTTTCATGGGAACTGGTAAATAAAGCATATCCGAAAATAGCCTTATCCAAAGCAAGCTCCAAGAGGTATGAAAATAGCGGAATCGGTGACAAACTCAATAGCAAAAGCCAGTGTGGCGAGGAGTGATGCAGCTCCTCATAACATGTTATGCAGAGCAATGTTTTTATTGAGCAACACTGAATTTGTCAGTTTGAGCTTTCTTCTTTTCCATCTCTGTAAAAAAGTTCTTCTGGAAGCTAAAAAGAGAAGACACTGTTTCCTCACTGAATGTAGCAGTGGGGCTCTGCCACTCAATGTGGCCGAACAGCCGCAGCAGCGTTTACTGCCAGTGGCGCGCCGTGTGCGTTCTTCCTCCAGTGTGGCTGGGACTTAAAGGGAAGCTGAAACGGTTTTCAAATTCCATGAATTGCTGGGATTGGGAAGAACAGTTATTAATTTATGGTTCTCAAATTTGTTTCTTCGTTTTGTTAATAAAGGGGCGGAAATTGCTTTCTAAATCCCCCCCGCGGACATGCCCCTGTCGCTTCCCGGACTGCCGGGCGAGGAGGCAGTCGGAGCATAGAATTGGCGAGAGTGACGTCATTCCCCGGGAGCGTGCCGGCAGACCGGCGTGCTGGCATGTGCTAGCATTTGCTGGCGTGTTTCTTTCCGTCCTGCGCTTTACTAAACAACGCTACGAGAGATCTGCCGCCGCTGACGTTTGCTTTCTTTTGCGATTTTCGTGAACTGTGCTTCCTTTCTGTGCTGCGTGAGTGCCTACAGCCAAGGGTGCACAACATACCCTCGTTCTGCGCAGCATTCGGCTGCGCGAACACAGGCAGGCGAGACAGTGTGGTGTTTTACATGTTTCTGAAGGACAAGAAGCTTGCAGCGCAGTGGGTCCGTGCGATGAGGAGAGAGAATTTCGTGCCAACGAAATCAACTGTGCTGTGCTCGGACCATTTCCACGACAGGGATTATCATCGGAGCTTGACAATAATGCGGGCAATCGGTATTCCAATTCTAATGTTCCGGTGCCCCCATTGATGCACTCGAAAAATGCGAACATTTGCAGCCATGAACGTCTGGTAACACAGTTTTAGAGTAGCCGGATAGCCTTACGACCAATGCAGAAATTTGTTGTTGCTAGTGTTGCTAGGTTTGCCTAGCGACACTCGGTGTATGGTTTGCAGTTACCGTAAAGTTATGATGTTTACCACACAGCGGTGCTAAAACTGCCTAATATCTGTATGTTAACACTAGCATGCAGCACGCATCCCAATTCCTGATTGAGCCAATATTCCAAAGTCGTTGAACCATAGTCTGAATATTGCACATATAATCTCCCTGGCCATCTCGATCTGGATGTGTATGATAAGCAACTTCTATGACTGTACCTCACAGCACTGTATGTGCACGCTTTGAAACGCGGTACTTATGTTCGCGATTGCGTATCAACACACAAAAAACTGCCGAACTTTAGACAAGCAGCGGCAAGGTGCTTGACATCGCGGAATTAATTGCACCCGTGTTTACAATCTAATGAGAAGTTAGTGCTTTGGCATTCTTCCAGCAGCAAGTTCCCAGTGACACTTCAGCGCGTTTTTTTCTCCTGTCATTGCAACGTACAGCTACATGAAAAAACATACATACCAGCTAATATTTCCAATGCGCGAGAAGGTGCACACATTGTTCTCGCTGTTGGCACACTCAACATCGTCGTTGCCTCCATCGTTTTCTGTATCGGCTGTCCGTTCGAACATGTAAGGCGAAAATACAAGCTGTCCGAGATAGCGAGAACGTTCCATAATGCTTACAACCCATCTGTGAAGCCAGACCAGAACAGCGTGCTACCACAGAACACCTATACATGCTCTGAAATGGCGGCACCGACCGGTGATCCCCATGAATGACGTCACAGCAATCCCGACCAATCACAGGCAACAGCGGCGTTCACGCGGTGCCATGAGTCGCTGGTGCGCGTTTTCTTAGAAAAAATAGCCAAATACGTTTGTTTCCGCCCTTTTTAAGCTTGATATTTGTGTTCAATGGACTAAAAACTGTAGAATGCCACATAAACTCGTTCTTTTCGAAAAGTGTTTCAGCTTCCCTTTAACACGTTCTTCGTGGTTCTTTGGAATATTATTTAGTCTAGTGCACTGGAATATAAAGCTATGAGCTGTAGCAATATCAGTAAAAGTTCAGTCATATTATCTGATTAAGGTATGAAGTACAATGCTCTTATGGAATATTGGCCAGGGAAAGAAAAAAAGGTGTTATCCCAAAAACACTTTTATGTAGAGTTGTATCAATGAGATTCCACTGCATACTAAAATAAACAATCATGCTGAAAATATAAACACATGCGTCTTTTCAAAATTAAGTATTTATAATGCACATTCGATTTGTATTCAACAAAGTTGATGTTCACCCACCTCTACCTTATTTATTTACAAGACACTGTAGGCCCATTTTGCCCAACTGGGTTTTAAAGTATAATACAAGAAAAAATTATACAAGCATTCAGAAAACAAACAAATCCGACTCCAATTTCAAAAGTGTGACATCAGTAATTAAGCTCCTGAGTGCTTTGGCCGTACGGCCCTCACTCATCACCAGAATACTGGTAAACTGCATATGACGAAATCAGCTCTTCCATATCAACTTTCTCGTTTCCAAAGCGACATGCGTGCACTTAAGTTTATTTTTCTACTACATAGATGGCATAACTTTGTCAGTGCTCAAAGACGGCATTTTTGACATCACACTCTTTGAACACCTTTAGGCAGGTGCTCTTCAAAGATGTCTCCCAATGACAGCTCACTTGTGGGTCGTGCAGGGCCTAGTATGAGCACAGTGGCAAAGCTCTGCACGTCGTTCTCGGCTTCATGAAATTTCACACACTTTTGTGACTTGCCTTATCAGAGGAAGGATGGGCGAAAAACTGTCTTTGGTACTCAACTTTGCTTTGCAAAATAGTCGATTTTGAAGGACTACAATATTAAGCATTTTGTACCATTTGTGGCAATGACAAATACATCCATATTGCTTAGTCCAGGGGTGAAAATAGGTTTGCACACGTCAAGAAGTGAATTGGTTAAAAATGCTTCAGAAGTGTTTAGGAAAAAGGGAGGTTTGAAAATATGTACCGCTTCGCAATGACAATGAAAGAGTCAATTCAATAGTGCAATAAAATAAAAAAGAATGAATGAATGAAAGAAAATTTTAAAACGTACATAACATTCCTACATAACAAAACATAATATCAAGGAATAACATTGCTGCACTTAAAAAAATTCAGTGGTAATTTAGTGGTAAATGCAAGAAAAAAAAAATGCCTCATCATTACGTCGCACCTCTTTGAGGTCCCAGATCCATGATTTAATTAATGGGGAATGTGGCTTTCAGGTCCAACTTTGTTTCGTGGTGGATGTTGATGAAAATTGGCACAGAGACTAAGAATGACACTATGATGCTTTCATAAAAATTTCAAAACCATACCATGAAAACTTCTTGCTAATGAAATTATTTCTTTATTGAACCTCACAGAGGGACTGGCGGATTTACGAAATGAAGCAAAATGATAGTTAAATACTGTATGCACAGCAAATTGTATGCAGAGGAGATAGCATTCTTGAAATAATTTTTTCGCAATAGTAAAATTTGCAGTTTACATTTTTTCCAGTGCCACTGCAGTGAGGCCACTTGCCCTGCAAATAAGGAACCTTACTACGAATTCTTAAAATACTAGGATAAAAAAAACAAGAGCGCTATCCCCCAAAGTAAAGTTCAAAGAGCCTTACAAAACAAACGCAATAAAAATGTATAAAGTAGTTACCAAGATATCTGCTCCACGAAGCTGAGCAACATACCAAAAAAACAGATTTGAGAAAGCGAGGTTCAAAGTTGCTAATTTATAGGCACCAGGGTTATAGTCCTTTGTATCCTTTGCAATGTGGCGTAGCTTGTCCATCTGACCTTTAGCCTGCGGATTTCAGTGCAGATTTCAGTGTGAATTAGCGGGATGTGTTACATATTGCTTTCAATACATTGTTGGACAGACCGTGGCGGCTACTTCAAATTACCCTAAATTTCGAATTAACAAGCTTTTACTATATTATGTGATGTGTGAAGATGAAAGGCTGCCCTGGCCATGAGTGGTGCTAGTTAACATTTCCAAGGCTGCATCCAGTACATCAATAACCAAGAAAGCGGACAGGAAAGGGGGCCAGAGCGATAGCTCAAAGGTAAAACATCCTATGCAAAATGTGGGTTTGCCTCCCAAATGTGGCTGTGTGTTATCTTTTCGTCCATTTTCGCCCAGAGAGAGGGAGAAAGAATTAGCATTTTGGCTCCCCTTATTTTCTCAGGCAGGGATAAATTTTAAGATGTATTAATCACTTGAAACAACACTCACTTTGTGGTCATCCAATACAGGCGCACCATTGTGCCTTCCTGAAGCTTCTCAGAGCTGCGATCCTCATCCGCGGCATCCGCCTCCTCGGGCTCTGTAAAGTAGATGAGTAACTTAATATAGTAGTGTACTACTACTACTAGATGAGTGACTGAGAAGACCAGCGGAAACTGACCACGCCAGTTTGGCTTGGCCAGCTAGTGGCCTCCGAGGTTACATCAGTACCAATGCGATCTAAGAAGCCGCGCCTTGCTTCGCCAGCCTGCGCAGTGCGCCGCAGTGAGAGAAGTGGATGCACTGGTCTTTTACAGCGCAGCATGTACCCGCATGCAAGCAGCACCTCATTATCGCCATCACCCTTCTTCTCCATTGCCCACACAGACTGGTGCACACGCTGGCGCAGCTATGTGTGGCCTCCAAGGTAGTGGTGGTGTACCCCCAAGATTGCGCCAGTGCAATCTCAAAGGCCACGACCAGACCATGTCTGTCTGCACCAGCCAGCAGGTTTGCAGCAGTGACTGACTGATATGTGATGGCGATGATGAGCTGCTGCTTGCGCACAACAAGCATGGCAATGAAATAGACCAATATTGCTCAACAGGCATATACGATGCAAGAGCATTGAACTGCCACACTATACAAGTATCAAACCCCATGGAGAGTGATATACCTGACATGCAACAATAGGTTTTTTTGTTTTAGATAGGGGTGTGCGAATACCAAATAGTAGACTTCGTATTGAATATGGTAAAATTTAGCACAATCTCTTATGTTCAAAAATTTTCTGCAAAAAAAAACAGGGTGCTGCACCTGATGATGATGTGTGGTGTTTTATGGCGCAAGGGCCAGGTTTGGCCAAAGAGCGCCATGACAGGTGGTAATGTCGACGATGTGTCGTGGATGACGTGCACAATGAGCTCATCATGGTAGATGAGATATGGCTGTAAAAGGGCCTAAAAACTTACGCTGTAAGTGGAGTAGAATACATAGGTGCTAAAATAATGATGGTGACTAGGATGCGATGTGGGCTATGGCAATGGGCTTTCGTTAAAACATGATGCAGTAAAACTTAACACTGACAACAGAGTTTCAAGAGAGCCCTCGAATGCGGGGCTGTTAGTCGTGTGCTAAAAGTTGCCTGGCCAGTTGATTTTCAGGGTGTCCGTTTTGGCTAAAAACTCTAAGACTGTTTGCAGATTAAAAAACGGTTCATCGCTAAGAAAAAATGCAGGGTGAAGGGGTAAATTCTCGCGATATGCAGCAGGGAAAAACTTTTTCCTGTGTGTTTCTATTGCAGGGCACTGAATAAGAACATGGAGGACTGTGAGACTATTGCCGCACTTAACACAAGTTGGAGGATCGCTCCCAATCAAGAGATGAGAGTGGGTACCGTATGTGTGGCCTATCCTTAAACGGCAAAGAAGTACTTCCTTGTAACGTGCTGTTTTCCCACTTATCCAGTTCCCCAGTTTTGGTTTTATTATGTGAAGCTTATCCATTACTTGTGTATCCCACTTGCCTTGCCAACGATTCCTTAATTTACGGCGTAGAAAAGGCTTTAGGTCTGTGGAAGGGATGGGAATATTTCTATCTCTGTCGCTAAAAGTTACTGATGTAGCGCTTTCGTCAGCTACATCGTTCCCTTTTATAGCTTTGTGACCGGGTACCCAGCATATGACAATCACTTGATTGCACATATATAGGGCACACAATAAGTTATACAGCTCATTCAAAACGGAATTCTTATGTGTTTGTAAACTAATGAGTGCTTTCACGACACTTAATGAGTCTGTGAAGAGAACAGCCTTAGCTATGTTGGTGAGCCTGATGTGTTTAATAGCCGAGAGTATAGAGTATGCTTCCGCTGTAAAGATGCTTGTGTATGGGTTTAGTGACCCAGATATTGAAAATGATGGTCCAAGAGCTGCGTAAGCAAAACCATCAGCAGATTTCGAAGCATCCGTGTAAAATTATGCACAGGAATACTTCTCTTTTAGTTCAAGAAAATGTGATTGTATGTGAGCCTCAGGTGCTCGTTTCGATATTTCTAAGAAAGATATGTCACATTGCATAGTTTGCCACTCCCAAGGCGGTGGGAACCGAGTAGGAGCCATTGGGGTATTTTCTAGAAAAGGGACGCCCGTTTCTTCTGACAGTGCTTCCACTCGGAGGGATAGAGGAGGCCTGATGGCTGGGCGGTTAAGGAATAGCCTGGCAGTGGACAAGTCGCTAATTGCAAAATGACATGGATGCTGAATATCTGATTTAACTTTCAAGGTGAAGAGAAAGATAAATATGCCCTTTGTAGATGAAGATACCATTCGTTGGATTCAACGTACAGGCTCTCTACAGGACTAGTCCTGAAGGCACCTGTAGCAAGATGGATACCCAAGTGGTGAATCGAATCTAACATCTTCAAGGCGCTAGGCGTAGCAGAGTTATAGACTATAGCACCATAGTCAAGGCGTGACCTTATCAAACTTTTATATATGCTCAAAAGGCATCTTCTGTCACTTCCCCAGGATGTACGGGACAAGAGCTTTAGAAGATTCATTGTCTTCATGCACTTCGCCTTCAGATATTTAGATGGGGATAAATGTTAATTTAGTGTCTAACATGAGGCCCAAAAATTTATGTTCATGGCTCACTGGGAGCTGCTGTCGATTAAGGTAAATAACGGGTTCAGGAAATATACCTCTCTTGTTCGAGAAGAGAACACACATGCTTTTTTGTGGGTTTAATTTAAACCCATTCTCGTCAGCCCAGATTGACAATTTGTTTAGCCCAAGCTGTACATGTCGCTCGCAGATGGAAAGACTGCATGATTTAAAACCTATTTGTACGTCATCTACATACACAGAATAAAACATTGTACGTGGTATGATTGTGTAGAGTGAGTTCATTTTTATAACGAATAGAGTGCAGCTAAGCACGCCACCTTGTGGTACACACCTGTTTCCTGTGTAAATAGACGAGATAGCATATTACCAACTCTGACGCGGAACGCGCGGTTAGAAAGGTAACTCTGGATTACATTCAGCAAATTACCTCGGACTCCATTTCGGCCAGGTCACGGAGAATTCCAAACCGCCACGTGGTGTTGTAAGCCTTCTCCATGTCAATAAATACTGACAAAAAGAACTGCTTGTGCACAAAAGCATTGCGAATATTTGTCTAGATGCGGACAAGGTGATCAGTTGTGGATCTACCTTCCCTGAAACCACACTGTAGGGGATCTAATACAGTCGAACCTCGATATATCGAACAGCGCGGTGATCGCAAAATGGTTCGATATAGCCAGAATTCGATATATGAAATCACATAGAAAACGCGTCAAAAACTAGCGCAAATCAATCAATGAACCAATCGTGGCGCAATTGATACTCACATGAAGCTTCAAACAGAGTATTTATTTAGTTCGCTGAAAGTACTGAAGCAGCGTAGCCTGCTTCGTATTGGCAACCGCGTGCTTGACCACGGCGTCCTCAACATAGTCCAAACTGTCCACAAGAGACAGTCCAGTGCCTTCTATTGCGCCGCAGTAGCGGCGTACAACGGCCAAAGCAGCTACAGCCTCAGTTGCAGTCGGGAGCAGGGCAACATCAGCGCTTGCTGGATCAGCAAGCGCTGAGCGCAGAGAGGCAACGCATCAGCAAGCGCTGAGCGGCAACGCCTTCGTTTGGCCGCTCAGCAGTCACTTCTGCCGCGATCTCCACGTCTGTTAACTCCGCCACTGTTCCGGTGCTGTCGTCACCGCCAACGAAGTCCGCAATGCACATGATGTGTGGCTCAGCACCGACAAAGCGCTCCAACTGGCTCCACGGCCGCCTCGATCACGCGCGCACGGCGGGGGCGCGGGCGCGCGTGATTGAGGCGGCCGGGCTGGCTCACGGCCCGGGAGCGCGCGCTTTAGAGAAGCGCGCGCCCCCCACGAGACCGGCCGTGGCTGGCTCCAAGCCGCCGCGTGTGTACGCCGCTACGTTCAAATGGCGCCCTCGGCGCAACCGATGTGGGAGCTGTCGTGCGCAGCAGTCTGCAACGCCCATTGCGCCGCCGCTATCTTCGAGAGTGTTGCGGGAAAGCTCGCCTCCTGTCAACAGAGCGCACTTGGTCTGGGGCGGCGGAGTTCGATATATCCATTTTACATCCGGCCCCGTTCGAAATAAAAAATTAAAAATGCATGCGATTTTCCACGTGATGTAGAAAGTGTTCGATATACACAATAATTCGATATATCCGTGTTCGGTATATCGAGGTTTGACTGTAGTTTGTTACTTTCTAGAAAATGAAAGAGACGCCGATTAATCATTTTTTCAAAGAGTTTACATAGGCAACTTGTCAACGCTATAGGTCTATAGCTGTTGACTGATGTTGGGTCCTTGCCGTCTTTTAGTATTGGAATAATTATTGCTTCCTTCCAGGCGGATGGAATGTAGCCACCAGAGAACATAGAGTTGAAGAGTGATAGTAGTGTTTTGTGGGTTTCAGGGTGTAAGTGTTTGATCATTATATACAATATTCTGTCACTTCCTGGAGCGGACTTGTTACAGCCATTCAGCGCAGCCTGAAATTCCGCCATGCTAAATGGGCGGTTGTAAGGTTGGTTGCTATTTCCTTTCCGACCCAGAGGCAGTCGTTCCGCTTGTTGCCGGTATCTCAGAAATGGGTCTGAATAGTGGGATGAGCTAGAAATCCTTTCAAAATGTACCCCTAGAGAGTCGGCTTGGTCAATGAGTGTGTCTCCTTGTGTATTTACCAATGGTAGAGGGTGAGTTTCGCGGCCTTTCATTTTGTTAACCCTGTTCCAGGCTTTTCTTTCGCCTGTATAAGAATTAATACTTGAGATGTATTTTTGCCAGCTTGCACTTTTGGCAAGGCGGCGCTTTCTTCTACCTTCTGATTTTATTTTCTTGAAGCTGATCAAGTTCTTGGTAGTTGGGCAGTCGCGAAGGCGACTCCAAGCCTTATTTTGATTTTTGCGGGCTTCCTTACACTGCTCATTCCACCAAGGAATACGCCGTTTAGAGGGTGATCCATTCGTTTGAGGGATACATATTGATGCAGCATCAGTTATAAATGCCGTCAAATATGATACTCTATCATCGATTGAAAGAGTGCAGATGTCACCCCAGGTCAAATGTGTCAGCTCTCTGTATCGTTTCCAGTCAGCACAGTCGACCTTCCAACGTGGCAGATGTGGGCAACACTCATCGCCTTTTGTTAATTTTAAGAGAATTGGGAAATGGTCACTCCCATATGGATTTTTGATCACGTCCCACTCCAGGTATGGAACCAGTGTACTTGATGTTATACTTAAGTCAATGGATGAGAACGTTTTGTTCGCCACGCTGTAGAATGTGGGTTCTTTCTTGTTTAGTAAGCATGCATTGGAGGATAAAAGGAACTTTTCTAATAAACGCCCTCTTGCATCACATCGAGAATCTTCCCTGAGGGTGTTATGTGCGTTTAAATCACCTACTACAATGTACGGTTCGGGGAGTTCTGCAATAAAACTCTGGAATTCTGTTGTGGAAAGTTGATGGCATGGAGGGATATACAGAGAGCTAACTGTTACTAACTTATCAAATAGCACGACTCTAATTGCCACTGCCTCAAGGGGTGTTTGCAGATGTAAATGTTGGCAGGCGATACCGTTATCAACTATAATAGCAACACCGGCTGATGAGGCGAGAGCGTCACTGCGATCTTTGCAGTAAATGGCACATTGTTTCAGAAAGTTAGTATGTGAAGGTTTGAGGTGTGCCTCTTGCACACACATCACCCTTGGGTTAAACTTGCGAAGGAGTTCCTTAATATCATCCAGATTGTGTATTAAACCTCTCACATTCCAATGCATTATCTGTGTGTCCATATTGGAAGTGTTTTATGGTGGGTGTCAAGAGATATTAGATTGGCTCAAGGGACCTTTCCAGGCCCCTTGATGCGGGGTATTTCTTTTTTGTGGGCACGCTCCAGGCAGCAACGCCGTTCCTTCGGCGTCTGAGACGCCGGAGAAGTTTTTGTTACATCCATCGCCTCGTCAGAGGCGCTGGATGAAGCCCGCTAAGCGGGCACTCTCGGGAGTTTTTGGGCCTATCTGCACGAGCAGTGGCCCTGGAACCGGCAGGCTCGGAGGTCTGCTGGCTCTTCGTGGTAGGGGGCGGAACAGCAGTGGCTGCTCCCGCCAGGGGGGCTAATGGCATAACCGTCGTCACACTCCGTGTGACTTGCGCAGCCGCCAGAGGATGTGGCACTGCCCCCCGGCGCGTCACATCACTGTAGGACGGATTCGATTGGCTGTGTACAGAAAAACGCTTGCGCGCTTCTGGAAAAGAAATGTTTAGTTTGACGTTCAGTTCGATTATTTGTTTTTCTTTCTTCCATGACGGGAACGATCGCGTCTTCCATGACGGGAACGATCGCGAATGGGCGGGGTGGTCTCCGTCACAGTTAGCGCAGTGGGTTGTGGAAGAACAGGTGTCCAATGTGTGGTCTTTAGATGCACATTTTGCACAAGTAGCACGCCCTCGGCAGCTCTGAGACCCATGCCCAAAACGCTGACACTTGAAGAATCGGCGCGGATTGGGAATGTATGGTCGTACGCGTAATTTACAATATCCCGTCTCTAATGAATCAGGCAGTTCACTTGTTCCAAATGTTATTATTAGATGCTTTGTTGGTATTTCCTTGTCATCGTGCCTTAACTTTATTCGTTGCACCTTTACCACGTTTTGTTCTTGCCATCCTTCTAAAGGTTCACTCTCACTAAGTTCAAGGAGGTCGTCATCAGAAATGACACCACGTACAGTGTTCATTGACCAGTGGGGACCCACAGCGACTGGAATGTCACCAAACGCAACAAGTTTGGTCAGTTTGCTGTATTGGAGCTTGTCACGCACTTCCAGAAGAAGGTCGCCGCTTCCCATCTTAGTTACTTTGTAACCAGAGCCGATTGCTTCAGTAAGACATTTTGCGACCACAAATGGGGATATTGTGTGAACTGTCTTGGTTTCATGCTGACTATGTATTACATGGTATTTGGGAAAAATTTCTTCGGTTTCAAGAAAAAGTTGAAAGTTTCATCGGTGCGGCCCCTCTTCAGGGAGCGATCAAGGAGTGGGGGGAAATTTGAAGCCATATATAGTATTACTGTATTCGGCAAGAATGCCCGCCGCTCACCTCGGAGCCCAACCTGGGGACGTCACAGGATTAGAAACATTCTATTCTGCGTACGTCAGCGGTACGTTCCCACCATAACCTAATATATATACCCAAGACTGGATATATTACACAAGGTTAACTCTTGCCGCCAGGAAATAAGGAAGTAATAAGAAGTGAAGAGAAAACGGGAAAGATAAAAAAGGTGACAGAGAAAGACGAAGATAAGAGAGGAGGACAGGAAAAGGCGACTGCCGATTTCCTCCACGTGGGTCAGTCTGGAGGTGCTGTCTATGTGAAGCCGAGGCCGAAGAGGTGTGTTGCCTCCGCCGGGGGGCCATAAAAGTCCAAACACCCAGCTTCGGCTCAACCCCCAAGATCCCTTTTTCCCCAGACATAACTAAGCCGCGCACGGCTACACGCGGGAGGGTCCAACCCTCGTGTGTTCGGGTACATGGTGTCGCAACACACCAAACGCCTGCTGACGCAGACGCCCCTGCAGGGAGGGTGCTGCACCTGCTCAAGAGGCTACTCGCATTACATAAGAATGTAGCAAGCTATCGGTAACTTATGAACTTAGGAATTGAGGTGTATAGTATACTATACTGTTATTAAAGGGAACACCAAATTAGTACACCAGCATTGATAAATTAGTTGATATATGCAGGCATCGAAAATATCTTTTATTGATACAAATTAAGTCAAATAGAATCAAGTGCTTTTTCCCCCCCCTACTGAAGCTGAAGAAATGGAGAAGTTGTCCTAAATACCAATGAGGTTTTCAGTTCAATAGTGGGTCATACTGTGCTTAATGACAATGTCTATCGCTTAGAAAGTTTTGCTTTCGGTTTTCCCATCTTTATGGCAGGTGGTTTCTGTAGGTTATCAGCTCGTTAAGGCAAATCTGTGCGATGGACAAAAGCGAGAAATTCGAATCATGTGACGATCGGCACCGCTCCGTGCACTCATTGGTGCCACATGGGCTGACCACATTTGGTGCCGACAGTAAAGCGTTCTCACATCTGGAGGCCTACAGCAAGTTCGCGCGTTGCAGGATGAATTCAGGACAAATGACAGCTTCTTTGGGACAGTGGTATGCGTCCCGTCTAAATAGAGGCCTCTGGTCACGTTAACCACAGTGATGAAATGTGCGCACGAAAGCAGAAACAGACATTAAAGAGCATGCGAAGAACCAGCTACAAAAATGCCTTGCCATTCAGGGCACACACTTGCAAGAATCAAACGCCATGCTGAATTTCCCTGAAGTAGACGTGGAAATACAAGGCTCATGAGAATTTAAAAAAAAAAGAAAGAGAAAAAGTAGTTGAAATTAAATTATGGGGTTTTACGTGCCAAAACCACTATCTGATTATGAGGCACACCGTAGTGGGGGACTCCGGAATAATTTGAACCACCTGTGGTTCTTCAGCATGCAACTATACCTAAGTACACAGTTGTCATTGCATTTCACCATCAGAATCTCAGAGCTTTCGTTTTGGATAATGCCATACAGAAACATTATTTGCAAATACTGAGGTGAAATGAACCAGAAGAACAATATTTTAAAAATCCACAGCAACAACATGCAAACACAGAATGAAAATGTCCAAGCAGGATGCGTGATCCATGTTATGAGCATTCCCTTACGTGCAAGCTTCTTCACTTGGCGATGAGATGCTGTAAATATGGAGGTTAAGAATGGAAAATGAAAGAGGAGACGAAGCACCTTAAGAGGTTAAATAAGGGTTACTGCATTCATACCTTCTGCATTCAGCATGCATACCTTCATGATTCTGCATTCAGCAACTATTGCATAGCAATGATGATGTTTTTTTCAAAACTAGATTGCAGAAACTATTATTTTCAATATCTGTCTTTGGAGAGCTGGCATTCGCAAGACCCACTACAGGACCAAGCAGCACACACTTGTGACATAAATAGTACTTGCCTGTTTACTCATGGAATATAGCTCCATCCCAAAAATATCACGACTAACACCAAGTGAAATTTATTACAGCATCTGCAATGCCTTACATGCTTCTACATAGTAGAAGCATGTAAGGCATTGTAAGGCAACCTAACCTAAACGATCCAACAATAGTTTGAAAAATTAGGTAATGAACAGGTTCCCAAGAAAGTACAATGCATGACAGCTACTAAATTGTTTCATCAAATAGCAGCTTCAAGTGGTTGGAAAGAAATGTCTGTATGGTTAAGGTAATTCACACAAAGAATAAAAGCACAAACTGAGTGCAGTGGACGCATCACTCAATTGGCGTCATTGTTCCTGTATAGCATAGTTTGACTATGGTTGCTGCAGACGGAAACAGAGTAAATAAGACACCCATTTTGCATCTGGATTTTGTATTACCTGCTTCTCAGACCAACTTCCCACTCATGGGCTTGGTGAGGCAATGGCTGAGCTAGACTCTTTGCACAAACATATGCTTGCCTTCACCAATGACATGAGAGGGCAGTTGGATCAAAGTTGCTTAGCCCATTCACTGTGTGCGGTGGACATTAAAACACTCGTTCCAAACCGGATTCAGTGAATGTCACTTTAGCATTTCACAAGTGGCCAAAACAAATTTGCACCCAAACTCTATTTTCCCATTATTTAGGCATTTTCAGGAACTCGAAATAAACTTCACAAGGCAGCTTGGACCTAAAAAAACTATCAGACATCAAACTCAAACTTTGGCAGCGTTCAATAGCAGTGTGCAAAACATCACTGTGCAATTCTCGGACCAGCAGAATTCTCCCATTTCGTTCATGCATTCAGGTGTGATTAGTTAATTAGTTAAATATTGTTGAATGGTGCAAAAGTGACAAAAGCTTTGCTGTGCCTGACACAAGGTGATAAAATTTTGTTAGTAAATGCAGCATGCCCTGCACTAATTAAAGGTTACTTAAAAAATCTGTTTCGTTTAAAAAGCCGATTACATCAGTCAGAGGTATCAGTGCATCACCTCCTAGCATCAACATTGGGTGAAATGGCATGTGCGACTTGTACAATACGCGGAAGTACTTTTGTCTATGCATTTCGAGATGTGGACCTGAGATTAGAATGTGTATTACTGTTAACAGTTCAAGGCATTTGTCACATGTTGGTTTTTCCTCCTCTCTCAAAAACTAATTATGTGATTAGTGTGTGGCCTATCCGAACTTTGATGAAGCATTCCTGATGGTAGCATGTCTTCCACTCCCCAAGGGCAGGTTTAATGAGTTAAAGTTTATTGTTGTCTTTCAACTGTCATTCGTGTTGCCAGTTAGAGAGCAGTGCCTTGTGAACAGCTTGAATTCCATCCCTAACAGGTATGTTAACTTTTACAACATTTAGATTCCTTGTCTTGCTGACATTCATCTGCTTTTTCATTTCCGGGGATCCCAACGTGGCTTGGCACCAAGCAAAAACGAACGGTCTGGTCTTTATTCAGGCTTCTTAGTATATGTAGGATGTTGCCTATGATGGGTTCGTACTGTGGTTGTGTATTCCGATACCAACTTTTTTCTTCATAGAGATACCTTAATGAAATTTTCAGGATAGACTCATAGCAAAAGCATTAGTAGAACTACACAATTTCATGCAGTTATGTTCACTGGTTCTCAAGTTTAACACAATATGTAAAAATGGTGCACATTGTTTTCTCATTCCAGACATGGAGAATCAAAAGGTGCTGCAACTGTGAAATTCACTATGATGAGTTCCAGATAGATACCTCAGGGCAAGACAGAGCCCTTTTTATAAATTTCCTTGCTGAAAAATTTTAGCAGACCACCGAATTTAGTGTTGGTGATTAAGATTTTATCAATCAAATTTTGATTAAATATCACTAATTGCAGACACAATATATTTAAAAAAAAGGGGGCTTGTCTTCCCCTCAGAAATTTATTCAGATAAACAATAAACAAAAGCTTCTGGAAATCTGATGAGCGGTTACAGAGATATGGCTGGAACAAACAGCCTCACCAGCTAAAAAAGTCGTTTTGAGAAAAATGAGCTTTCGAAGTTTTGAGCACGTATACAGCCACCGACCGTTTATTCGGACCTCACAGGGTCTGCGGAAATGTCCGAATAAACAGGTTTCCGAAAAAAGCAGATTAAGAAAAAAAACAGATCCTTTATTTCTAAGCACTTATTCGGGCTCGGGAGTTAGGCTTGAGGAAATCGTGAATCTGCTGTTGCCGCTGTTCCGTTTACGCACAATCAGATAAGCCTGAATCTCGGAGAGGGTCATACGGTTACTATGGGCGCCTGAAAGCACAGTCACTACTTGTACACGCTCCCCATGCGATGGCAGCGTAGCACAAGGTGCATCATCTTCCGACTCGGAGTCATTGTCCGGCGGCGCAACAGAAACCTGACGAATGATCTTGCCGTCGTCGAGTTCTGCGCATGTCAGTACAGCGGTATCAGCACCTGTGAAACTGTCAAATAAGACGGTGTCCGGAATCGCAATGCAACCACTGCGCAGGTATCGGCAGAACATTTTCGGCGTCAGTAGGGAGCACATCGGAAGGCGACAAATCCTAGGCCTCCCTGCACCCACTTGCCGGCAATTCCCAGTACAGTCTGCGCGGGCACTGTCGGCACCATTAGACACTCGACGCGATGCTTCTGTATGCCACGTTAGATCACCGCAACCTCGACACAGCACACAAATCAAACACCACCACAACTGGTATGCGACTGGTGTCACGCCGACACCAGTCGCACAAACGAAAAACGTGGCCTACTGACAGCGTCGTGCACGAAGAAAGAAACAAATCAGCTGCTGGATTGTCTTGACATGGCTTACTAAGCTGAGACCGGAACTGCTGTGGCCACGAACCAGGCAGAAATGATGATGATGAGCGGGGATTTGCAGTAGCACCAATTCGTGGGGCAGCAAGGAAGCTCCATTAAAAACAAAAATGGCGCTCAGCAAGTCGAACCATGTACCGGTCAGAGTCTATGCATGGTGCTCTCGATTCCTTGCGATTCGTCTGTTACTGGAGCCAGCACTAACACGACTTTCGTTCCCTTTCAATATAAGTACAGCAAATTTTCCTTGATAAAAGCAAAAGTTCCCTGAGTTTTCCCTGAGTATTTCCAGACTATTCAAATTCCCAGAAAATTCCCGGTTTTCCCGGTTGGTAAACACCCCGAGTCCTATGATACAGGCCTTGATGGGACACGTTCATCGCTGAGGCCTTGATGGGACACGTTAATCGCTGCCAGAAAGTCATTGAGGGCTGTTTGTCCTTTCCCTATCTGCTTTGTTGCCACATTGGCTCTTATATTCACCTCAAAGGCCAATGAGTCATCCTGACGAGCAGAACTCCACGAGCTTGCAACTACTCCACAATGTAAACGTAGCAGCTCATGCTTTGTTGCAAGTCCAAGTTGGATGCCTCCTTGAACCTTCATCCCAGTCGTGAAGCACCAATGGCATGGGGTCCCGGATAGCAGGCCGCCTAGGGCACCCATTTGCACAAGGAGAAATTTTTCGCCTTCACTTGTAGCGGTGGCAGCTTCAGGATCACACTCTATTGCTTGAAATTTTCGCTCTGTCGCTGACATAGCGCCAAGTCCTCGTTGCACAGCAGTGCATTTTATATCCAGCGCCTCTTTCTCTTCACCCGTCAGGAAACGTGTTTTCAAGTGCAAAGTGGACGACGCGATTACGCTGTCCGAGGCAGATGAAAGAACAGGACGAGGAAGCCACTGTTGACGAGCATGAGACACCAGGTGCACTCGTCACGACAACTTTTTGCGCCGGTGGAGCAGAAGTTGCGTTTCTAGAAGCCTCTACGCAACTACACTTTTGCGTAAATGAAGCAGAAGCTGCCCCAAAGGAACCATCGGTGCGATCGTCGGCGAGCGGCAAGCTTCGCCATGCGGGCGAGCTTCATAGAATGCTTCCTTGCACCGAACGTGCGTAGCGTCTTGAGTTTCTTTCGGCGCACTGTGGCCGACCGCACAACAATCGGCAGGCTAAACGCAATAACGGTCTCGTAAAGACGGTTGAAAATCATCTCTCAAAGATTGTAGAAACTTGGAGAATATGCGAACGGCTGCAAAGATAGACGATTGCAAGCGGAATACACAAAGGGCGCCAGTGATAGAGGAGCCGAAGCAGATGACGACCGGATGCATTATGCAGGAGACCACTACGTCATCGCACGCAGCAGCCAATGGGAGTTGCGGGCTCCTCCGCATCTTTGAAGAGCGTGCACTTCGCCATATCTCAGCTTTGCGTCTCTGCCACTGGAAACTTGAAAAAGCTCTTGCGAGCCCTCCAATTATGAGCAATTTACGCCTCTCCTGCGCTGCCGCTGCCGCCGTGGGTGGCGGGAAAAAAAAAAACCCACAAAAATGCACAAACAAAACAACACCAAAATGTCGGCACTCAGGGAGCGGTGGACAAATGGCGTTTGTGCCAAGTATTTGAGCGCTCGCTCGCCGCTCGAGGGCTGCCACGGCTCGTTATAAACTTTATTTGAAATAGTTTCGCGATGAATTAGACGTTAATATTTACAGAAATGGTAGTTTATAAGACATACTGCCTGAATGCGTGGTTTCCCAAAAACATACTCTTTAGCGATTTCTCGGTTTTCAAAGGCCGTGTCCCCCCTTAAGTACACTTAAGGAATCTGTATAAATTTTAGATTTTTTGTGTCTCGCGTTTATAATCATTTGTACTGCCATCCAAAAAGCATAAAATTCAGCAGTGGAAACTGATACAAACAAACTGTGGCAGTCTGACTGTGTGTTCCTGTGTACCTTCAATTACGCTGCTTTCGACATACAATGAGTATCTTCGAGCCATGGGTGTAAAATTCTGTGCAAGTGTTATACATGTCTTGCACTGTGCGAAATTCCTGTAGTATGTGTTCATGAGGCATATTTTGTTTTTTTACATGTGTCAATGAAAAACCTAGACATTTCGCGAAATCGTTCCAAGGAGCTATTCTAGTTGGCCTTTGCATGACAAAATGCTTCAGCAGGGATATTGTAGTCACGGCATTTTGCTTCAAATCTAAGTATGAGTGGTTTTATACTATTTGGCTTGTTTGTGTAATGTAGTCGTTTGTCGCAGTGTGTGATAATGTTATAGCAAATATGGTCTGGCGTTGAGCAAACTCTTAGGAGTTATGTCAATGTTATAATGTTTCAATAATGCATTTCCATTAATATTGCTATAAATAACATTGCCAATTTTTTATTGTTGTACATACCGTAAAAACCCGCGTATAGTACGAGGTTTATTTCCTGTTATTAGCGTCCCAAATTTCCGCCTCGTACTATATGCGGATCCGGACAAAAATTTCAAAGTTCGGCTCGAAGTTTTGGTTTCGTTATTGCTCTGTGGCTACGGCTTGGCTTCGTGATATCTGCATGGCTACGACTTGGCTTTGCTATTGCTGCCTGGCTACGGCTTGCCTTCGCTATTGCAGTGTGGCTACGGCATCGTTTTTTTCTTTGTTGAGTGCGGACCTTGGCAGTTCATGTGTAAACCGCGCTTCGCGACGTGCATCGTTTTTTTGTGAAGGAGCACGATGTCGGGTGCACGGAAGCAGTACTCGGCAGCTTTCAAGCGAAATGTGATTTTAGCGGCAGAGGAAATCGGCAACAGTGCGGCCGGGAGGCAGTTTGGCGTCACCGAGGGAAGCATCCGCGGATGGCGACGGCATAAAGAAGCACTTTTCGAGTGCAGCGGAACGCAAAGAAGCTTTCGCGGCCCGAAGAATGGGACATTCCCGGAAATTGAACTCAAATTGATGGAATTCGTCCGAAAACAGCGAGCCACGCATCTTGCTGTGAGCGTGGAGCTCATGCAGGCAAAAGCTAGGGAGCTTGCGAGAGAAAAAGGCCTAACGAGATCCACCTTCAAAGCAAGCAAACATTGAATTTATCGGTATATGTGCCGTGCAGGATTTTCATTGCGCCGGAGAACTTCAATTTCTCAAAAGCTGCCGGAATCATTTGAAGAGTTACTGGTGGCTTTCCAGCGCTACGTTATTTCGTTGCGCAAGTTGAAGAACTTTCAGCTAGGGCAAATCGGCAATGCTGACCACAGCGTGGCTGGCATCGCCAGCCACGCTGTGCAAGTGGATCGTGGACGCATGGGCGAGCATCCCAGAAGACCTTGTGCGTCGTGCTTTCAAGAAGTGCGGGATCTCGAACGGGCTCGATGGCACCGAGGACGAGTACCTCTGGGAAGATATGTCAGACAAAGAATTGTCCGATGAAAGCGCAGCGGAGGACGACAGTGAATGAAGTGCTGAGTCCGATTTAAATAAATGTTTTCCCCGAGTTTCTCTCACTCGTATTATACGCGGGTAAAACTTTTTTTTTCCATTTCTCGTCCCAGAAATTTCACCTCGTATTATATTCGGGTTCGTATTATACGCGGGTTTTTACGGTATTTCTTCTGGCTCTTCCACATCAAAAACAAGAAGGATGCTTGGATTCGACAAAACATGGCATTGTAAGTTTTCAGGTTCAGTGTAGATACTATTCTCTCCCCCTTAAAACACAGTAAAATATCAAAATGAAACTTGCCTGCGTCAAGGCGATTAACATGCTCCGTGTCAGTGGACGGCTTGAAGCGACACCGCACTGCTTCAACTACTGTGAAACTGAGTACGGGCAACACCACTGGAAACAGAGCAAGGGTCACCAACTCAGCCTTGGTGTCTTGTTGCACCTGACCAACATACATGACCTGCACAAAAAAACCCATGGGAAAAAGTAGCACTTATTGTAATCTTTCAGACATGCGTCATTGCATCACTTATACATGCTTAAAGAATACAAATGCACAAAAAGAATTGTGCGGTGCACATCTATAGCACATGTGCATAAACCACTTAAATATTCTAATGACCACAATTATGCAGTCACCTATATAGTATCTGATGCCGAAATTCAGTTGTGGAAAGAAAAATTATTACCACAATGCCTCAACTTTATGCAAGAAACCAAAGAAAATTCTAAATAGGTTTCCATTTTACTGCATTTATTGTGCACCATATGACATTTTTCTTAGTGAGGTTTACTGGCACGAAGGCAATTAATTAACAATTACCGTAGCGTACTCACTACCTGCGCACATATCGACATCAAAAGCTCACTTCAAACAACACTGACACCATTGGCACACACACTGTATTAGAAAAAATATAATGCACCCTTCACCTGTAGCTCCCTGCTTAAAAATGCACCCGTGCTTCATAAGGGTACAAAGCGGTAAAGTATGGCACTGAACTCTAACACCCTTGATTTCTTCTCAAGTTGTGAAATCTCCATGTGATAAAGAGGAGCCAAGATAAGATTCAATAGATGAAGTCATTCTACTGTGCATCTGCACCCATTTAACAACTATTTTGAGCATATTGCTTGTACTTTTCTAACAGCTCAGCATACCCATATTAATGTAAAAACTTCTTTATTTTAGATCTCATAAAGGCAGGTCATGTTTTATTTTCAAGGTTGCTTTACATACAATCAGATTCCACAAGACCGCAACAAATGTTAGAATTACATGAATTATTGAATGCATGAAAAAACAAAAAGCATATCCTTACAATATAAACATTCCTTTATTTACTTAAATGCATTACGATTACTTCTATTTTGTACAATATCAGCTCTGCAACTGGAATTCTCTCCTTCTTCTAACTGAGAAGTGTTCGCAATTGGCTCACAATTTTGCAGTGTGGCAGCAGCACGAGACACACACTTTCACTCAAGTAGATTATTTTTTCTTTGACTATGACACACACATCGCGACTGTTTTGTTGCCACCGAGACAGCCAGTGATTAATCATCCACTGCAATGCACCCAGCGGCCTCGAGGCACACTAACCACAAACTCTACTGCTATTCTTGCCCTTTGCATAACAGATTTGTGGCTCAACGCTCTACTCGGTTCTCCTTATTGACCAGTGTGGCCAAATAAGTTCGATATGCTGTGACCAGAAGGTCAGTATGAACTATCTGGTTTTACAAACAAAAAAAAGGTCAAATCAACAAAATATTTGCCTTTCCTTAGCAAAGCCTTGAACCTAATAAAGCTGGAATGATGAAAGGTGAGACAAACTGGATTCGCAAATAGAAAAATACTAATAAAAGAACAACACTGATAAGCATCCCAAGGACATGGGACATAGTGTAAATTTTATTAGTATCAAGCACAACGAACAAGCGAATAGCTGCAAGACAGACTGCACCTCCCCCCCCAACATCAGCAACGCAAAATAGTGCCTCATAAATTACCTTTAGAGGTGCAACAATTCACAGGTGATTCTAAGCACCTGCATTCCTGTGCACTAAGATTCCATTAAAAGACAGTGACCACAGTGATGCCAACATAAGCCAGTTCAGTCTGATAAGGTTTTCACAAGCAGCAGCATTACTTGCACACAAGGCAGACAATTGATTTTCCCAACACTTTAAACAACACACATTCAAAGGCAGTAATCATACCTTTCTGTGAATGTCTGACAGCACTAAATAAGAGGACGTAGGGTCCATTTCCACCTTCAATGCAGGCAATGGTGCCATGTCTCCGGGTGAAACAATGAACCTGCAGATTCCGTGAAAAAATAAAAACGTTCTTTGAAAAATTTTCTAGGTACAAGAACAGATTTATACAAAAAGTGCTCCAAAATTGTTGTTCACATTTGCGAGAGTGGCAGGCATTGACACTTTTGACTCAAGCCAAAAAGGTCAAAGCACAACGAGATTAAAGAATTCTCACACATCACAGTGTGAAACAATTGTCATTGTGGAGTTTTTTTCATTTTTTCCCAGGTTGACCCTTTGTGGCAAGTACGTTTGTTGCAGCTTAAATAAAAAATGAGGACTCTTCCATCGTCAGTTCTACAAGATGATTTTTTTCTAAATTAAACAACATACTAATGCTTTTGTTTATATGGCAGTAACTGATTTAACATCAACCACATTTATTCCAAGGTAGCAACTTCCAGTCTGACACAGAGGAAGAAGGCAAGCGTTCCCCTTACATGCACACACTGCCTCCTTCTTAAATACGATACTAGGGATAAAATTTTTCAGCAAGCATTGATGTCGCTGCTCATTTAAATTGGAAAATTCAGCACTTATCGGAACCTATTTATTTACAGTATCACCTTTTTGGCATTTTCGGCCCTTGGAAAAAGTGCTCACACGTATTTATATTGCAATGGAAAGAGTAAATTAGAAACCTTTATTGTCATAAAGACAGTGCAGCAAATTAATTAAGCAAATTAAATGCGGAAGGGGCACGCAGGTCTGTACATGCGCCAACAGTGGCCTGCGAAAAGAAAATGGGGGCCAGCCAAGATTCCTGGAATCACTCTATCCAATATGTTCAATCGGCTTGGGCCTCTTGACATAGGTTCTCCGGTTGTGTCCTCGCCCTATTTTTGTCTGCAAGTTGCCATGCTGATGATGGCTCTGATGACCGCACCTGATAATGGCTCCTGTTTGGACAGCACCACTTTTTACCCATTACCTAATCCCTTTTGCTTTTTCATAGCTGGACACATCAGCTGATGAGGATACAAAGCAAGTGCGGGGAGGAATGAACTTGTACAGGCACAACCTCCCTTATCCAATCCCCTGTTTCATGACAGAGTTGGAGAGACCGTTGGTATTCAAGCTCAATCACACCAGCAACTTGAGGAGGTAATGCGACCATTTTTAAGTGGCAACCAAAAACAAATTGAAGGCGGCCGGTGCTCACACTGGCAAGAAAGGGCGAGCGCGACCTGCAAGCTACAATCCCAGAGATTACCCTCCTCAGTGACACCTCTAGAGATCTATGCAGTTCGCGCGCAGTTCACAGGGTTCGCATTCAGGCAACAGCCATGGGTTTTGATTTGAGCGAAGAGGAAGACATCGTCACTGTGTTGATGTGCTCTGCCATGCGTGGCTTTAGCTGTGACAGCGAAGAAGCCTCCGAAGAAAAGGCAGCGCTAGTGGGTGTGCCCATGCCGCCGTATGCGATAAGTGGCCGGCCGCGCAGGCCGCCTCCTGCTCGAACTCTGCGCACATGGGAATCGGTGCATAATTTTTTTTGCTCTCTTTTGATGCTCTTTAGCGTTCTCCGAATGCTACCGTATACATTCGACACATTGCTGGAAGTGCTGTGCCTTAGCATGACGAGGCGAGACAACAATTACATTCCTGTAGTTTGCCATGGTAGCATGGCCTTTGTAATTACATTCTTGTAGTCTGCCATGGTGGCACGGACTTTGTATTTGGTGCGACACACGAGGACGCCAAATGAAAACACATGCTAATAAAACCTTAGCACGGCACTGACTGGTTTAGCCGTTTTGCAACCATGGTCGCGCGACTGAAAAATCGAGCCATGAGCAACTGGCCAAGAATAGTTGCACTTTGAGAAAAGCCACCATTTGCGACAACTTGCTACCAACATGGTCGTGTGACCGCTGTCAGTCGCCGGTGTGAATGAGCCTTTAGGGCGAGGTTGGCAATAAAGCCTGCTCGTCCAGAAACCTCACTTTAAACCCCCACATACTGGAGCTTTTTTACCGGCTGATCACGAGTAGGGGACTCAAGTATGGGCACCCAACCGACTACGGGGCGTTTGATCTCATGCAGACCTAGTGTGACGAGCCATCACAATTTTTATATACTTGGCACATTTCACTTTAAAGGGACCCTGAAACGCTTTTGACAATTTTCTACAAACGTACTAAGTCGTTAGAGTACGTCCTCCTGATCATTCATTGACACATCTAAGTGCCCCGCGTAAAGCGTGTAATTTATTATAAGGTTTTAAAAATGCACATCGCTGCCGATCGCAGCACACTGGTCGGCGGAATTTTAAGCCGCCCCTACCCATATGACCGAAATCACCCATATGACGTCAGTGGGACGAGCTATCCGATTGGCTGACAAGGGCGCGTGATCGATAATTTTTCCAAATTTATGGTAAACAAATGATCTTCGTAATAGTTGGAATGTTAGTTAACTTGTTTTTATGAAAGAATAATTTTTCAGTACACTTAAGCACTTCCGGCACACAGCAAGTGTCGTCTGCTTGTGTTACAACGTACTCCATTTTGACGAGAACTCCGCGGTCGGAGTCGGTCTCGGTCTTTTCGCGAGCACTATGATTCGACTTTGTTGCCTTGTGGACTGCAAACGCAGTGACTGGCAATATGTCAAGCTGCGACATCATGTCTCTCTGCAAGGCAGCGTACGAGCGAACTAGCTGCTGCGCATCAGACTGCCGTTATCCGATCGGCACCAGGATTTGCGCATTTGTGGCCGTCACTTTACACCGTAAGATTACTAATGCAATAGCGTTTCGCGAGTCCAGTATTAGGGCAAACGCAAGCGCAAGGGGACAGAGTCTGGCCGCTTGACGGTGCCGTAACGGGATGAGCCATGAGATGAGCAGAAGGGCAAATGTGAATGGTCTGCACGGTGCAGCCACCTGGTGGCACAGAGCTCAACCATACACAGTAGCAGCAATGAAGTGTATTCTTCTTTGCTGCTGGTGTGTATTTTTCGCAGGAGTGTAATCATCAATACATTGTTTTATAAATGTTTAAAATGTTTTACACTTGGTTAGAGCAATATTAGCGCTTTGTTTGGCTGGTTAAGCGCTGCGCCAACAAGTATATGGACCGTGCAGATGGATCAGGCCGCTCACGTACGTCTACGCTAAAGTTCCTTCATCAGCTTGAGTTTATGCCTCCAGTCATTTGCCGAAATGACCAGCTTGCCTGTGGTTACCGGAATACAAGACACGTTCGGTGCTACGACAGAATGCTCGCAACGCACGCTGCTTTGATAGCTCTCGCTTGGGGTCGACAGCCAAGCGGCTGGCGGAGAGGTCTCGCACGGGCGGGGGGGCTCCAAAACAACCGGAAGTGGACGATGTGACGTCGCATCGCGATGCTGAACCAGTGAAGGCGGAGCTTAGCCCGGCTCGCTCGGCGAACGAGTTGAGGAGGAAGCATGGCTGGGGAGGAGGGTAACTTCTAATCGCTTGTAGCTCCATTAATACGTAACGCTTCACTTAAATTATGATGCGAATGTTCTACTTAAGCTGTACCCTAAGTGTCTACAAAATTTGTCCGAACAGTTTCAGGGGCCCTTTAAATCAAATCTCTGAAATTGGAATTTAGGGGTAGTTTCCGGAATTTATCAGTAAAAACCGAGAAGTGAAATCCCTAAATATCACCAAATCCTTTCTTTTTGGTTGAAAAAAAGTTTATTCAGCCAATTATTCTGTGCAACGAAAACAAGCGCTTCCAGTGGTCAGATGCCATTCAGCTGATTTTGTTTCTCTACCAGCTGAAGACCATGATGAGTGAGAACCCTCAAAAGCCAGTTATGGCCATTGCAGTCAATGCTATTGTCACAGTGAGTCAACAGCCAAACATTCTGTGCACAACGTCATTAGGCACCACTCCTACACAACGGATATGCTTGCCACCACAGAGCCTATGCAAACATCTGCAGTCATGTCACTTTAAATGCAGTGCCTTCATTTTTAATACAGAAAACTCCCATCAAGACAAACTCAGTTAAGTCTAATTCACGGGTATACCGAACAATGCCGGAACGTTTGCTTGGTTTTCCGTAGACTCACTGTAAAAAAAATCCACTCCATATGAACTACTTCGCATATACTCTTCCGTTTAAATAAACTTTCACAGTGACTGCTAACAATACCGATTCCGCTCAGTGGGGATCACAGTCCTGACGAGGGATGCGAAGAACACCAAAGGAAAAGCAAAAAACGCTTTCTGGCACAGGGGCGCGAAGTGTATATGCTCCACAGACCAGCAAGAGATGTAAGAAAGTAAAAAATAATTCTCACAGGTCGCAATCAATGAACACACGCCTTTTAAACAGAGATAATTTTTTCTTTTATAGGTCACCGGCATGGTTGTCGGCCATGTTGCCGAAGCCTTCTCCAAGCCGAAACAAGCAAAGCCTATTCAATCTGGTACTCGTCAACCGCAGCCAAACTGCAAGAAAAGTCAAGTTAAGCCACTAAGCTGTAAAGGCTGCATTTGCAATTTGTGCCATTTGTCATGCGAGTTCCGTTCGCTCTTATCATTCACCATTCATGGCTGGTTGATCCCATTGATAATGTGGGCGGAGCCTTGTTCTGACCACTGATGAAGTGCAAAAAGAATGAAAAGAAATAGCATTAGGTGGCGGTCCCACTCCAACGGCACGAGCCCCCCATTTCAATACTTTTGGAGCAACCGTGGCAGCTCTTCTACTTAGGATATAAAGTTGCCATATATGCCACAAGAAAGCTTAATTCTTGTAGATTCCAACAATATATAATATAAAGAAATTGATTAGTGTGATTTAGAAATAAATGTTCAAGAACAAGCATCAGATACATGGTTCTTGCAAACTGTGTCTCAGTTGTGACCATAATTGGAAGAAACTATCGCATTTACTGCATTGCGTCTTGCTCTGTAGCTTTAGGACATATTTATCTCCTTCATAGACGCAGCAAGATAATGTCAAATTTTTACTTTTTCTATAATCTGCTTTGGAAGATTGCCCAATATCACAACTTCTATTGTAAAAAGCCCACCAACTACACGCTCAAGGAAGCTAAATTTTGGGTTAGTTAGAGTTCAATGAATCTCCATTTGACGAAAAATTTCATGTACCTTTATTAGTTTTGCTAATAATGCAACCGAAATTAAGCAATATTTGAAATTCTGGTCCTACTTTTGCCCATTTTTGCAGGAAGGTACTAAAGCTACGAAGCTGTGGTTTTACATGAGACAATTAGAAGCCCGAATTCAATATCTCAACGCATACTTTTCCAATAAAGCAAAAAGAAATGCTGTAAAGGACGCGTGAATTTTACTATTTTTTTTTTCCACAGGTAACATAGATAAAGCCAATGCAATTTTCAAACCGTACTATAATCTAAGGACTCGTATCTCAAACATTAGCAGCTATGGTCTGTTGTTATTGTAATATGCTATAATCACAGCAACAAACTGCAAAGAAAGAAAGAAATTTATGCTATTTTCGCAATTACATGCAAAATTTTCACCCAGCGCCATCTACACGACTGCCACAAAAGTGCTGAACCAGAAAGTTCAGTTTCTCCGAATATGGCGGGCCAAAACATTTTACCTCGGGAACAAATGTTTTAGACATTTCCGCCGAAGGATTATTGGGGCGGAATCTTATAACGGTTCCGAAAGCGAACCAGTTCCCTTGCCCGCACATGATTGGCCAGAATTGTGGTTGTGTTAGCGGCCATCAGAGACAGTGGGGCGGTACCGCAAATATTGAACACGTCACACATCTGTCGATCATTTTCAAAGCAAACCCGTCATCAGCCATGAGTGGAACCGGTGAAGAGGTAGTCCGCATTGGGTTCCGTGGCTGTCGCTTGGCTGTTTGCTTGCGACAATGGCCATGCGCGGGGGCCGCGCCACCTCGGAAACTTGCAGGTGATGCGCGCTCGCGCGCATTGATCATCTCTAAGGTACGACTTCATACATATGAAAACATGCCGGCGCCCCTCATTCTTTGCCTCGAGTTGCTCTCCTGTACCTGTCAACAACTGGAGGCGTTGGACGCGTTATCAGAGCTGACAGATGAGGAGTTTCGGCGTCATTATCATCTGTCAAAGGGAACCATCCGATGGCTGTGCGACGAACTGAAGGAAACGAGCAGCCATCGCCCTTTGCTAGTGCGAGACGTGCGGCCAGAGGAAAATGTCCCTGGGTGACGACATAATAAAATAAAGAACCAACTTTCAATATTTCCGCACAATTGATGGTGATGGGGCTATTTCCTTTGATTCGAATGGTAACAATTTTTAACGCGTGGATTACCACCTGGCGGCGAACAGTTGAACAAATGGTAATATTGCCTAATGTACAATATATATACCAACACGCAAAGATAATTGAAAACTTTCAGGACAATATTAAAATAATAGTTCATATTTATTGAGCAAGAAGAAACATTCTGCAATTCTTAACTCGTCATATGACGATGTACACTTCAGAGGCGGCACCCACTCGTTTATTGGTCACATCTTCCACCTCCGGCTTGGGAGTGGCCTACCGTATTTACTCGCATAATGATCGCACTCGCGGAACGATCGCACCCCTGAATTTTGTCGTCAAAATTTGATTTTTTTCTTTCCCATGTTATGATCGCACCCTGAACTTGTTGCAGCGATATGTCGTGTGCCAAGTCTAGCTAATCTTGATCGCACTTACCATCTGTCGAACGCTACGCGAACGACTCTTGAAGACATACCAAGCAGTCTGCATGCACACAACATTCTTAAGCAGATGCCCCATTTCATTCCTTTCACCACTTTCCGCACTTCCATTAAAAAAAAAAAAGCTACAACCAAACTTGCCTTGATTACTTGCAGGGTTCATAATGGTTTTGGTCAACAACAACATAAAGGGCGCCTTTGATTCTTCTCATCTGCACTTGTGGGCACGCAACAAATCGCGAGTGGCCATGATAGTCGCCACTGTTAGAAGTGTACCCTATTCATACGCCGACGCTTGTAACGCAGCTAAGATATTCGCCCATCCTTAGCGGAAATGTGCCGTATTAGGATAGCAGTGAAGTCAAATGCCGCAGTTTCCACAGCATGTCCGCCATATGTTTCTATGTCACTGGCAGCTGAGTGCACCCATCTCTGTTTCTTTCCCCTCAAAGTGGACACGGCTACGTTATTGTCACAAACTTGCAGATGTTAACGATATCATTCATTACAGATACGGAAGAAACTGTTTCAATGCGCGTAATATACTCCCGAGAAGAAAAATACTCGCGTTCGGCTCGTTCCGCTTGCTCCGCCGGCCGCCATTTTTGTTTTGATGTCCCGCACTGACAGCGGCAGCCACCTGCTTGTCATCCCGCAGCAAATGCGGGATGAAAAAAGAAAATGTTTCTTTTCGTGGGAAATTTAACTCACGTAATGACCCACCCCTGAATTTGGACCTATTTCTTTTGTCAAAAGAGTGCGATCGTTAAGCGAGTAAATACGGTATTTAGTGACATAAGCGGCGAAGCGAACTGGCTTACATTTGGAAACGTTACAAGATTTCGCCCCTCGGCTCCACAATGCCCGTCAATCATCCTGAAGAATTAGAGGAACCACTCCCAGAGGCATGGCCAAGGCCGCGAGAAATACATGCTGTTGTTTCCTGCTTTTGTCGGACTAGTACGTGCATCGCAGCCATAGCAAAAGCTCGTGCCAGCCAAGTATGAGAGCCGCCTGCGTGGCCGAAGGGAGGAGGCCTCGCCCATAGTGCGCTACAATTCCTCCGTGAAACTTCTGTTCAGTCGTCGACCTTATAGGCGGCGCGATTACAGTAGCACAATAGAGTAATCTTCCTCTTTCCTTTTTTGATTGGCTGACAGAACGCACTGAAATAGAGTTGTACTGACCACTGCACTTAAACTTTATCTTTCACCTGTGACCGCTTTTCACCAGGCGCAGGACGCGCCTGCACGTATCGGAAGTTTCTCGAACGCTATCGATGCTTCTATCTGTTGTCTGTTGTCACCGACGCTTACGTAATCTCGCTGCATGAGCGACGCGAAAAGCACGCATGCTGCAATACTCAACGCGAAGTAAGACGAGACTGTAGAGAACAAATTGCACCCCATCCACACCACGTGGTGTCGCCCATTGGACTGGGCCGGTATTTTGTAGCGATGCCTTTCGGATGATAATGCCTTTTCCTGCTTTTCGTGCTTTGTCAGTGATTAGAGCGAGTCCACTCACGTTATCAACGAGATCAGCCCGCCGTGAGCAGTGGATAAGACTAGCATAGAATAAAGGCTAACGCATTGATGTGACCGGCATTTCGATCCTCCCGGTGAGCCTGGGGCTTCGAGCCGGAGTTGCGCCTGCTGAACGGCCAAGGCCTCTTCAATGGGCATCAGTGAGCTGCCCCCTTTCGAGCCCTCTTCCTGGCGGTGGATGGGCTGTTGTGATCGGCTGTTCACCCCGCGACACCCCTCGGTCACGGCTCACACGATTATGGTGAAGTGGCCGAACACCTCATCAAAATAGTTCTCGACACCATATTTTTTTAGAAAGATATTACCGACTTGTGTTAGGCTTCTCATCTGAAAACATGGAAGCTAAACGACAGTATGCATACGCGGAAAAATACCACTGCTGAAGTCAAGGTCACGGGTTCGACACCAGGCCGTACCGGCTGTCATTTGATGGCGGCAATCTGCAAAATTACCCTTGTTTGAAGCATTGCGAACCCTGGGTGACATGACAAAGGAAGAACAAGTTGTGAAATATGCGCGAATCATATTCTACTAACAAGACTGTGGAGCTGATGGCTTAGTTCATGCCTGCTTATCTGAAATTGGGTAAGAAGACCGTCAAGCGACCTAGCCTTATATATATATATATATATATATATATATATATATATATATATATATATATATATATATATATACACAGTTGCCGACTGATTTTTCGGACCCTCTAGGGAACGTAAAAATGTCCGAAAAAATGAATGCATGCAAAAAACGCACTTTTTTTTCTCTTTTTCTCGGATCTAGAGGTAAAGGACAAAGTACCAGGTTTCCGAAACCCTGCCAAAGCATCAGTGAAGTGGCTATAAAAAAATGCATTCAAAAACTCTGTATGCAGCCGACTGCCAGTTTATTATGTACATGTGCATCATCAGGCAGCCGGTTTTATTGCTGCAGTGGCTTGAAGAACTTGTTGATTGTTGTTTGGATGGCGCTCCGGTTGCATGCGATCATATACACCTCGATCTGAGCAAGGGTCTTGTCAGCACTGTACACCGATGAAAGAGTCAACAGTGCTCGAGTCGACTCGGCGCTTGTAGGCGGCGCAGGCATTGGCTCCTAATTTTCAACATCGGAGTCTTCTGAATCCCCCACAACCTGGCTCCTTGCTACATGCCGAACTCCTTGCTAATGTCAGCCTGCGATGGGCCGCTCACGACTTGCTTAATAATGGCGGCATTCTTCTCCATCGTTAACCGACGCTACTGCTTTCCGCGCTTCGATGCCATTGGTGAGGACAACGAAGATGGAGTGGGGGCCATCGAAGGCAAGCAAAATCCTCAAGTTGCAAACAGTGGAGTTTGCAGACGAGCGTCGAAGCACCTAGGCCTAGCATCGCAGAGCACACTTGATACAACAGCACAACCACACACCACGCTAGCCAAAACGTGGCCTACGCAAACAAATGAAATGGCGCCGCTCCGGAAACTTTGCCAAAGGCGGAAGTGCGGCGATGAACAGAGCCAGTGTGGCCAGACAAAACCGGTGTGTGATGGCTAGATTTGGCTAGTTGTGGTTCAAAGCGGTGATATGCTTCGGCTGCAAGTCGATTTCCTCTGCAAGGGCGCTGCACGAGGAGCCAAAGGACTTCCCGTTGCGTCAAAAAGTCCGGAAAATTGGACGACGGGGGGTTCGAACGTCCGAAACTTCAGATGTCCTTATACATCGATTCTATGGGGCTCGTGGCAGTGCCGCAAAGACGTCCGAAATATCAGGCATGTCCGAAAATTTGGGCATCCGCAAATTCAGTCATTGACTGCATTTAGCTTCCTTGCAATTTGAATATATTTCAAGGTGCACAAATGTGGTATTATAGACTTACTGCACTCCCTGGGAGCCCAGCTATCAAGAAAAGCAAGAATTATTCAAATTTTATGTTTAGGCAAGTCACTATGCCTCCTGGAACATTGCAGAGTACCAAAAAAAAAAGCATGTTAAGAAAAGTGGAAAAAACTAGCCATGATGTGAAAAAAGCATTTTATTCTCCTGGATACATGAAATTGTCATAGCCAATGGCTCAGAAGGCTCTAGGGGTATAATCTGGATGGGGATTTCCTCGCTGCTTTCGCTGCTGCAGAGGACATTCGCTTTCTCTCCACACTAACAATGCGACGACAGTGCTTTTCATGGGAGATACTACTATTGATATAATATTCATTTTTTTATCAATATTAATGCAACTTTCTGACCTTATTAGGATTTCTGTGCTGGTTTAAATATGCATTTTTTTTTTCCAATAGGCCATTTACTTCTGAAGATAAATGAAATTCATGGTTCATTATTTGCAGAAACAAGAGGAAAATATCCGCGCAACAAAAATTCATATTGTCACGTGCCTAGTACTAGAAAACATAAAAAACACAATGATAGCAATAGCTTTCTGATACAACTAACATAAGTAACTCAATAGCAATTCAATATTTCTGTTCTGAATGCGAGTTCCCTACTGTCTGATCTAAAGCAGAATTGAAAAATTTTAAAGCACAAATTCCAAAATCTGTTCCTACCATTGTGTACTTTGCACACTCAGCAAAGGCCCCAAAAAAAATTATACCTCTACCTGCCTTGAAGGCAGAGATATCGCTGCCGCAAACCAGCAAGGAGTCAAAAATAGGTGTTTGGAGAAAACGATAAAAAAAGAAAGACATTGACTTTTAATCAAAAGTGCAGAAATAAGTTTCCAATATTTTGCAGTCAAAGTGACCAACAGGCACCAGGAATGTAGTCGCGCTGACCATGGCCACCCAAACGTGGCAAAAGCACCGTTTAGCGCCGTTCGCCGATTCCCGGTGGCTTGCATCGCGCGCGTGGGTAAGGTTGTCGTTCACACAGGTCGAGCTTCACGCCAACGGGATATCGCTGCAGCACACACAGGTAATAACGATCTTTATGGCGAGGCCATATTACCGTTTGCGTTCGTTTACTGTGACGCTACCGCCGCAAACCTTGCACTTGACAAACAACAAGGTTGAAAAGAAAGAGGGCAAAAAAGTTACTTTGATAGACGCAAAACTGCGGGTCAACAATGAATACTTTATATGGAATGATGCCACGAACACCAGGATTAAAATCCATGACTATCGCAGTACTTCAAAAAACGACTGACTTGCTCCCCCTCAAGAATTCCGAATCTTAAATATCAATGCACGCAGTGTTATCAACAAGAGTGATCAGCTTGACGCGATAATTCTTGCGCGTAACCCACACATTCTCGTCATCACAGAAACATGGCTGCATGACGAAATAGAAGATACACATGTCTTTCCCTCTAATTACCGTGCTTTCCGTCGTGATAGACCTACTAGAGGTGGCGGTGTTGCTATTTTGGCGAGACAAGATATTTCGGCAGTTCTCCTACGTCAAGCTGATAATCTTGAAGTGATCTCTTTAAAAATTCTATGCCATAATGTTTCTGTTTTGATTTTTGCTGTTTACCGCACTCCCGATTCCGCTCCGCAATTTCTCAATGATCTGCGTGATCACATGGCGACTTTTGTGCACGAAAAAATTTTTCTCATAGGTGATTTCAATCTTCCGGGAGTTGACTGGATTCACGGAACTCCTAGCGCTGATGTTAATATGAATAATGAGCAGTTGCGTAACATAATCTTGATGCACAACTTCCAGCAAGTGGTTACTGAGCCAACACGAATTAGCACTACTTCTGCCTCAATACTTGACCTTGTGTTTATTAGCCGGACTTTAGATAATTATTCTGTCTCTGTTGAACATGGCATTTCGGATCATGAACTTGTGGCTTTTTCTTGCTACCTTGATCCTGTCAGATCTACTCATTGTAAAACTATTACTGTAAAGGATTTTTCACTTGCCAGGGATGAGAGCATACTGGATTACCGTAAAAACCCGCGTATAGTACGAGGTTTTTTTCCTGTTATTAGCGTCCCAAATTTCCGCCTCGTACTATATGCGGATCCGGACAAAAATTTCAAAGTTTGGCTCGAAGTTTTGGTTTCGTTATTGCTCTGTGGCTACGGCTTGGCTTCGTAATATCTGCATGGCTACGACTTGGCTTTGTTATTGCTGCCTGGCTACGGCTTGCCTTCGCTATTGCAGCGTGGCTACGGCATCGTTTCTTTCTTTGTTGAGTGCGGACCTTGGCAGTTCACGTGTTAACCGCGCTTCGCGAAGTGCATCGTTTTTAGTGAAGGAGCACGATGTCGGGGGCACGGAAGCAGTACTCGGCAGCTTTCAAGCGAAATGTGATTTTAGCGGCAGAGGAAATCGGCAACAGTGCGGCCGGGAGGCAGTTTGGCGTCACCGAGGGAAGTATCCGCGGATGGCGACGGCAAAAAGAAGCACTTTTCGAGTGCAGCGGAAAGCGAAGAAGCTTTCGCGGCACGAAGAATGGGGCATTCCCTGAAATTGAACTCAAACTGACGGAATTCGTCCGAGAACAGCGAGCCATGCATCTTGCTGTGAGCGTGGAGCTCATGCAGGCAAAAGCCAGGGAGCTTGCGAGAGAAAAAGGCCTAACGAGCTCCACCTTCAAAGCAAGCAAGCATTGGATTTATCGGTATATGTGCCGTGCAGGATTTTCATTGCGCCGGAGAACTTCAATTTCACAAAAGCTGCCGGAATCGTTTGAAGAGTTACTGGTGGCTTTCCAGCGCCGCGTTATTTCGTTGCGCAAGTTGAAGAACTTTCAGCTAGGGCAAATCGGCAATGCTGACCAAACACCAGTTTATCTGGACATGCCATCGCCCCTCACCGTGCACGAAAAGGGCTCGAAACAAGTTTGTGTCCGGTCCACTGGGAACGAGAAGACGCGTGTTACCGTCATGTTGTCATGCACGGCAGACAGCCGCAAGCTCCCGCCCTATGTCGTCTTCAAGCGCAAGACAATGCCGAAAGGTGAGCTGCCGAAAAATGTCATCGTTAAATGCCATGAGAAAGGGTGGATGAATGAGAGTCTTGTGCTCGACTGGATAAAGTCCGTTTGGTGTAGGCGGCCAGGTGCACTGTTGTCGTTCCCGTCCATCCTCGTGCTGGACGCGTTTCGTGGCCATTTGGCCGACTCGGTGAAGAAGCTGTTGCGTGATTGTAATACTGAACTCGTCGTTATCCCTGGTGGGATGACGTCTCAGCTGCAGCCTCTAGATGTTTGCGTCAACAAGCCTTTCAAGGACGCGGTGAAGCGGTGCTACGCAGAGTGGATGCGGTCAGGTGAACCTGCAGTGACGCCAACTGGGCGGCTGAAGCGGGCATCGCCAGCCACGCCGTGCAAGTGGATCGTGGACGCATGGGCGAGCATCCCAGAAGACCTTGTGCGTCGCGCTTTCAAGAAGTGCGGGATCTCGAACGCGCTCGATGGCACCGAGGACGAGTACCTCTGGGAGGATATGTCAGACAAGGAATTGTCTGATGAAAGCGCAGCGGAGGACGACAGTGAATGAAGTGCTGAGTCCGATTTCAATAAATGTTTTCCCCGAGTTTCTCTCACTCGTATTATACGCGGGTAAACCTTTTTTTTTCCATTTCTCGTCCCAGAAATTTCACCTCGTATTATATTCGGGTTCGTATTATACGCGGGTTTTTATGGTATCTTGACTTTAGTCTTAGCGGTTTTGGGGGACATGACACCGTTCAACTTTGGGATGAATTTAAGAATATTTGTACGCACTGTATTGACAACTTTATTCCAAATAAAACCAAGCGAACATATAGAGCTACTCCCTGGATGACGCGTGACATAGTGCACATAAAGAGAAAGGTTAAACGACTAAGACGACAGGGTCTTTCTCGTGACATAGTAGAACCCTACCAAGAAAATTTAAATGAGGCTATCAGTGTTGCTAAACTTCGCTATTACCAGTTCACCCTTCCTAACTTCATCAGAACTGCTCCTTCCAAGTTTTGGGGTTATCTTAGAAAAAAAAGTAAATCAGTTGACCATATTATGCATGAGGGCAATCCTGTCGTCGCTAAACAAGATATCGCTGTTCACTTCAATGCTTATTTTAACAGTGTCTTTTCGAACTCGCCCGTTTCCCCTCGTGTGAATGGCGTAGCACACAATGATTTTAGTTTTATTTCTTTGTCTGGCGTCTTTTCTATGCTTCTGAATTTAGAAACAAAATCATCTCCTGGGCCTGATAACCTACCAAACGTGTTTCTTCACAGGTACGCTGAAATGCTATCTCGCTTTCTCGTAATCATCTTTCGTGCATCCCTTTCATCGGCGGTGCTTCCTAACGACTGGGTTTCTGCTCGTATTGTTCCGATACTAAAAACAGGCGATCCATCACTAGTGGCAAACTATCGTCCCATTTCACTAACCTCATCTTGTTGCAAACTTTTAGAACACATTATTGCTTCTGAAATCAATAAATTTCTCGACGATAGAGCCATTCTATCTCCTATGCAGCATGGTTTTCGAAAGGGCCTCTCCACTGTAACCCAATTAACCACTGTAGTTCACAGTCTCGCTAGCACTATCGACAAATCAGGGCAAACTGACATCATATTCTTGGACTTCAGGAAAGCATTTGAACTTGTATCACACGCAAAGCTAATAGAAAAACTTGAACATTTGAACATTCCTTCCCATCTCGTAAATTGGATTCGCGCTTATATTTCTAACCGTACGCAATTCGTAGTAGTTGATGATTGCTCTTCCAGCACCCTTCCTGTCACTTCTGGTGTTCCCCAAGGTAGTGTTCTTGGACCATTATTATTTAACATACAGTTGAACCCGGCTATATCGAACTCGCCAAAAAACGCCTATCAGTTCGATATAGAGCATAATTCGATATAAGCCTGCGAAATAATTGGATGTCATAAAAGCACATACCATTTATAAAATCACTTTATTGATGAAACTAGCTTAGTTTCGCATGAAATAGTCCTGCATTTTCTTCTGCTTGGGCAATTTCGCTGCCTGCGACGCACGCACTTCCCCACGTTGTCTAAGGAGTCGGAGCAGCTGAGGCCGCAACATTCCGCATTCGCGCAGAAGCACCGGACTAGTGCGAGCGCACCAATCACTTCGGAGGATGTGGGCCAAAAACGGTCGTTGCTTTCCTCGTTGTGCCCATTTTCACTTGTGCTCGGCACGATGTCGGCAATGTAGTCTTCGTTTCCGGGCTCTCCTGTGGTCGCGACACCATCATTTGCGCTCACAAACTTGTCCACCGTTGATTCGTCAACAGCTTCTGGAAATTCTGACAGCTCGCTCCAAACTTCGGCAACAACAGCAACGGCTTCGTCGCTATAATCAGAATTTAAAGTCATCACCGAGCACGCGGAAGTCGGTACGGCTGAAGCTATTTTGGATGAACCACTCGTACACGGTCGTGTGTACGCGTCGGGCGCCACGGGCACACGGGCACCGGGTCGCGAGTTAGGCCGCTTTAGCCCTAATTTCCCCCTTCAAGATCGTGCCGAGAGTGCACCTCGGAATCTTGTACGTTGCGGGGACATCCGACTTGTCACCGCGTTCGACCCGGTTTATGATTTCGAGCTTCACGACGAAAGGCGAATTCTGCCGCTTCATCACGGCAACACTGCGGGAGAAGGCGCACACAATGAATCAGATGAGCAGCGAGACAACTCGCACTTTCGCCATCTTGCATGACGAAGGCACAAGAGCCTCTGATTGGCTGTCTGAGCAAGCGCTGCGGGCGGGCGGGCCAGGAGCATTTTTTGTAGGGGGGTGCCGGCGGCTCCGAAGTATCGCGGTCACGTAGGGAGAGCGGTTGGATGGAGCCGCGCCGCCGGGTTTTCCCGTCACCACGAGGGAAAGCCAACTTCCTGGGGAACTTTCCGCCGCTTGACGTTTGATATATCGGGAGTCACTACTAGTTTTGTTCGATGTATGCGTAATTTTTGCTATATATACTCATTGTAACTATACCGTGTCCAGAAATTGTTCGATATATGGAATAATTCGATATAAACGGGTTCGATATAGTCGGGTTCGACTGTATATATTAATGACATTGTCGACACTGCTACTCAACCCGTACAAATAAAACTGTTTGCTGATGATTGCCTCCTCTTTAATGAGATCACTTGCCGACAAGATCAAGTTATTCTAAACTCTAACCTTCAAGACATACTAGCTTGGTGTGCGCGCTGGGACATGCAGCTTAACATTGATAAAACAGTATTTATGAAAATAACTAGGAAAATTAATAAATTGTCGTTTACCTATAGCCTAGCATCCAAACCTCTTACGGAGGTGAATCAATATAAATACCTCGGGGTTACAATAGCCAGTAACCTTAGTTGGAACTCGCACATCTCCCATCTTTGCGACTCGGCTTTTAAGAAGCTTTGCTACCTCAGGCATAAATTAAAACACGCTCCTTCTGAAACCCGTCTTATCGCCTACACCTCTCATGTCGGTCCTAAACTCGAGTATGCAGCTATTGTATGGGATCCCTATACTAAAACTAACATCGATGCGCTAGAAATGATACAACGTAAAGCAGTAAGGTTCATCTTCTCTAAATATCGCACAAGTGATTCCCCAACTCAGTTAATGGCTGAACACAATATTCAGTCTTTGCAATTAAGAAGAAAAATTCACAGGCTTAAATTTCTCTTCTTGCTGAGTAACAATAAACTATCTCTTTCTCCCGAACCTTACATAACACCCCTTACTGCCCGCCGAACAAGACATCGCCACGCTGCATCATTAACGCCTTATAATGGTAGAACCAATGTCTTTATGTCTTCCTTTTTCCCTCGAACAGTAACGGAATGGAACAGCCTACATTATAACAAACTTCTCAGCACTGACTCAATAGCGTCTATTACTATCTAATTTTAGTGCTTGTTCTTACGAAATTTCGTTTCAATTTGTATCGTTGTGCAATATTTATTCATTTGCGTGTTGTAGTAATATTGAATTATGCACTCCTCCTTTTTTTTCTGTTACATTTCCTGTGCTTTGAAACTTTGCTTGTGAAACAGTGTTTCAATTTGTACCTGCCACTCTCTATGCATTATTTAGAGGTGCTTTACTCATAATGCGATTGTACTTTCTATTACATTTTTTCCGGAGCTTTCTTTTTTTTACTCCTTTGTCAATCTATTGTGTTTTCTTTTTTTTTGTATGTACCTTTCCCCTCCTGCCTGGGCCTTCTAAGGCCTGCAGTATTCCTAAATAAATAAATAAATAAATAAAACATCAGTGTGTTCACGGAATCTTACTGACGATAGCGAAGCCTGCCTCGGCGTTGACTGGTGCGGCTGCAACGCCATCGGTGCGAGTGAGCAAATACAACTTCCACTTTGTTGCTGGTATTGAAGCAAGAACTTGAACTCTTTACGAGCATTCATCTTGCTCTGCAGCAAATCCGCCGCTGCAACATTGCAGTGTCATGCCGAACGTGGCCGCTGTCAGAACACCTCATTGAGCTGGCTAATCCTACTTCGGCATCGTCCGCAGCTCCGGCATCACTTGCAGTTGGCGGCGAACGATGCGGACGATTATCGATGTTCACCGAAGGAATGAAACGCTTTTATAAGCTGATCGCTTCTTGTTTTTGCCGAAGTTGTGCCTTGTGGCGAACATACCCAGTGGAGGATCGGTCATCGTTGCATCCGACGGAATGAAGCAGACGACAGCAACCTTGCGCAGCCAACCACAGCACGCGTTTCTGGTCATGCACGCTAGTCGACGAATGGGATAGCACGTTTGGATTTTTTTTTCTTCCCGAATTTTAACGTCACCGGCAAGCCAGCGATGACATTACTCAGTTACTTGTGGCGGGAAATTGAAGAAGAAAGGCTCCTCATTCAAACGAGGCCAAGATGGCTGCGATCGCGTGCGTTGGAATAGAGCTACGCGCCGCGATAAAAAGGGTTGTTTTTGCGCGGAATTCAGCTCACAGTGATGTTATAAATTGATATTGCAGCAAAATACGCTTCCGTGATATGTGAAACTTGGTGAATTAAAGAAATAGTAGCTGTAGGTATTGACAATGTTATTTTCAAAACTATCGATGTTTTTCGCAATTTTTCCCCCTCAAGACACGTGTCCCACCTTAAGAGGGGACGTGGCCCTTGGAAACCGAAAAATCGCGAAAAAATCGATTTTTGTAAAACAATATTTTTGGGTTGTATGTCTCAAACTACCTACTCTGCAATTATCAACACCTAATTCAACCGTGAGGTAACAAAAAAACGCTACTTTTGAGGCCACCGCAGCCCACAAAACACGCGCAAATGCCGAAATGAAGTCAAACTTCGCGCGTGCGCCATTCCCAGACCATGCGGTCTGCCCGCGCCATCTTGGTGTCGTTTTGACCGTGGATTCTTTGTCTCTATTTTGCCGCCTTGCTAAATGGCATCGTCGGCGCGGTTAACACTTTCCTGTCCGCGCCTATGCCCATCGACAGTATGTTGTCGATGGTTTCAACGTCGATTTTCTCCCGTTCGGAGCGCTTATGGACAGCTAGCGCCATCCAGCGCATAAAAGGACAACTATTTTTCAAGTTTCGCTTTTGTGTTTCCTTTTTTGGCCGCGGGAGGGATTTTTAAAACGCCTTTTAATCGCGCTTGACGAGCGCGCTTAGTTTCGGATATGGCGTCGACGTCGCGCGCAGCTGCTCCTCGGAAACGGCGAGTTTCGACGGATTCCGATGAGTCTGCATCAGAATTTTGTGATGGTGGTAGCAGCGGAGACTCGGGAGATGATTTTGACTCATCCGACTTCAGCACGGACGGTGAAAGTGCGTCAAGTAGCCCCGGAACGTCGACAGGTATCCGCCGGTAAGTTCCGTTTTCCACTCCGAGCCATTTTATCGCAGCCGCGATCAGATCTAAGGACATGCGGTGTGTTCTAAAGGCTACGGCTCTTATCTGCAGGGTGTCAACGTTGTTTGGACAGGACCACTTGTCGGCGGCGGCACAAAGAGTGGAGTTTTGCGCGAGAAGACGGCCGGGAGTCGACCTCGGCACTGCGCTCTGCAGTGCCGCGCGGCGCTTTGCAAGAGCCATCGACTTCTTCGCGCTGTTCTTCATGGCGGAAATAATCACCGAGATATGCAACATGACAAATAAATATGCGTGGATGCATATTTTGGAGAAGCAATCATACAGTGGGAGAGACGGATCTTGGAAGGAAGTGATTCCCGATGAGATGAAGAAGTTTATCGGACTTCTCATTTACATGGGTATTGTACAAGTACCGCGCTTGCACTGCTACTGGAACACGCGGAAATTATTTTCTGGTCTTCTTCCGCCTTCGGTAATGCCAAGAAATCGATTCAAAGCGTTGCTTGCATTCCTGAGTGTGTCCGACCCTGAGAAGACAACTGCCGCATCCCATGGCAAGCTGCATCGCGTAGCTTCGCTGCTGAAGCACATCAACGCCTCATCTGCCCAATTTTTCCAGCCTGATCGGAGCCTCTCCGTTGACGAGAGGATGGTAAAATCCAAAGGCAGATCCGGAATTAGACAGTACATGCGGGACAAAGTTATTAAATGGGGGTATAAATTGTGGGTTTTGGCGGACTCCAAATCTGGTTACACTGTTCAGTTCAGTGTATACACAGGAAAGCGTGAAGCACCTAGCGCACGTGGGCTGGCATTCGATGTTGTGACGCAACTGACAGAGGACTACCTAGATCAAGGGTACATCATTTATTTAGACAACTTTTACACGTCGACATCCTTGTTCGTACACTTGTTGGAGCGCAAGACGCTTGCTTGTGGCACAACGCGCAAGGATTGTCGAGGCTTTCCAGCCGAGCTCAAGGACACCCGATGGGAAAAAAAAGCAAAGAGAGGAGACGTTCGCTGGCTACGGGACCAGGACGTACTATATTTACAATGGAAGGACAAGCGTGTTGTTCACATGATGTCGACAGCCCACACAGCCAACAAATTCGTACTTGCGAAGCGCAGAAGGAAAGTGGACAATAAGTGGGAAGAAGTATCGGTGAAAAAGCCAATGCTGATTGACAAGTACAATGTGGGCATGCTCGGCGTCTATAAATCGGACCAGCTGATTGGGACATACAATGTTCTGATGAAGTGCGTGCGTTGGTGGAAAACGCTGTTTTTCCAGCGTATAGATATTGCTGTTGTCAACAGCTTTATTCTATTTGATGAGCACCGTCGGCAACATCCAAAATAACCTGAATTGTCAAGAGGTTCGCGCTTTGATCAGTTTGCGTTCAGGCTAGAGCTGGTGGAGCAGCTCATAGGGCTTGATGAGCAACAGCATTCAGAACCCAAGGCTCCTCCTGCTGTTCCCGCTACGTGTGCCCCTAAGGATCAAAAGCACAAGCCCCAGAAGCTACAAAGATACAGGAACTGCCAATTGTGCTATCAAGAACGGAAAGTGGAACAAAAAACGAACGTTTTCTGCGAGACGTGCTCCGCAAACTTGTGCTTCACCACATCACGCAACTGCTTTGTGCGGTGGCACGATAGCCACTAGGGATAACCTTTTCCTTTGTAAAAAAATACCTTGTACAGATAGAAAGTTTATATTTGCAGGAATGTTGTATACCGCCTGTCCCTTCAAAATGTATATTTCGAATTTTTTTTATGTTGTCTTGGTGCAAAGCAGCATCGACATTTTTGCGGAGTTTCCTCGTTTTTGTTACAAATTTTTTATTGATTTTTTTTCAATTAATTGGTAATAAATGTTTGCTTTCAAACAACACCATTAAAAAGCACTTTCCCTCTTCTACAAATTGATACTAAACATTTTAATATCAAACAATTGGTGTAGCAGCAAAAAAAAATGTTTACTAGACCACCCGAAAAGTGCTTATTTTCCCACGGAAAGGAAAGTGTTAAGGCGCTATTGGCGTTTTCCCGCGACGCGATGTGATGCGGAGCGCCGATTGGCCGGAGCAGCGCGTTCAAATCCCGCGGGCTAAAGCGCACCTGCCATTGGCTGCTCCGCGGGCGGCGGCGGCTGCTCAAATCCCGCGGGCTAAAGCGCGCCTGCCATTGGCTGCTGCCCGGGCGGTGGCGGCTGCTCCCTTTGATAAGCGCCCGCTGCGCTCGCGTCGTTGTTGTCCCTTGCTCCGTCCGCCTCAACATGAGCTTGCGAGCTGCTCATCGCCTTGCGCCATCTTTTAGATTATTTGCTCAGCTTTTTTTCTTTTTTTCGCTAGTTCTTCGCTGCATGCGATGCCAACAAAGCCCAAGACAGTGCAGATGTTCGGTGCACGGGAACGCAATATGCGTCTGAGTGCCGACTGCGTAGACGCTTCTCAGCGGCGGAACTGTGCTTTCGTCTGTCGCCAGTCGAAAATCCGACACACTGAGTGTGCCTGGAGCCACAAGAGCTAATTAGAAGCTTCGCAGGAGCTATCTAATAAAAAAACACGTGTGTTCAACTTTAAGGCCCGTTTTCTTGTAATTTATTTTTTCGCTAGTAGTGGTGCTGGGGAAAGCAATATCTCAAGAACCGCTCTTCAGATTTGTATGCCGTTCTTTTTATTCTGTTCCTGAATGACTTTGCCAGGGGGTAACAGGCTTCTTTTTTTTAAAGCTGGTGCAGTTAATTTATAATAAGCAATTAATTTTTGATGAATGTGGTCATTACTGGCTACATCAAATTCAAGGTTGTCTTAAAATTTTTTTGGAGGGGAAATTAAAGAAAATGGCTCTTTAGTGCCCTGGGATATCCATCAAGGGATCATCACAGTGAATTTCAGCTTCCTACGATGTCCTGGCATTTCTCCAGGCTCTTCCTCAGGCATATACATGAATCACCTAGTTAGACCTCAATAACTCTGGAACTAATAAACATATCTTCATGAAAATTTGCAGTTCCTCATAGTTCGGTGGTGTGAAGGTACCCTGATTGTTTCATCTGGATATCTTAAAGCATAAAAAACGTTCGGTCTCTAGGGTAGCCTTCCCCCTTAAAGGCACCAATCCAAAATCGTGGCCACACACAATCTGTGGGCATAGAAAGGTGTTGGCAAACTTGGACCACATTCTCGGACGATCAATTCTGAAGATATATTCACCGCCCTTCCACTAGCGTGAAGAGGGGTACGCAAGCTACGCTCGGGATCCGCGACTCTTCGTTGTCGTAACACCTCGGCTTCGCGATCCCTCACAGTGAGGTCGGCATGTAGACAAGTCCTTTTCCGAGCGAGATGCTGGCAGCGTTCATCAAACAACACCTGTCCTTCAGCCGAACGCACGACACGTGGCCCGCTCCCACTGCCGTTCCTTCAACGCAGCCTGCTCTTGCGCAGAATGAACGAAACGCAGCCTCCCCATCTGACTGGCCTGCCTGAACTGGCTGGAAACGGCAAGCGCACCCCCACCCCCAAGTCGAGTGAACACACAATCACACTTTTACCCTCTTCCAGAGGGAGGGAACGCCTATGATTGGCTCGTGCCTTGCCCAGCGTATACTTTTTCATGTATATAAAGCACCGTTTTAAAGGTCGTGTATGGTGAATTGACAGTGGCCGACTCAGTGTGGTGGTCTCACAACACGGAGGTCGGTGGTTCGAATCCACAGCTCTATACGGAATTTTTATTTTCACGTGACTTAGGTTTTTTTCATACAGCAAAACCAAACACTGACACCGACACAAATGAGGCAATACAAGCTTTGGTTGAATGCACCAGAAGGGTAGCACTGAATCAAATCACAGCTACGCATACCTGATAGTCTGAAGGCAAGCCCATGTTTCACAGCTCCATATCTTCAGTTCAGTGTTGCTATCTGTGCCAGTGAGAGCATACTTCCAAAACTGTGTGCTGCAAAATAATCAAAAGGCAGAACATTGAAGTGAAGACACTGCTTCCAAGTGATATGAATGAGCACAATGTTATTATTTCAACGTAATATTTCAAAGCAGATACAGAAATTGTACAAAATGCCTAGATATGACATTCTGTAGTCAAATGCTGGCCAACAGGACTGCAGGTGCAAGATAGCCTGGCACTGGTGTACTCTGTCATCGTTCTGTCAAATCCTGCCTACAATGAAGCAGGATTCCACATACAGTGGAACCCCAATTATACGACTTTCTCGGGACCGCAAAAAATCGGCGTAAAATCCAAACATAAATTATGCCTATAAAATCCTACTTATCTCGCGCGACAGATTTAAGAGAAACTTCAATGTAAACTACTAACATACTCTGCAGGGCTTGGAAACCCAAATTACCAAAAAAGTAAATGCGATAAGAATTAATGCTGCAGTACAAGTACCAATCATGCTTTAATCAAACGAACCTTTACAGCACTCCACTGGCCACTGCCGCGATTCCCATTAGCCGGCGCGAACTTTAAAAAAAAACGGTAAGTCTTTTTTGGACCTTGTTTGATCCGTGAACCAAGAGCTTTCGCTAGAGTTCGGCAACGTCCAAACGGAGGTCCTCCGCGGCGTCACGTGAACAGATGAACTTCCCGATGCCGTCTATCTGCCGTAGCACCTCGGCGAATGTGGCAGGCACAGCCACTGCATCTGTGGCGTCGTCGTTGTCCTCGTCCAATGTCACAGCGGTGTCGGCCCTAGGCAAAGCCTCCTCAATGGTGTCATCCAGCGACACCTCACCACAGATCGCAACGTTGTCGTCGGCCTCTGCGTACTCGCCAAAGGTCGTGGTGAGGTTTAAACCCTCGAAATTGTCGTCGGAAAAGCCTGCATAGGCCTCGAGCGGCATTGAGGTGAATGCATCCCCAGCAGAGGAGACAATCTCTCGTTTAAAGCCACAGTGCTCGAACAAGTTAGCGATTGTGCTTTGCGACACTGCGTTCCACGAACTGGTAATAAAATGCATGGCGTAGAGCACAGTGATCTTTTCTTCCGACTCGCTGCGCTCCGTAGCCGCCAGCCGATGCTGCACTAACCGCTTCCGGTATCCTTGCTCGACGCACTTAATGATGCCAGCATCTGTACTTGATGCAGCCACTTGACGCAAACTTTTTGTAACTTCTCATGCTGTCCTTCTTTGTCGCTTTTCGCTTGAGCCCGAAATTGTTGGCATTCTGCAATAACATCGCTTTGTTTGCAAGGATCGTCTTAAGCGAAGATTCGGGTATCTTAAGGTCCTGGGCAATGCTGGCTTTCATGGCTCCATGCCGCTTTTCTGCTTCCTCGATAATATTCAGCTTATCACCGAGCAACAAAACTGTCCGCTTTTGGGACATTGTGTGCCGGTTGCTCCACACAACTCGAAACCTCCGCTGAACGCTGGCCGCTAGGATTACAACGAAGAACGCATGCGATAAACCTAGGCCTCTCCGCACTACCTTGTCGGCGATCTGCTGCTGGGAAACTGGAAGGAGAGAAACACTTCCTCAACGCGACAAGAGGCGACGCCACCGAGAAGAGAGGGAGAAAGTGATTGTGGAGAAGAAAACGCGCTATTTCAGCCCAGAGAGCGTCGCGTACTGCTGCTGGGGGGGGAGAGAGAAACGTACGAGCTGCGTTTAGGTCCAATGCCCAGCGCTTCAAAACAGCAACGGGTTTTGGATTTATTGTTCAAATACCCGTCAGAAATTGGTCTAATAGGAAAGCTTTAAAGATTGCACACTTCATATACAAGAGCCTAAATTTACCCGCCATGTCACCTGTAAATATTAGTATCAGGTCCACTCCGACATTTCATATTTGTTTGTATTCCGTTTTTCTCCCGCTCTCCTCTGGAACCTTTTAATCCCATTCCCCATCCCTATACAGAGTAGCATGCCAGCAGTTACATACGCACCGGCAAAATTCTCTGTTTTTCTAATAAAGAGCTCTCTCTAAACGAGCTGCGCCGGAGCGAACCGGTCGAGCGGTGTCAAGCATGCGGAGAGACGGAGCGAGGAAAGAGACCTGCGGCACTCTTCTTTCGTTCGCCGTTCCGTCCCGCACTTCGCAACGGTCGTCGTATAAAGCGTGACAGGCGCGAAATTGCATCGGATAACTGGGGTTTTTAACGCATTGCTTCTATGGGGACTTCGCTGGGACTGCGCTAATCTGTTGTAAAATTCGGGTCATCACAAAACCAGGGGACGTATAACCGGGGTTCCACGGTAGTTGCGCTCTGATGCTGAAAGAAGACGGCTAACACATGCGATCACTTGATTGGTGTCCCGCTGTCCTTAGGACAAGATAGCAGCAATGTCATGGCCACTGGCATCAGTGTGAACTTGTGTGTAGGCATGCGGATCAAAATGAGCTACACAAGTAGATTGATAAGGCGACTAATAAGAGTTGAAAATGATGATGCCTGGTCAGGTCTCCAACAAAGTGGTGTCCTTTTTGAGGAGGTCTGTGAGAGGATGAGCGATTTCAGCAAAGTTCCGGATAAATCGCCGAAAACAGGAACACGGCCCTAGGAAACTTCAGACATGGGTAGAAAAACGTGGAAGTGGAAACTCACCAATGGCACGAACTTTATCAGGATCAGGCTGGATGCCAGGAGCGTCAACCAAGCGAACAAGTACAGTCGCCGACTGATTTTTTGGACTCCGAAAATTCGGACATGCTCGATTATTCGGTCTGCTTCGCGGCACCACCACTCTCCCCATAGCATGTCCGAATTTTTGGAGTCTGAAAAATCAGTCAGCGACTGTATTTACAATATATACAGTTACAAGGTTGTAGCGCAGTAGTGAGGGTAACACCATCTACCGATCGTCGAGACAGTTCAACCTCCTCTTCACCTCCCTACGTTCTTTTGTCCACAGCGGACTCGTACGTGACAATATTTATCATATAATATTTATCATAAACTGGTGCATTTCTTTAAAATCCTCGAATCTAAGCTGACCCTAGAGTTTGGTATATGATGAAAACAATCGGCCTAGATTGGAATAAATACGGTATTATCCAGAAAAACGTATCATGCAGAATCATATCAGCGAGATTCTACTGTAAACTGCTTCGCTTTTTGGGTAATGCGTAATCAGCTCCAAAAGCACTTACATGTCTACTCAAGCTGTGGCCAAAGCTCTGTGTTGTCTACTCTATCCTCGTCTACAACAGAGTTTTAGTTTGTCCAATGTCATGGTAAGAGCACGCGAACTGGGCGTTTTAGCGGAGGGTGGAGGCATAAACTTGAGCATCTGGCACGGAACAGCCGCCTGGTGGCACAGGGCTCAACAAGACAAACACAGCTAATGTTGCAGTAACTAAGTGTATTTAACTTCGCTGGTAGCGTAAATTTTCGGCAGCAAAACGATTGGGCCGCTGTCAAAAATTTACACCAGCAGTGAAGTAGAATACACTTGGTTATTGCCATATTACTACTGTATTTACTTAGATCTAATGCGGACTTTTTTACGATAAAACGGGTGAAAAAAATTGCTTGCATGTTAGAATAGAGTACAACACTAAATCTGCGTTGCCATCTGCATTGATATTGCCATCAGCATTTCAAAATGGCTGCCTCGTACGAGCTACGAGCCTAGTTGCCGTAACTTTTTCTATGTGCTGCAGTACAGGTGCTTAAGCAATCCTTCCTTTGGCTTAGGTCAGGCAACCGTCTTTCTTTCCGTTTTTGGTGTTTGCTCTATCAGCATGGAAGTGCCGACTGCAAAGAGATGCCAAGTTCATCACGATGTCGCAATGAAATGGACAGCGATCCCGTGTGCGGAGACAGAAAGAAATCGGGCCGCATCACGGGTTTCGGAGTTCCAAAAACTTGCGTGTGGGAGTGGCGCAAACAGGAGAGGCGTTCTACACCGGCGGCTGCTACGTACAGCGCGGCCCTCAACCTGAAAGTGATCAGTGATGGAGACAAGAGTCTATGCATCTATAGTCGGATACAACTTTAGAAAAAAGGGGGCGTTTACTCCACCGAGGCAGATCCACCAATGGGCGCGCACTCTGGACCGACGTCATGCGCCGGACGGCCGGTGACTTCGCCGCTTCGGTCATCTGGGCGGGGCCTCCCCTTTTTTCTAAAGTTGTATCCGACTATAGGTGCACCGCGCTGTTTTTGTCGCTTAGTTCGCGTTGAAGCGTGAGGCCACACAATGGTCAATTCCTACGCTCGTGCTACGCACTTCCTCGCTCCAGCATTTCGATACAGAGTTTCCGCGGTCATGCAGTGAGATGTGTTCATGTTCGCTTGTGTGCGCGACACCATGCTTATTAATTTAGCTAGTAAGCAAATGTTTAAAAGTTTATACAGCCGATAAAACTACTAGCCTTACATATTGTATAGCTGTCTACTAATTTGCTATCATAATCGATGCTTTGCCTTTCAGGTGAAACTGCGAATTTTTTTATTTAATGCAACTTTAGTGCATTAGGAGTAAATCTTTGTTTTTTCCAAATGAGAGAGAAAGTTTTATTTCTGCATGAAAGAATGAGGTACGCGGTACTGTAAACGTTTTTTCTTTTTTAGGTCATGGAAACAGGTGCGCGTTACAATAAAGAGTGTTTTCTTCCCCCCCCCTTCTTTTGGTCATGAAAAAGTGCCTGCTGGGATTTATCGCTCACGGCCAACGCCGCCGACACCAAGGACACAGGCTTTTCTGCGACACGAGCTCCTTAACACTATCGCGTTAAAACGGGTGCGCGTTACAATCGAGGGCGCGTTACATTCGAGTAAATACAGTGGCAAATACAAAATGTTTGTCCATTGGAGCTCTGCACCACCAGGTGGCTGCAAAGTGCAGGCCGCTCACGTTTACGCCTCTGCCCCTCCGGTAATATGCCCAGGTTGCTTGCATTTAGCCGAATACCGGACATGCTAAATATCTCCAGTATCCGCTGAAACAGAAGTTACCTGAGCCACATCAGCATCATACACATCTACTGTAAACACGGAGACAACGGAGGTAGCTGAGGCAACGAATGGCCGCATCACGACACGATCAAACGCCGCAGCACACCACAAAAAGGGTCAATAAAGACGACCAAAATTTCTGACACCTGACAGTGCGCTATACAGTAATTCAGACTCCTAATGCATGGCCGTTTGCTAATCTGGCTACCGCATAAAGCAAATGAGGGCAACATTTTTCATTTTTATATGTTGCTGGAATGGTCTTGGCAGTGTCCCTGCTGGTGCGAAACCGAAAGCAGTGAAGCATTGTTCTCTAGTAGTCGTCGACAATGCAAAAACAGAGGGACAAGCCAAGCCAATGAGTTGTAAAAGCTTCATTTACGTTTTGCACTATTTGTCGTGCAAGTTCCGTTTTGTTCTTATCACCCACCGTTCATAGCCGCCTGATCCTGCTGATAACGCAGGTGTAGCGTCATTCTCACAGCTGACAAAAAGCGAAAAGGAACAGCATAAGATCATTCACTAGAAAATCGCATCTACAGACTGTCTAGACGAAAGACAAGCATATCTGCACATAGCAACGCGGTAACGAATTTGGGCTGTATTCACAGACGACCAATTTCAGATATACTTTCACTTTAGTCATACTTCGCGTTTCGAACTGCAATAAGGCAGTGTGCTCGGCACTGTGCCAAGAATGCCGTTGTTTGTAGACGTAGAGTCGTCTTGCTTTAGGCACAAAAAAATGAAGGTATTCCTAAAAGAGACAATCTGAGAACACCGCTTGTTTTTTTTTTTCCCCAATTTGTGGAATTATGTCACTTCTTTTTTGGCTAACCAGGTATTGTGGACTTCTGACTACTCGGATGTTTTGGCAGTTTCCGTCAAGTCAAAATTATTGGTCATCGAGTGTGTAGTGGTTTATGGCACAATTCAATTGTCGTCCGGCCACTATAGAACAAAAAGTAAGAAAAGCACAGAGTGAGAACAACAGCCACCTTTTTCAAGGCTGGAATCGTAGTGTTCGTGGAAATTTCTTCCCCTCAAATAAGCAATTAGGCCTGGAAAAAGCACTGACGATTGCGAGAGCAGCATCTCTTGTTTGGACCCTGAAACGATTTTGACGATTTTCTACAAACGTACTGAGTCGTTAGAGTAGGTCCTTCTGATCATTAATTGACACATCTAAGTGCTCCGCGTAAAGCATGTAATTTATTATAAGATTTTAAAAATGCACATCACTGCCGATCGCAGCACACTGCTTGGCGGAATTTTAAGCCGCCCCTACACATACCGTATTTACACGATTGTAAGGCGACTCGGATGTAAATTGACCCCCCCCCCCCTATATCGCTCGACAGGAAAAAAAAAGTAAGAGAGCATACCCGAGGGCGCATTCGATAACGAAAATTTATTAGTAGCTGACATGGTCACTGGACTACTCGTCTTCACTAGTGCTGCCATCGTCATCGTTGCTGCGGTCCCACAGCGCGTCGTGGTCCAGCGAAATTTCAAATTTGGCAAACGACCCCACCAGGACATCTTGCAGAACAGCAGCCCACGCCAAATGCACCCAGCCACACGGAGCCGTCAGGGAGGCATTTTGACAGGCCCCTTTGGCGTAATTTTGCAGTCTCCTGCCGCCAGCCACTCGTACTCACGGCGGAGCAGAACCTTAAAATTAAGGCGAAGGTCCGGGCTTGTTTCATGACCACGTCGCACTTCACTGGCAGGGACCGATCACTCATTTCAGCGACGTACGCCGCAAGCTCAGCCTACAGCTCCGGAAAGCGTCCAGACTTCGGCACGTGGGAAATTTCTCACTTGTCGTCAAACATTTCACTTCACTGCAGTCGCCACTCTCGCACCACCCGTTTAGAAACATTGAAACTGCCGCTGCACAGTGATTTGTTTCTTCGGCGTAAAGGATGGCAGCCCTCTTGAACGCTGCTGTGAACGAGTGCCGAATGATTAGTGGGCCTGGAGCACTCATGACGACTGGGGAAGCATAGAGCCGGCAGTCAAGTGCAAAACGTCAAACCAATACCAATGCCTTTAAGTAGAGAAAGAGAAACCCGCGAGCGGTGTCTGCTCTTCCATGAAATACCGATACTCCCCACAAGCGCCGCTGTTCTGAGGGTGTCGCCGCAAATGGGAACAGCGGCGCTACCATCAACTATTGACACCCCCCTATAAGTATTGCATGCACTGTAAGACTCTCAAAAATGTTGAAAAACCCTTCCGAAAGGCAAACAAACACGCAGGATAGCGAAAAGATACGGGTAGGGCCATAGAGCAAACATAAAATTGTAACTACGTTGTAGCTCCCGTTGGTAGCGCTTTTTTTGGTAGGGCCATGTTTTGGTTTCGATTGTAAGTCGACCCCCCAACTTCAGACTTTCAAATTTTAAAAAAGGAGTCGACTTACAATCGTGTAAATACGGTATGACGGAAATCACCCGTATGACACCAGTAGGGTGAGCTATCCGAGTGGGTGACCAGGGTGCGTGATCGATAATTTTCCAACTTCATGGTAAACAAACGATGTTTGTAAAAGTTGGAATGTTAGTTCATTTGTTTTTATAAAAAGAAAGTAACATAAAGAGAATGCACAAGAAAAAATTTTCAGTACACTTTAGCACTTCCAGCACCCAGCAAGTGTCCTCTGCTTGTGTTACGACGTGCCCCGTCTTTGATGAGAGTTCTACCGTCAGTGTCGATCTGTCTTTTCGCGAGCGCTATGATTCGACTTTGTTGCATTGTGAACTGCAAATGTAGCGACTGGCAATATGTCAAGCTGCGACATGGTGTCCCTCTGCAAGCCAGTAGACGAGTGCACTGGCTGCAGAGCATCGGACTGCCGCTATCCGATAGGCGCCAGGATTTGCGCGATTGTGGCCGTCACTTTACACCGGAAGACTACTAACGCAAAAGCATTTCGCGAGTCCGGTATTAGGGTAACCGCAAGCGCAAGGGGACAGAGCCTGGCCGTCCCCTTGGTGGCTCTATGCCACCTGGTGGCATAGAGCTCAACCACACACAGTAGCAGTTACAAAAATGTATTCTTCTTTGCTGCTGGTGTAAATTTTTTGCAGGAGTGTAATGGTTAACACATTGTTTTTGTAAATGCTTAAAATGTTTTACGCTTGGTTAGAGAAATATGAGCTCTTTCTTTGGCTGGTTAAGCTCTGCCCCAACGGGTGGCTGGACCGTGGAGACCGATCGGGAGGCTCACGTACGTCTACGCTAATGATCCTTCATCAGCTTGAGTTTATGCCTCCACCGTTACGTCGAAACGTTCTGCTAGTGTGTGATTACCGGAATACCAGACACGTTCGGCGCTACGACACAATGCTCGCAACGCACACAGCTTTGACAGCTCTCACTTGAGGTTGACGGCCACGCCAGAGACGTTTCGCGCGGGCGGGGGCAGGCTCCAAAACAACCGGAAGTGGACGATGTGACGTCGCATTGTGACGCAGAACCAGTGAAAACAGAGCTTAGCCCCGTTCGCTCGGCGAACAAGTTGAGGAGGAAAAGCATGGCTAGAGAGGAGGGTAACTTGTAATCACTTGTAGCTCCATTAATATGTAATGCTTCACTTAAATTATGGTGCGAATGTTCTACTTAAGCTGTACCCTACGCATCACAAAATTTGTCCGAACCGTTTCAGGGGCCCTTTAATGAAAACATTCTGTGCCAGCGCCTCTGAAATTTCCTTTCGTCGCTGCGCCAGCAATAACGTGTCGCATGGAGGACAACAAAAGCATGCTTGACTTCTGTTTCAAGAAACATCAAGCTTCATATAAAATTTCTGTGGTCTTGCCAGTCAGTAACTAAAGTCTGCAACGGCGACTGTAACCGCACAAGGTATCGACTTGCAAGGCTCTTGCAGCTGCCAATAACCTGTTTTGTCACAGCTATGGCTGGATTTAAGTTTTCACTCACAGCTTTCATGTCAGTAGTGCGGATTTTTTTGGTTTCCGCAGGACAGCAATAAAAGAGAATCAAGAAAGTAGCTCGTATCCATCCCTTATGGCACGAGCAACCATTGTGACAAGCATCGACATGTGCGTAGACAAACGAACAGAGGGAACCTTGTTTACACAATGTGGTTTGATACTGTATTTTTCTGCGTATAACATGCACCCTTCCATTACAAGAGCCCTGAAAATTAAAAAAATCTGCACCTATAATCTGCAAAAATAACTGCATACAAGAATGCTCAAATATTTAGAAAAACCGTCTCCATTTGCAGACGCATGACTTGCCACGTCCTATTCTCTACCGGCCGCTCTGTTCCTCATCTCTTTGGCGATGCTGATAATATTTAAACGACGGCCCTTAAGCGCAGCTCATCGTTATCAGAGTTCATGTTTTCCAGAGCCATATGCGCTAACTGCTAAATGCAAAATGGCGACCACTAAAGATGAGAATGGGCAATCATGAAGGAGGGTAGAAGGGAGCTTCAACACGCAGTTGTAGGGATAGGACGGAGACATAAAAAGAGACATAAAAACTTTTAATGCCAGAAAACTTTGCCTTGAGGCGTGGCTTTACGGCAGCATGCGCCGCTCTGCCGTGAGGCCAATTTTCAATGCAAAATTCACATATACCCTACCCAACTTTACTGTTAAACCTTTTCAATATTTGGTGCATGCATAAAATACAGTATTGTGCATGTAGGAACTAGGTGATGTAGCGTGAACAGCCATTCGGTGAAATATCTATTGTAGTATGTGCCCAAAGACCCGTATCTACCATCGTGCCATAAGCATACTAACAAAAACTTGCGATGTGTTCGTTGCATCATATGTAAACAGGTTGAGCTTACTCTGGATTGCAAGCCTTCAAATTGTCCAAAAAGAACAGGCAAGTCACAGGCTTTTGGTTGTGTGGGGACCATCGATGAAGACACCTAGATGTGAACACAACAGAGAAGGTCAAAAACCTAATAAGTACATACATGTGCCATCCCACCTTGGCATACTGCTACTGGATGCTTGTACAATAAAATAAGTGGCCATCAAAAATGTGTTAGGGCCACTTAATTATCATACAAAAGAATGATTGCATTTCTGAAATTGGCTAGCTTAAAGTACATTAGAGACTTTTAGCCTGTCTGCTATTCCGGCAAACGGGGCGGTTTGGGCGGATTGTTGGACTTGTGGGACGTAAACATGAGCGGCGAAAGCGGTGCAGCCGCTTGATGGCGTAGAGTTCAACCAGACACAGAGCTAAAACTGCAGTAGCTTACCATATCCTGCTTCGCTGCTGGTGCAAATTTTTAGCAGCGTAATTGTGAACACGACTACGCCGCTGTAGGAAATTTACACCAGAAGCTAAGCAGAATATAGTAATTAGCTTTGTGTTTGTGTGGCTGAGCTTTGCGCCACCAATCTGGCCGCACCGGCAAACCGCCTGCGCTTGCCGGAATACCAGATGCACTAAAATTCTCTAATAACTGTGCAAACTGCATGCAAATGGTTTAAAGAAGTAATTTTTTATAACACCACACTTACACAACAAGCACAAACCACCTGCCTACTGAAAGCAGGAATAAAATTAGATTATCATACCTGGGTGTTGCATCAGGGTCCTGCATATACACTTGGAAGAACCGCACCTGCCCATCAGCGCCAGCAGTGGCAAGTGCTGTACCATCAGGTGCAAATGCAGCATCAATGATTGGCTACAGTAGGAAAGAAAATGAAGACAAAGAAAAAGAAAACTACTTTACAGAAGCCTTCAGTTAATGATCCCAGTAAAACCGAAATGCATAGATGCATGACAAGATTTAATAACAGGAATGGCACCACCCACTAATGACCAAACCTAACGTAGCCTATTTGATATCAATTACTGTGAAAGCTTGTTAGTGCAAACACCTCATTAACCATCTTTTCAGAATAACGAACTTTTCAGAAATCATGTGCTGACTTTTTATGGTCCACCCCCCCCCCCCCCCCCCAATGTAAAAACATTTCCGTACTACAAACTTCAGAATATCGAACATTTCCGAATAACGATCGTTGTTCAGTTTTCATGTCATGTTAACGCCTCAGTACTATGAAATAATAATCTGAAATCTGCAGATTCTCAAATTTCCGTGTGTCCTTCATGGCAGCCCAAACAGTAGGCTAACAGACGACAAGGCGCACCAAGCGGACGCTACAGCGCACGTGTCCAGAAAACCCACGACGGTGCCCATTAAAAAAAGAATGCAGGTGAGAATTTTTTAAAAATCTATTGCAGAGGTAGTAATGCATAAGGTTTTGTGAGTGCGTGTTCCTCCCTGACAAGTGTCACCTAGCAACAGAGGTGCGTCTCTTACGTCTTTCGACCTTCTTTCTGTGCACACTTCTTTCTTTTGCACTTCTTTCTGTGGCCCAACTAGCTACGCATGCGGAGAAATGTAACCTCCTCAACTCACGAGGATGACACGTTGGTCGCACTTTGCACTTTCCAGACGGTGACGTTTACGCGTGCTTATGCTTTGGAAATTGTTCAGGTGTCCACCTTGTGGGGTTCTCGCCCGTGCTCTTGGGACAAAGGAACGACAACACAGTAGTGGAAACAATCACAAGGGCATTTATTGCACCTTTCACAGACTAATGCCTGCTAGCCCAGTTGCTATACACAAAACATACTGATTGGGCGCGCGACAAATCGTTGAAGTTCGACTCACCGCGACCGGATAACGAGCGAATATGTTCTCCCCATGCTGGACACCAACGCCGGGTCGTTCATGCATATGGTCACGCGAACAGTGGCGCGTTCGAACGATCGTGTTTGTCCATTCCGGGGTAGGCTTCGCGAGACGGTCTCGCAGAAGCGTGGATCGGCACGCGCGCGCAGAACATCCGCACTGCTTGCCGACCCCAAGTTCTCCTTTTTGCACCCAAGTAACCCCGCTGTTAGGTGGCGTTAGCACAGCCACAGTCGGGCCATCTATCGCAATGCGCTTCAACCAGACCGACTGCCACTAGCACCGAGCAACGCGGCGAGGCCCGATTACAGGAGATGGGAGCTATGCGGGAAAACATATCAGGGGACGCGTGACAGTCGCGCATTCCCGGATTACAGGAGATGGGAGCTATGCGGGAAAACATATCAGGGGACGCATGAGAGTCGCGAATCCCCACAACCTCGAGTGAAACAGGTACGGTACCCATGGCAAGGAATGTGAAAAACAAACAAGAAACATTGCACTTTGGAGGAGACATGGCGCTTTCTTTTTGTCAGCATTTTTCTCAACATCAGCAGGAAAGGGGGATGAATTTTATTCTGGCCACAACAAAAAAATATTTTGAAAAAGCTCTCATTTTACTCATGCAATTACAGAAGAGAGATTGCCATGATGCCACACTTTACCGATGGCTTAAACGTATGTATGTATGTATGTATGTATGTATGTATGTATGTATGTATGTATGTATGTGTGTATGTGTGTGCGCGTATGTACGTACGTATGTACGTATGAGAACTGCGAGCGAAGAGTGGTAAGGCTGTTATTCACTCGTTTCGCAGTCGGTTCTACCCATTCCCTGCCCCCTCTTCCCCTCCTCTCTTCCGTTCTATCTACCTTCTCTCTGGACTTGCACGTTGGTAGAAAGGCAAGCACTTGTGGGGGGGCACAGATAACTACAGCTGTCAAGTGGTTAATGTAGAGGGCATTGTGCACATTCGACACAGTGTGGTCCAAACAAGTTCTTCCACACATCACTCTTATTATACAGTGCTTCGTTGCTGCCTGGTGGCGGAATCTATATAAAAATAGCAACAGCATGGGCCGAGAGCCAACAGCAATGTTTTCATAGCTCAAATGGTGACAACTTATGAGCTGATAGGTTCATGGGCGGAATGGTTAATTTTGGGGCTTTCCCTGTAACGACCTTTCACAATAACGAATAACTTGCCGCAGTTTCCGGAAGTTTGTTTTCTCAAGATTTCACTGTACTTAGCAACAAGACTATCAAAAAGAGGCCATCTATCTGGCAATTCAATGCACACCTCTGAAAAAAGAATTACCGTATGCAGATCCCACGCACTGTGGTAATCTATGTAAGTGAAGCTTTCTGTGCTGTTTGCTTTGATTGACGATAATTAACGGTGATGTTGACTGTGAATGTTTAATTTCTTCAACGTTTTGTCCAACACAAGAGCAGTGAGTTTATGTCAAATGTTACCTTGCGTGCACCATTGCTGTTTCTTTGGGCAGTACACAAAACATAAAGGGAGAGGTGTTTGCTTGAGGTGGTTTTGTAGGCCATACTTCATAACCTCTGAGAAGGTTGAGCATTGTCATTGCCTCACATGGCACATCGCATTGTGGCAGAAGCATTAAACTTTAATTGGATTATAGGGCTGTACGTGCCAAAGCCACAACTGGATTACGTGGCAGGCCGTAGGGGCACGCTCCAGATTAATTTTGGCACCGTGGTCTTCTTTACCATGTCGCCGTATAAAATGAGGCTTCCTCGGTTAAATCTGCAAGCTCGAGCAATGCCATAGCCACAAAGCTATTGCGGTGGGCACAGAAGTGTTGCTTTGACGTCCGACCGCTTCCGTTGTGTCGCCTAGACCCTGCGGTGCACTTTAATTAATGCGGCTCTGCTTCTGCACGCCCAGCGTAAGTTGTCCACTAGACATATTTGCATGATTATATATTTTTTTTCATAACTAGCTGAAACGCACCGTTACCTTGAAGTTAAGTTTATCCAGCATTTCCTTGCCTTCTCACGTCACCTTTTCCCTATTCCCCCCTTCTATTTGTATGAAAACTGCGAGCGAAGAGTGATAAGGCTGTTATCCACTTTTTTCGCAGTCGGTTCTACCCATTCCCTGCCTCCTCTTCTACTCCTCTCTTCCATTCTTTCTACCTCCTCTCTGGACTTGCACGTTGGTAGAAAGGCAAGCACTTGTGTGGGGGGCACGGATAACTACAGCTGTCAAGAGGCTAATGTAGAGGGCATTGTGCACATTCGACATGGTGTGGTCCAAAAGAGTTCTTCGAGGCTCTTTTCTTCTCTTCCACGCTCCTTCCATGTATATACACGCTCTGAACCACCCTTGACATGGTGTGCCGGACAGCAGCAGTAGCAGCAGCAGCAGCAGCAGTGGTGGTGGGAAAGTCGAAGGAAAAGAGCTTTGCTTTAATAAAAATAAAATGAGGATGGGGATGGAATACCCTTCTGACTACTTCAATCTGGTACTGTATTTGCTCGAAATAACAAGATGGCGAGTTTGTATTACTCAAGAGGGACAAAAATATGCTCTAATTACACCCTCAACTAATCATGTAGAGTGCACACCTACAGTATTTAGGCTTATAAACAAATATTTTAGCATAGCACAAAAGGCAATTCATTACTGCTTCATATTTGCGTGCGAAATTGGCAAGCATGCAAACACTAAGTAGCAGTATCATCATGTTATGATAGAAAGCTAAAAAAACAAACAAAACGAATTGTTCTGAGGGTCCAGATACGCATGTGCCAAGCAAATTATGTGCGAATTGAAATTATGGCAAAACACAGTTGCAATGAATTAGGCCACTGGACACTGCAGTTGACACCCAAGCACAATTGCACCCATTCCATTTCATTGCACTGAGTTGTGCTCTTGCTAAATTATATACAAATCCACACCAACAGCCACTGAGATTTTTTTCAATAGCTTAGTTGCTAAAAGCTGAACTACCCTAACTTCATTATGGAACATGAGACGGCGGAAAGGGGGATGAATTTTATTCTGGCCACAACAAAAAATAATTTTGAAAAGGCTCTCATTTTATTTATGCAATTACAGTAGAGATATTGCCGTGATGCCACACCTTACTGATGGCTTAAACGTGAAGGCACACGACAGAGTGATAAGCCAGGTCATACTAAAACACACACATCGGCAAGCACAAATCAAGTGCTTAAAGCAGCTTTACAAATAGAATATAGACCTTTTCATTGGGCAAGAAGGAAAGGATGCGCAGCGAGCCTTTCCTCATCTCCAGCTTGTGCAAGCAAATGTGGCGCTGATTGAATGTACAGCTGTCGCATGCTCCGGAATGAGTAGGAAATGTTTTAGCTCGTTCTCCACGAAATTTACGGGATGCCAGTTCATACAAGATCATCAAAGAACCACTGTGTAGCCTTTCGGTTCAGCGGTAACTACAGTGTGCAGAAATTTCTCTTGGCTGTGCAAATGTGCGATGTGAATCATCAGCCACAGTGGGCATATGTGTTATGAACTAATTTGGCTGTACAGGGGTTTCCACTCGATAAAACTTGCATCTGTGCATTGCCAGTATGAAGTGCAAAATCTTCTCACTATATGATCGCTTAGGGTGGGAACTAAACACAGCTGAATAATGTCTCAGAACACTGGCATGATGAGGAGCGGCATCAGGGAAGAGTGCTCGCATATGGCCAACCCAGTGCAACCTCGAAACATCTAAGTGCCAATTGTTATAAAAGATCTGCGCCAGCCACCAGCATCGTTCTCACGTATTTCAGGTTTAGTAGACTTGAAATCACTATGCTGTGTCTACATTGGCCTCCCGTATGAGGTCAAGGGCGATGCTCAACGCAGCGATCACTGCAGTTGGTAATATGATGCATATAACAATAAAATTCAAACAGCGCTAAACAACAGGACCAGAATAAGGAGGAAAGAGGAGACAAACACGGCGCTGACATCAGCGCCGTGTTTGTCTCCTCCTTCCTCCTTATTCTGGTCCTGTTGTTTAGCGCTGTTTGAATTTTATTGTTACCATGCAACACCAACTCGCCCAATCCGCTGCCCTTCTGATACATATAAACTTTGTGCTTCGGCACTGCCTGCCTTTCTGCCCAGTAAAGCCGTAATTCAAAGAGGATCACAACAGACAAATGCCACAATAAGACCTCTCATGATGATTCCACATGCATGGGACATATGTAGAAGAAACAAATCTATAACCCAGCATCAACAAGTGCTTCGGATGCTCAACCCCTCGACCAGAATTATTTCATTTTGTGGACAAAAATCTCATCCAACAACGAGGTAGTCAGGCAATGTACCTAAAAATAACAGTTATAATGCTTGTCAAAGTTAACAGCACAACTTACTCTCAATCACATGTGCACACGTCACGCTGGGTGCTCCATCCACCTCAGCGCAAGCAGAAACTTTGGCCATGCCGAATTAAATCACTTCAGTACGTCTCGCAGAACTTTTTCCCACATAAAAGACCCCACACAATATGTTGGCGCCCCTATATAAAACTGAGTTTAGGACGCCAGCTCAACAACCACTACAATAAGTTCAACAGGTAATGATCATGTGAAGTATGCATTTGCACCAAGTTACAAAGAACCTGCCTTTGTGTGCTCGATGATCCTCTGAAGTCCTGCACGAACCTGAGGCACAGTCAATGTCCTCATTCCATATTCAGTTACCATGTGGCCAACATTCCATACTTCTGCCTGTAAAAGAGATAAGGCTATTAACTACTACAACTGCAAAAATTAATTAACGAGCAATCAAAACGAAGCCATGCAGGAGTGAAAAGCACATCTACTTAGATAAAGAGGCACGTGAAGTAACGCTGCAACAGGGCAAAGAAAATCTCGAGCCCTTGCCCTTGCAAGTGCTTATTTGAACAAGATCACAAAAATTGTGGCTTCCACACATATCCCATGGAAAATATAAAACGTTCGGATAATTTGGCATTTTTTCCAGTTCCACAAAATCTGAAATGAAACTTGAAGGGGCACTGAAGCAGTCTTCTTAAAGCCCAGGAAACACACTGAAATGAGTGGTTCTCAATGAGCATATCTTCGAAAAATTTTTTAAAAAGGATTTAATACCAGCAGCAATACAAGCTCTAAGTTTACCTTCTCCATCAACACATCAGTTCCTCTAAACTGGGGCCTTTCTACAGCTTCTTTCTCATCTTGTTGCCCAGGGGCAACAAGAATGTTAACAATCACTGCTTCTCTGTTTCCTAGAATATCTGAAAGGATGGGCAAGCATTTGCAAGCCTTGGTTGGCTGGTATCAATGGGACCTGTGATGTTCTAACATACAGCAGAAAAAAATGCGGGGTCTGAGAAGCACAGGGACGAAGCAGGAAATCTATTGTGTGAGGTTGCAGACTCCCTGAATTTGATTATTATTTAGCACGTATATTCCCAGAAGCAGTGTTAATGGATCGAGCACTATGCTCAAAAAGTGTTTCAGTGCCCCTTTAAATATAATGATACCTTAGATTGATGTGTATGACATGATGCCCAACTTTTGGTGGGCTTTGTGAAGGTCAGCCGCAGAAATACCCCCTCAAGTGTTTTATTATTTTGACCAAAAGTGACCTGAAATTACAGGGTTTTTTTAATGGCTCATTTTCAAACTTCACTAGATCGAAAACACTTCTGAATGTTTTTCAACCAATTTGCATTATGCTTTAAGCACGAGAACCTCACTTTACTTTACCTCTTCACTATGCACTATAGATGTACATGTCATTGTCACAAGCGGTACAGACAAACGAGAAAAAAATGCTTCGCTCGAAATTCTCATCACTCGAAGAACAAAACTAGTGCGTCGCTTTCACTCTCACTTTCACTGTCATAGTTGAGCAGCGGTTTTCTTTTGCACGCATGACTCACATGCGAGCTGTCAGGCAGCCACTGCCAAAAGGCTGATGCGGACAATCTGTCTAGTGCGGCATGTTGCAAATGAAGTGAAATGTGGCACAACTGCCTTGGTGACATGTGGACATGATTCACAGCAGCCACCACAGACAGATCTCCGCTCATGCAGCGCTTTGTTTCTATAGAAACATCGTGCGCTACTTTGGTGCCATCTCGCAGCCATCGTCGCTGCAAAGCCCGTCTTGTGCGGCACTAGGCCTTTCTTCTCACACTTTCACCATACCCTCCTCCTCCGCTTTCCATCTCATGGTTTTGCTGCACCCTCCTCCTCTGCTTTCCTCTTCGCGCTCTCTTCACTATCGCTGTCTTTCAGCTTCTGCTGTGCTCCACATTCGTTTTCATCTTTCGCTGTGCTTGTTCACATGGTTACGAGGAACAATGCCGACGCAGGAGCATCCACCCAAGAGCTGCGCTCTAAAAGCGGCCGATTCAAAAAATGCGATAAACACAGGCACTGCTTTTAAAATGTCGAGAAATAAAAACGAAGTGGCCATACAGAGTTCATCCAATTCACTTTGACAATGGGATTATTGCTGGATCCAGGATCCAGCAATAATCCAGGAAACCAGGATCCAGGATTATTGCTGGAAACCAGGATCGTGTTCACGAGCTGAGCTCATCCAAAACACTTAAGGTGACTCAGAAATTACAATTAATATGAACTGAGGTGTCCAGTGCAGTGAAACTGAAGAGTTAACTCTGTGTAAAGACGAAGTCTGTTAAAACGATGGTTTACCTTAAGGCCAACTCCGATTTCCCCATTCAAATGTATATGAAACACAGGAGTGCACTCAAACAGCCACTGAACTGATCTGAATGAAATTGGTTTTTTTAAGGAAAGTTGCATTCTACCAAACGTGGCAAGCGCTGCTTGAACTTTAACATCAATTTTACAGATGAGTAACTGTACACTAAAATGCATTCTATCAGAGAATATGCGAGTTTACAGATTACATGCAATTACTACAATGTTTACATGAGATTTGCTTAAGTCCTACTTGCATATCAGTGGTATATTTCAGAGCAGTCCTTAATGTCCTTTTTTTTTTCCTGCTTTGGATAAGCAAAATAGGCACAGTATGCATAACAGTGACGCCTCATTTTGTTTTATTTTTCTTTATCCTTACTTCCTTTTTAACCAATTAGTTGGAAAAAGTGTTGTACTTGCAAGTAAAACTTGAATTTTACTATAAAGTATTTGTACGAAAAAAACATTTTCACACCACTTGCTACAAGAGTGCGGAGTCTGCGGAATTGTTAAATAAAAAATTGAGTGTCTACTGTAACAATGCCTTTACATCCAAACATTTCCTCACTGAACATTCTTTGACTTGGAGGTGAACCGTCTCACATCATATGGCTGCAAGTCAAATGTCTGGCCTTGCTGGGATGACAACTAATTTCTGCAGCGCTCCTGTAACAATGCACCTGCACAAGGAGCGTTCAGCCTCGTTGGCAACTCCGAGAGCTCAATGTTGTGTTCCATGTCAGGGATGGTGACATGGCAACATGTATTTGTCTGATATTACAGTGCAGTTTTCTTACGACTTGAGCATACCATTCTAATTTAGAAGAGCTTCGATGAAACATGATGCTCCGTAAAGTGTAAATTGTTTATTTCTTCCATTGCCTGTCACTTTTTCAGCTCTGGCAGCTTACGTTGTCTACTCGAGCAAACTGCTCGCAGGATTCGTAGGGGAACTCTTGCAGCACAGCGTTTCTGGCCTTCTTCATGCATACCGAAATATTTTGTCATATTCACTGCACTATAAGAATTGCCTCGCCCATATGTGACATGCAGCTGGCATGCGACTGAACCACCTGAGACTTGAAGGTAGCTCAAGGACAGTCACTTTTCAAGTCAGTCCTTATTATTGACTGGCATGTTTCAAATGAGAACAACTAATTACCACTGCTGGATGCCACAAGCAGAATTTCTATCTACAGCGACAAAGTAGGCGTCTCTATGTTTTTTATGGTAAAAAGAGTTTTTGATGAAGACGCAACATTGTGTGGTGGGTTGCCATACTGACGCTGCATCCAGGATTTTGACAGTATATCGTGCAATTTAGAAAACACTTTATGGTTGCTTTTAATTGTGTCTGTGATGGCACAATGGTCTACATCAAATTAGTGTCCATTTTCTTGAAAGCTGGAGGCATGAATACGATTCAATCATTTTCATACAGTTGCGCATGTATCGCACGTCGTAACCAAAACGTGCAATGTAATTTATAAGGGGTCCCAGAGGTTAAACCTTCTTGGTTCACGTTTCTGGTCTGCAATGATTCAAACACAATGCTACTCCATACCTTGTTGAGTGGTGCATGAGTAATTAAAGTAGTGTTTTTCCCACATTGAACACAGCGAGAATAACTGGATGGGTACGTAGTACTAAAAATACACATTATGTCTCATTTTTTATAAATCTACTGAAACATTTCTTTCACAATCAAATTATATATTCATTAAGCAACATGAGTTGGTGTCACTGTGTGGTACTAACTATAAAGAGTTGTACGAATATATGACAAAATGCAGCTAAATGTATTACATGGACACTCGCCAACCTTCAAGAATAATGATGACTGGCAGTGATAAATCACCACAGAAAAATGGTTTGAAACCATCAAATGGTCATTTAAGTTTAATCCTTGCTTGAAACCCAAGTCAATATCTGATGATAAACCACAATGTGCCACATTAGGCATCTGCGCCAGCGTGAAAAAGGCCAATATAATGATGAAGGCTAATACAGAGCTTTCTAAGGCCACAATTCACGTTGATACTCACTAAATCGCAACAATACACGTCCAAGATGTTTCTATGGAAGCTGAAAATTACTTCCAGCACCAAAGTTTTTAATATTTGCAAGAATGAAGCACATGAGCACTGAGCAGAATGTTTTCATTGAAGCTCCAGCAGAAGCGGTGAAGCCAAAGGCCATTAAGATATCTGCTGCCGCTGGCATTAGCGCCTGGTGTACCCATTGAAATACAAGAACTCCGAGCACCTTTCCGTCTCGCACAGTATTCAGAACACTTCATTTTGTCACCACTGAGTGTTGCCAGATTGACACTACATTCGAATAAATAGAAATAAAACTGAACTGAAAAAAGAAATACGAATATTTCAAATGCAAATTTTCTAAAGCACAGAATGTGCTCAAATTTAGACAACTTGCTGTTGGAAATGTGCAGTTTAACACAAGATGTATGATTCAGGCTAGAAAATTTGGTTTTAACTCAATTTGACAAAGAGGCAACAACAGGTACCTAAATACTCACTGCTAAGAAGATCAAGACAGCTGCAACTCAAGAAGAGTCAGATACATAGCAAAAAAGGAAGAAAAAAACTGATAATCTCAAATGACCTCTTCGTGGTTCGTCGCCACTAGGAATTTTGAGTTGTCTTCCTCTGCACTGTTGCCACCTCTTGCACCATCATCTGGCACATATGGACACCATACTACACGGCGATATTCACTTGATTCTTCATCTGCTGGCCGTTCAACCTAAGAGAAACAGGAAGATGCTTCTTGTTACATCAACATTGCAAAATACCTTTTACATTTATGCTGCGCATGATGAGAAGTCTATGTGGCTAACAACAAAATAGCCTGGTTATCCCACCTCCTTCAGGGCTTTTCCATATAACTCTGCAAGCAACACAACACAAGAGGAAAACAAAAATATTGAAGTCACCTTCATCAAAAGAGTCGACGTGTTCTCGTGAACCTCATATACACCCAACGTCCCAAACTCATCCACTATAGCCAGCATCACTGTGGTTGCAAGTCGGGCAAAGGCCATGTCACGAATCTGGCCTCTGAATCCTTTAACAAGGAGGCGCTCGCCTGTTTTCAGGTTCAGAACTCGTACTACCCCCGCAGTAGTAGCTGCAGCTGAAAAGTGGGTCACAAACAATAAATTAATGGATTGAACACAAACATAAACCAGCAACAAGCACTTTTCAAACTTATTACGTTACTGTTCACGTTACTGTACACAAATCTATCACATGTAACATGTGTATAAGCCTGAAGGGAAACAATTATACTCTCAGCTGTTTCGTTCATGAACTTCAGATTTTGAAATATACTGTGAGCGTCACTTTCCAGAACCTTGGCACCTCCATGTTCGACTACAGTCAAGCCTATTCATGACAGACACAGGTAAGATGAACACTTGCTTCAACTCCCAAAGCAGTAGGTCCAAAGTGCTTAGGGACTAGAGTTCATAAAATTCACAAAGGCCTGAGGTGAATTGAATGTAATTCTGGGGTTTTATGTGCCAAAAACCACAATTAGACTATGAGGCACTAGAGATGGAAGAGGTTGAAAAAACAGAAAATTTTGGAAAAAAAAGATTTTTTTTTTTCAGCCAGGATAAAATTGGAAAAAGGAAAAAGCAAAAACAGAGCTTCCCTGCAGAATTCCGTTGCGATGCAACTCTTTCTACTTATTTAAAAATTTGACCAAACAGAGTTTGAGAGTTTGCGAAGCACCCAGATCCATTCACATGGTGGCAAAGACTTTGCTTCCACCAACCCTTGAGCCTCCTTGCCTGTCGCGTACTGCAGATTGCCCCTGTCTTCTGTGGCATGTGAAAGAAACTAGTCCGAGTTTGGAAATGTGCACGCCAAGCTATGAAACAAGCCTGCAGGGGATAGCGTGCAAAAACTTGTGTACATGCACTCAAACCTCAATGTCCAGAAGGCTTCATCTGCTTCACAGCAAAGTGTTGACGCATCAAGCGGAAATGCATTGGACACAGATTGATACAAATGCCGGTCTTGACACTTTGATGTGAAATCAATGCCTTGACGTGAACATGTGCCTAAATTTTGAACACGGAAGCTCGGCTGGGACTTTTGTGATGCAATAATCTAATAATTATATTCTTTTCAGTGTTAGAGAAATGTGTCCATTTTTTTCATAGCGCTGTGCCACAGTAGTCTTTTTTATTTAATTTTTCATATTTTTCTGAAAAAGATACATGAAAGAAACCTGTTTTTCTCACTACCCTCAAAATTTCGTGAAATTTTACATCTCTATGAGGCACGTCAGGGTGGAATGCACAGAATTAATTTTGACCACCTAGGGTTCCTTAACGCGCACCTAATGCACGGTACACAGGCATTTTTCCATTTCACCCTTATCGAATAAAGTAACTGCGACTGGGATTGAACCCGCACCCTCAAGCTCAGCAGTGCAACGTCATAGCCACTGGGAAATGGCAGTGGGTGGTCACAGGTGAAAATTCCAAGATCTAGAGGAAGGGAACAACACAGGGGCCTTCTTTGCGCTCACCCTCTTCCAATTTCAGGCTTTCAGCAATGTGAGTTTGGAACACAGTCAAAATAAAAAGTTTTCTAAAACCTAGTTTTGTAGAAAATTTATAGGTTCCTTAATTTACTCAAGCGGACTAAAGCAGTAATGTGGGATTACCATGATGATAATTGAGATTAGCACATTAATGAAAAGTGCTTAAAAATGTTGTCCTATGCTCTTACCCTTTCTGGTCCAATGATTCCAGCAGGAATCATTGGACTATTGCACCCAGCAGCAAGTTATCTTTCACGTCCATTTTGTTGATTATTTTCTACATTTATATTCCAGTCAAAGCTAATTTCCCCTTTGCTTTCCTTGGGTTCATTGCCTGTTGGCTTTATATGGCCATGATTAACAAAAATAAAGCCTCTCGGTTTCCCTTCTCTCATTCTGCAGGCATCCTAACACACAACAAATATCCGACATGAAGAAAAAGCAACATCAAAACTGAGCATCAGTAACTCTATTACATAACTTGTCCATTTAGTGCTGCATAGCAATATGGTTCTTGATATTTCACAAATCTCGATACATCCAATCCCCTTCCCCCTTGTATAGGCTAGCAGTATCTTTAGACCTCTGTGCAATGTCTTTGGACCATGCAGCCTAAGGTGGCCTAAGGTGGTGGCTTGCATTGGGTGACACAAAAATGGTCTTCAAATACTAGAAGCTGTATATACTGAAAAAAATTTCCAGATAAGCAGAGCTTCAAGATAAAGGAAATCATGAAAACAAAAGCCAGCAATATTCTCAACTGATCAATCTTCCATGCCTCAGCAACTTGACTTGACTCCCTGCACACAGCAATGATAGAAAGAAGGGGCAAAGAAAGAGCAGGGAGTGTGGCCACCCTGTTTCCTAGGCAACATGCATGTAGCGTGCAAAATGTACTGATATCAAAAGAGTCCCCAAAAATCTTAGAAACACTGCAAAGCTTTGTGGAACTCGTGTCATTCTTTCCCCTCAATCATGGGACAAACTAGCAATGGTTGGGCACTGGTTGCACAGCGCAAATGGCTAAAGTGTGCTCGGCTCCAAGTGAAAAAGGGCAGGAAAACAAAGTAGTTGCCCTTGGTGGAAGTTTGGTGGAAGTCACGTGTCGTTACCTTATTTATGGGGGAAGTAAGAATGGCTGCTGAGGGCACTGATTGCTCTCTCTGACATGACCTTCGACTGCACAGAACAATGTGTGGAAGAAGCACATGTCATCAGGAGTGACGTTAGCATCCTACAAGAAATTGCGCAACCAGAAAGCACATGCCAAGTTTGTTGATGCTGTTAATAATAAATTGCTGTGGCTGCAGAATTCGGTTTTCTTTTGCAGATATCGCAGTTGCAGACAAAGAATTGAAACCTATGGGTAGTGGCTTCCCTGTTATTTTCACACTTCAGACTTCGACATATCTGGAGCAAAACCTTTTTGAGATAAGGGGTTTTAAAAAGCACATGGAATTGACACGTCGGCAGCAAAATTGTTCAGCTTATCCAATAGTTCAAGGTAGCAGTGTTTTAGTTAATAATGTTTAACTATATTTTGTCCACACACTTTAGTGTTATGTTCAGTGTATTTGCATTTATTGAATAACACAACATCATAAACAATATTGTTGCATTTGGGAATTGTGGTCTCAGAATTAGGCGTCACACTGAGAGTCCCGCCTTAGCCTACGCTGCCCATGCGGCTCGGAACAGGAAGCTGGCCTATGCCATAGAGTTCCATACAGTAATTACTAAAGGGAACTCTGGAGCTAGTGTCTGTGGGAGCTGCAATCAGGGCGGTTCAGCCAGCATGGGAATTATGGGAAGTACATAGATTTGCCTAAGCTTCATCCTTCTGGCTTCAAAATGGCTCTACGACTTTGTGATGTTGAAAATGACAAATTTACACTATCAAATAATTAGGCATTAAACTTGTAAGACGCATGCATCGACAAGCAGCATAGAACGGCCTTATAAATTTTTTGCGGGCGAGAAAGAGTGTTGAGACCCTTGGCACGTTTCAATTTCGCCACCTCGACAGGTTGAGCAGTTGCAATTAGTAGCAATTGTGCGTGTTTGTGGAGCATTCCGCCCTTAGAAAAGTACAGATAGCTGAAATTTAAGACAATGAAATAAAGCGTAAATAAACAAAGCCACAGGAACGTCTGAATCCACAAGTACGAAGATCAGACAAATGCATGTGCTACCCATCATTCCCATGGTGGCTCAACGATCGCAGTGCCAGAGTTCCCTCTAGTAATGATTGTATAAAACTCTATGGCCTATGCTACTGGGGCGTCACACAGAGGCTAGCGGGCCCACGCCGTCATCCGAACTTTCTCAACACATGTTATGTTGCTAACTTGGTGATGAGCTCGAGATTGGGTGGTTGGAGGAACAGAACAGGGGGTTTATTTACACCGGTACTGCCAACTTATTGACACTAAAAGTCCTACTCACAGTGGCAGGAGCATGAAGGGCAGTACAATGTAGCATGCAGCTACTTGTCAGAGAACACTGCATCATTCTGGGAGACCACCAGACACAGAGGATGTCTCCTGAAAACCCTCCATCTTCCTTATATTGTTCACTAGAGAAACGGGTAATGTCCTAATCACCCAGTCTGGTGGTGTTCATATCGGTACAGCACACCACCTCCGAGCATGAGAAAGCCGACACTAAGCACAAGCGCCATGGCTCCAGGCTGATCCCGGAAAGGACACCAGACAGTGTTTCACATATCCAGCTTTTCAGGAAACGTACCACCTAGTGCCCCAAGCAGCCGCGGCACGAAACTAGTGCGTTGTAAATGCAACGAGCAGCTTTTTCACGAATAATTAAACCTGCAGGTCAATTATTGAAAAAGGCAGCTGACAGACATGTTCTACAAGACAATCCACATGAGACAAATGCAATGATCTCACTGTGGAAAGCTAGAATTTCGTTCCCAGATTGGTTAACGATTCAGCCATGGAAGCCTATAGAAACAACAAAAATTTGTACTCGATTTTCGAGACAAAAAAGATAACTGTGAAAAAACTATGGCTGCTATCATAATAGCTGCTACAGTGTATGTGGTCTGGAGACTGCTTTCAGTTGATGCCTATCATGACTCTCTACACATGGCGTAGGCAAATGGATGGCAGCGGATGTGGAACATCCACCGCCAAGGTTTGCGAGTGGTGGCACTGGCAAACACTCTCAAGGTTAGTTCTAGTAGTAACAATAAATACCCCAGAAAAAGGATGGGAGAATGGCGCCGCAGTAACTCAATTGGTAGAATATCGCCCACGTAATGCGAAGACGTGGGATCATTGCCCAGCTGTGGCAAGTTGTTTTTTCATCCCCTTTCATTTCCATTAATTTATCATTTCATTAATTCAATTACTTAGTACAAGTAATTTCCCCTGTGTTGTCCTTGCTATCTTTGTTAGTAAACTTCTTACACTGTTCCCAAAAGCGATTTGTGAATCACAGTCATGCAAATTCACGTGGTACATATAAAACTCGAGCCTATCACTCCTGGAGCATTGGAAGCAGTGGCCGAGTGGTTTAATCGCTCCCATCATTCATGCCATGTCATGCTGGCAGTGGTTCGATATTGTGCTGCGTGATTTTTTGTTAACGCCACATAGATCTTAGTTTGACAGTCTCCCACCAAATGGCCAAAACACAAAATTCAAGATTTGGTTTCAGTTTTGGTTTCTTCAGAAGTGCTCTTCAAATATTATATTTTCCATTTTTACTTCCCAAAATGTAGCAGTGGGTTGCTCATTTGTTAAGTCATCACTTTTATTAACAGATTTTATTCCTTGGGATACATAACAAGAAGCACGCGCCCGTCTTAGTGTTACACTAAATAAAGGCAACAAAAAAAATATTGTGCCTTGTAGCATGGACACAGGTACTCAGGAATTCTGGACGTTGCACCTTCACCATTCTGTGGAGCTTCACGGCAATGCACATGCGTAAATGAATGGGCAAAATTTTTGAAAATTTTATTTCAATATATCAGCTGAGTATCAACAAGTTTTAACTGACTGCGCCGAGAGGGTAGTCCCTTCTAACAACATACGCATTTATGGAACTTGTAGTCGGAACATTGATAGTGCATTAAGGCAGTGTTTTGGTCAGGGATGGGCGGCTACGTCACGACAGGAGCAAATGGTTTTGGCCCTCTCGGCAGAAGGCACATTGACTTGAAGTACTAAATTTAAACCATAAGGTGACTTATTACAGCTGGAGTTTGAACGGCAATTGCAGAGCAAGTGTCAGTCTGTTTGCACGCGTATGTTTTTGCGAGGCAGTAAGGAAGGAATGGGAGTGTATTGGGGACGAGGACTTACGGAGTCGCCATCTGTCGAAAGCACCTCGTTTGCGTAGTATGCGGGAAAACGCAGCACGCTTGTCATGGGTTTGCTGTCGGCGCGCAATAACAAACACCACGCGGGTGCTCTCCTGGACATTTCTGTAGATACTCTCGAAACAAAGCAAGTTTTACTGTCAAAACAATAATCTTGGGCAAATAGAAAGCACTGAATGGTTTAGAGACACCAGCTCTTTACGGAATGCGTAAAGTGAATGCCCGTTGCACGCGGTCGCCACAATGGAGTCCCCCGAACTGGCTTCTTGCGTGAAAAGTCGTCAGTCACTAAGGGCAAGCTATGTGAAGTATGTTCTTATAGCAAGCTGTCTGTATAACTAAATGGAGCATAACAGAATGAAGCCTAAATGCAGCGATCACAAGGGTTCGCAGTGACAAACTGCGTGTCTGCATACATGTCCACGCACAATGTGTCGCTTTCGCTGCGAGCACGTTTTCGCACCATGTCGTGAGCGTTAGGCCGCAGCATATGTGCGTTTGACAGTACACAAGCAAAAATTGTTGCACGGCTACAGCGAGTTGCAATGTGCCGTCGCGACAAATTTGTTTTTTTCTTATGAAATCTTAGACAATCGCAATATCATAGTTCAAGTTGCATCGCACTGTATGTTTATCGGTCTTCTCAGCGAGCAATTATCCGCTGCTTCGTTTTCAATCCAGTGCATTATTCATTGTTTGGATCTACCCAAGCACAAGAACATGCCATGCCTTTTTTTAATGTGTTTTTACCGGTCCCTTTCCATTCCAGAGAACTTACATGTATCTAACATCGACTAGTTCAAAGACCAAAGCATCACGAGGGTTTACTATGGTGATTTTGTGACAATTAATGTTGACATACGTACAGTTACGTGAAATATGAGCTCCAACACAGTGCCTGTGGTGGAACTGGCCCCTGGCATTGACACATGAAGTGCTGGTTTAATAAATACCATTATTCAGAAAGTGTTTAGCTCTTGAATTTTTGGAATCTCGATGCTGCTATGCAGTCTTGGGGCCACTTTTTACCACGAGCACCAAGTTTTAGCTAATATTGAAAGCAAGTTTACACTTTCTTTTTTTTGGGGGGGGGGGGGGTGAACTTTCTTAAGCATCAAACCACTGTTCCAAAGTTGTCAGTTAGCGCAAGACGCACCAGCACATATTTCTAATGTCCAGAATGCTGTCGCGGATTCAACAGCAAAGATCGTTATCTAAGCAGATTGCGCACATGAAGCCAACACTGGCGTACATTCTCCATCACAACTGAACATCCGAGTTCGCGCTGCAATGTACGAGCATTCCAGTCTGAAGATCTGATGCCTTGATCCGTACATCAGATTCAGAGGAAGCACTACCTTGCGCACAGCCGTCGTTCTGCTTTGAGTGTTAATTTTTTTTCCAACGCAAGCTCATCTTATAATGAGTTAGATTTGTGACTCACTCTTTTGGAACTGCCTTGTTCTTCACATCACTGCAACCTGACAGTATAGACGTGCTACATCTTCATTGAGCGAATACTGGGAAATGGACTAGTACATATCTTGCGTGCGCATTTACCTGCACATATAATGAAATAATTTATCATTCATAACTTACTTTTTAATTGATGAGGTTGTAAAAGACCGCACCCTTAGAATGATATGAGGTCTTAAGAATAATGAAAATTTAAATGCTCATTAGTCAGTTTTCAACTCATAACAGGAAATGAATTTTCAATAAATTTATCCTTATAATAATTAAAAGAATATCCGCCTGACAATGTTTCATCCGAGTTCCCTTTTGCAAGCATATGACCTGAAGGTAATCCGTATTGTGGGCTTTGACTTATGTAAACCGTCGAACAAAGGGTTATTCTGAATGTTTCATATTTCAGGAAGGCATGTTATCCTCCTGCGCTTCACTCCGGTTCGCAAACACGCACACAAGATGAAAGTGCTGCGTGAAGAGCGTCATTAGTCGAAACCCACGAACTATCGTAACTCACCTCGCCTATATCGCCGTCATTTACGCTTAGATAAGACATGTATATTTTAAATCAACACATCACGAATCCAAAAAGAGCTACCTGCGACCAGCCCAGCTAGCTTTCTTTCATTTCGTACTGTGTCCTAAGAGAGATCAGGTAGGCCACCGACAAAGGAAAGTGCAACATCACGGAGAAAAAGACGGACAATTGAAGAGGCAAAGGCAGGGAGGCAAACCATGGACATGCCCATAGGCAGACTTCATTTTTCCGAAGGTGGGGGGGGCCTGACCAGCTTTCCGAACCCCACATATATTTCTTGCACTTGAAGACACATTGCATGACCTCGAAGAACTGATCGCTGAAGTGACGGCATTATATCGGTATATACAAGACATCATAGTAGGAGACAGTTCAATTTCACAGCCTGAGTCCTCTCAGTGGTGTAATCTTCCTTCGTGTACTTGTCGTATACAGTACAACCTCGTGGTAACGAAATGGGATATAACGAACTAATGGATATAACGAAGCAATTGTGGTTCTCCTTGAAATTCCAATAGGTGCCCATGTATTGAAAACCTGGTTTTAACAAAGCTAAAATTTCATCGCAAAGAGTATAATGAACCTTTTTTGTTAGAGCGCAGCTCTTTGGCGGTTGTTCCTGTGTTTCGCGGCACCGTCGTGCCTTGCCATTACCAGCTCGGTAGTCTGGGCCAGCACGCTGCTCTAGCTGCACGCACTCTTGGTGCCATCTCTCACGCACAATGTGAGCCTTGCTCTCTTCCCTCCTCCAAAAATGCCACCCATGTGCGGCACCAATCAAAGCACCGGCTCCGTGGCGGCTGATCTGGATTAAGGGCTTTAATCTCGACGATGTGCTGCTGCCCAAGCCGAAACGCATAGCCGCCACCGTTCGCCACTGTGTACCCCCCCTTCTCCGCATCCTTTCCTCCATGGCAGAGACCGCACGAGAGCGCGTGGTGTTTTCCGGTTGCCAAATCGCTGGCTCAAGTATCAGTGGATCACGGTTCGCACTTTCCAAGCCGAAACGCAAAGCCACCTTCAGTTGACTCGCTAGAAGCGTCAGTGGCATCAGTCAGTCGCTGCCATTTCTTCACCATGCAACGTTCCTATGCGCCTACACGCTGCCTCCTGCAACCTCCCGATAAGCAAGGCAGCTGCGCCAAGTTATGTTCCATTTGCGGCAGCTGGTGCGAAATGTTCTGCACCGGACGGATTGGCCTAGGCTCACAGACGGTTAATATTATAACATAATCCGTCTGCCTATGTAACAGTTTAATCTCAGCCAGTTCTTTCTGAGCCATGAGCGAGATAACCGGTTCATCTGCCGCTGTTGCTGAACGAGCTGCCCAAGCAGAGCATCGGCGCCGTCACCGCCAGAACCCAGAGGTGCGCTACACCGAACCAGGCATTGGTGCAGCAAATCTAGCATATATCCATCTATTTCTCCGATCACAAAGCTACCTTCATGAACTGGGAGTGGAGTGTTTCTTGAAGTGAAGAATAAAAAGTTGTAACTGCACATACATGTCTTCCTCGATTTATTTGCCTCAGTACACAGAAAAGTCGGAACGGATATAGCACTGCACTCAAATTTCGCATTAGGAAGCAACGTAATGGCAATATTTTTTTCTTTTTTTCCACGAGCATTTGCTGACCATTTTGGTACCCATCAGATCAATGTCTTACAGCGTGCAACGTTCGCGTCTACCGCCCTCCCCTTTCCCGTGGAACTGGTGGACCCACCTGCTCTTTCGCTGCGTGTGTGGGGCGGCGCCAACTGTGGTTTTGTTGTTGCTTGTCGTTGCCTCCGTGCACATCAACAATATCAGTGTTTCTATTGGTTCGTTTGTACAAGTTTCTGCCACCAGAAAGATGGACGATGGCAAACGGAGGCGCAAAACGATATCAATCGAGCAGAAGGTGGCTATGCTGAAAGCCATGGAGTCTGGCGTGAAGAAGAAAAAGGCACAGCGTTGAGCACGCTGTCGACGATTTTGAGCAGCAAAGAGGCTGTCACCAGTGCTGTCGCATGTGGTGTAAAAGGCGACAAAGAAGCTGCGAGCCCTCGCTTTCGAAGCTGTAGAGAAGGCGGTCTTTAAGTGGTTTTTGGATGAAAAAGCAAGCGGCACTCCTGTGAGTGAGGCACTGTTGCAGCGCTAAGCGAAGGACTTGGCGTGCATCATTGGGCACGACGATTTTGTGGCGAGTGTCGGCTCGCTGCAGCATTTCAAGGCGCGCGCCACGGCATCATCGGCAGGGCTGTCAACGGGGAAGCGCAGTCTGTCGACTGCGAAGTTGCAATGGCGTGGGTGGAGACAAACGTTGGACAGCTCCTAGAAAAATACAGTGCCAAGGATTTGTTCAACACAGATGAGACAGCCCTGTTCTACCAGATGCTGCCGCAAAAAACCTTGGCTCTCAAAGGTGAATGCTGCCAGGGCGGTAAGCAGAGCAAGGTCCGCGTAACTGTATTGCTTTGTGCCAACAGGGATGTGTTGGAAAAGGTGCAGGCCCTCATGGCCGGCAAAAGTGCGTCACCACGATGCTTCAAAGGAAAACGAAAGCTCCAAGTGAGGTATGTGTCCAACCATAAGGCTTGAATGAAGAGAGAAATTTTCACACAATGGCAGCGGGAGTGGGACAAGCAGCTGGGCAAGCTGAACTGGAAGATATGCCTCGGACTGGACAACTGCGCAGCCCACCACACTGCCGCTGTGCTCAAAAACATTGAGCTATGCTTCTTGCCACCAAACTTAACTGCATTTGTGCAACCCCTCGAGCAAGGAGTTATCATGAACTTTAAGTCGGGCTACCGCAAGCGCGTGGTCGACCGGATTCTGCTCAATACGTGCATGAAGCGCGAGTCCACAAGAGCAGCCTCGTGCGGTCGAGCGCAAGTAGCAACAGCGTACCGAGGATCCAGCAGCCTACGGACACTAAAGGTTTCTACGAAGTCAAGTCAAAGTGATAAAGCAATGCTCTAGAACGTCCAAGGCGTCAATACAATCACGAACAGAGCTTTAGTAACCGAGAAATTGAGGTAAATGCATGACACGATTTGAGACCCCCCAGCGACATTCCGGTACTAGCCCAATGAGGAAGGCACTCCTCATCATAATTTATGTAACTAGTACTCAACTACTCGTATTATAAAGATCATCTCAATAGATTAAAAGACGGAAGAAAATGGTACTTGTCTACTTCTATTCGATTCTAAAAAAAATTACATTTTGACGTTACCCTTGAGTAGTATGGGTGGTCGAAAGGTTTCGTTTTCGCTCGACTCTACGCTGGTTCTGCTCGCTCGCGAAACTTTCATTTGGAACAAGCAGCGAGAATGCCACGTGCATGTGATGTCGTGGGATGCGCGAACGGTCCGCGGAACTTGGCCAAGGGCAGTTGCAGCGGCGAATCCAACGTTACTTATCACTATAGTGCACTAGAAAGTTACTTCTAGCTCGCTCTGCTGATCACTATGTGCCAACGAGGGAACCTCTCCGTTCGAAGTGGTTAAGTGCCGTACCTCTGCCACAGCGCATTGGCAAAGAGCCGAAAAATCGCATAGCGTGCTCGCTGCACTTTCGTCCAGAGGATTAAGAGTTCAACGATGACTTACTGAAGTTGCGTGGGGCACCTTTCAAAGCAATGCTTTCCCGTAGCGCTGTTTCGTCGGTCTTGCCTGCATTCCCCGAAGCGCAAGAACAACTGCAGGACGAAGACGGGGCGGTGAGTGCAGCATTTGGTTTTCACGAAGGAAAAGCCATGACATACAGTTGCTGTCGGAGTAGTACACAAAGACGCCGGCAGCGCAAGCCCTCAGCAACAGGTCACGTTCATCAGTGCTTAAATCGCTGAAGTCGAGCCCAGCATCGTGAGCCAATGTGTCGTTGTCAGGGTCATCCATTGCAACGAGCGTCGAAGTTGGCGTCATAAAATAATGTACCAGCTTATCGTCGCGCACTTCCCTTCCGCTAGCCACCATAGCCGACGCGCTGCTGTCGGCTCTGTCTTGGCTCTGTCTTGGCTCTGTTCCTGGCCGCGCGTTTGTGTTTTGCGCAGAAAAGCCGTAGCGCCGTCTTCGGGCGCCGTTTTACTCACCGACGGCGCAACGTCACTATGAGACCATGACGTCACCACTCCTCGATAGGAGGGCGCGCGATTTGAACTACGCTAGAGGTGCGCGGACGCTTCAGAACGCATTTTCTCTTAAAATAAGCCTCTTCTTCGCATGAAACAAGCGTTTCGAGGTTTCTGGGATGGTATTTCAACAATCCACGTTGACTTAATATTAACCTTTAGTGTCCCTTTAACCCAGTGATAAACACCAGAGCCGCACATTTCAGCTTCGCTGATTAAGCATCTGTACGGAGTGCTGGGGCAGAGATTTCTTTCCCTTTTCGTTTGAACGACTTCACATTTCATTACCTTTCTGCATGGACGCCCACAGCCAGACTTCATTGTTATAACGAATAATGCGGTATGGGCGCACATAGTAAGCAGGTTATTTAACCATAGAAAACATACAAAACTTGATGGTGCAGCAGCTTTTCAGTGTTATGACCGATACACTGTTAAAACAGGTATTGTTATAAGTGGGTTCAACTGTATAGTGATACTCTTCCAGCTTATAGTACATTCTATTGCCAAAAACCCAAACCTAAAATATTTTAAGATTCTTTGTTGTACTGCTGAAGTGAACAATGGGAGAAAAGTGAACGACAAGTGCAAACAATTTATTTTTCTTGGACGATAATAGAACAAAGCAAATTTTATAAACTTCTGCTTGAAGGCAGCTTGATACGAAATATACCTGCCATTTAGACATACTTGTGAATAGCTTGAGAAAAAGTACATTGAAATCTAAGGGTAAAAAATTTAATGCATATATACAGACACTATTAAAGACTGCAATAAAAAAAACTGTTGAATGGTAAGCAAAATGGCATCCCTATTATTCGCACAAAATTTGATTACCATATGCAGAAGCTTTTACAAGAAAATGCTAAAATCAACATGACCAACTTATCTTACCATCCCCTCTTACATTTTATGCTTCTAATTCCATTTGTAGACTCCGCATTATTCTCAGTGATGCCTCCTAAATAAAAAGACAATGAATGACAGTTACTTACCTCTCAGAGCATATGCGAGGTATGTCCCAGAGATATGCAGGCAAATGTGCTTTCCTAAGTTATATTTCAGTTCCCAGCTATAGTCAACAATATTTTTAATCTTGACCTGAAAGTGAAGATGTTACAATGAGCAAACTTGACTTTAAAACTGCATAAATTTCGAATACAGTACAATCTCATGTTGTCCCCCCAAAAATTAAAATATACAATATACAATACAAGAGCCTGATTTTTTTTTTTAATGCGGACTTGAGAAAATGTTTGCTTGCAGTATTTGTGTGATAAAAGCTACTACATAATTAACAAAATGTTAAGAAGTAACTGTTAAATTAATAACAATGAGGGGTATGCTGTAACTGTAGAATTGAGGTCATAATGGCTTTTTTTTTTTCGGACTAAACATTCTCTCATGTCATGCGCAAAACACAAAAGCATATTTATTGTTGACGTCAGCAGTCCTCTTAAAACATCTAAGAGAGCCTACGCACCACAGAATGTGTCACGCTTATCAGAATTTCGTTAGAAGCGGAAGTTTGAAGTCAACCACCAACATGGTATTTAAGCTCATCTATGTTATCGGAAACTGCTCTCATTTCAATTTTATTGCGAGCTACATATATTTTCTTAAACAAGTGTAGTGAAATTCTGATGCAAAATAGATATGACTAAGTATAAGCAAGCACAAAAGAACAAGCAAAATGAGTGTATACTTTATTTTATGAATGTTCCTAATGAGACTATCAAAATTGACTGCTTTTTATAGACTAGTACCAAGTAAAATGTTTTCGGATATACACCCTAGGGCAAAAAAGTAAAGGCAAGCCAGTCATCATTGACAACAGCTCGCTGACGTCTAGTAAAATAGTAACGCATAGTAAAATCTGCAACCGACCCGGTTGCTACTGCTCGCATCTTCACGCGGCCGACTGACAACAACTTGCACTTCTGTCCCACAAACGTCCACGCTGACATCCTCCTCGCCATCCAGAAGGCATCTGCAAGAAGTGAAGCAAACAATGGCCATGCCTGCTGAACATTGCCCACCATCTGTAGGAATGTGGTCACTTCTGCATGGTGGAGAGCTGGCTTCTGAAATGTTCGTATGGGCAGGCACATCCTTAGGGTTAAATATCCCAAGGGTACCATGAACTCTATAGACTTTTCACAGCGCCATAACCATGGGGGTCACCATATTTGGTCCCATGACAACGCCCACCATTCAGCGCCTTCTAGCCGACCACAGGCATGGCTCAGACAGTTGCTATTTCGGCCATTATATTGAGCAGTGAGTGTAAATGAACAACACTTTGGCCAAAGCTGCAGAGGAACTTTAAGTATACCTTTCATTTATCTGTACTGTCTACACTGCAATCTTACCAGCGCAAGCTTACCAACTGAAGATGATGAATGTTTCCAAACTGATGTTACTTTACTGTTAAAGGTGTACTAACAATATTTCGTAGCTAACTAGTGAGATCGATTTCTATGGACACACAAGCATCTTCTACAAAACATCAACGGCGAATGTAGGTTAAAATATATTTAAAATCTGTTTTAAGGTACTTGCGCACAGAAAACTGCAAAGCACAACAGCTCACAAATTGACTTGAACTGCATGGGTTTGCAAACATCCCAGAGCATAACAAAAGCGCTACGTCACAAGTTTGTGTTGGCTACCATGCTCCTTGTATGTGCTCTTGCTTGCCCCACACCCTGGCCCTTCACTGCTGCACTCCCACTCTTCCTCAGTTGTTAGTCATAGTGCGATGCTTTCCCGTGTTGCTGCAACAGTTTTTGACGTGACCGTTGAAATTTTCAGCACTATCTGCATTCACTGCGCTGCATTGACCACGCACAAAGCATGAGTATAGCACACTTTTGAGACCATACTGCGTCATTTACTTATCCTTAACACATTCAAGGCAGGGTATAGTCACTCTGAAGTTTCTTCACAATGGCCCTCAGTGGCTAAAGTGGACCCCGCTGAAGAGCAGCCACATTTGCTCACCCCATTTCGAGTGTAGAAAAACATTTGACTTTATGCTTACCACTGCATTGCCTTATTAAAAATGTGTAGAAAGATTGCAATTTATTCTCCGGGTGGTTCATTATAACACATGGAACTCCTACTTGCTTGGTTTTTAAGAAAAAAAAATGCGAAATCGCCTTCATCTACGAGTAAGTCAGCTGTTGCCAAGACATTGCTAGCATAGACGTGTCACAGCTGCTGAAAGCAAATAAGCTATTCCAGCAGGGTTGTCACGTAGGAAAAGGTGCTTGGTTTGAATATGCCTATGCCTAAATATGACCGGCCACGTCTAGTAAGGCAGTGACTCCCGTTTGTAGAAAATTTTCTCCATTGGACGATGAAATAAGGACTACAAGGATACTGCTAGCATGTCCTCGTCAAATCGACAACACCACAACTATCCAAATTCTTTGATCAGAAGTTCCATAGCAAGTTTCACTACACGTGACTGCATGGTGCACAGCGAAATGAAAAATTGGAAATCAAACATATTCAGAAGCCAAGTGTAAAACCAGAGATGAATGAAGCATTAAGTGTTTTGAAGAAGCTTTGATGGAGGAACGTGTTTTGGACAAGAACAGTCTTCGTGCAGATTTGTAAAGCTCAATGCGAGCAAATATGAGCAGGAATAAAAAAACATAATTAAAAAAATAGAAATTGCAGATCTGTCCTAAGCAACTTTAATGTTTAGGTAATCTTAACACGAGGCATTCCCCCCAAAAATTATATAAGCTGTACCACTTATATGTGTTGTATAGGCAGGTTGAGCAAAAAATCCATTAATTAACTTCTTAATTAATTTACAGCAGATATTGCAATTTTACAAATTGTAACCAGTGAGTTCGCAAAGCGTATCCACTAGGAATGAATTTCGAGAATGACACAAACTTGGAGATATGCACCAACAAACTCGCCATAAAAATGCACTGTTGTTCTTACTTTTTAACAAAACGGTATTTTATGCATTGAAGCACAAAAGTAACTAGAATGCCCATGTATGTCATGCCACACTTTAGAAAATAACATCTCAAAACTGGTGCCATCCTGGAAATTCATTTCAAGTGGATATGTATTGCAAACTTGCAAGCTAATATTAGTCAATTTTAATATGTTCTATAAAATAATTAAGATATCAATTAGTGATCTTTTTGATTAGCTGAATACGTTTCGATTACTTTTGCTAGTAATGTCCCCCTCTTAACGGCCCCCCACCTCAAGGAAAAGAATTATGCTATCTGCCACAGGTAATTTTTAAAGGTTACAGAAAACTTTAAAAATTATCACACCGTATAACTGCACGATTATGAGTGCCAGCGCATGCGGTACTGATTGTGTCGAGATCAATGCATTGGCCTGGCAAATGGCGTGCGAGATTGGCATGTGTCACATTGCGCAGAGCCGTAAATCTTGAATGCCATTGCTGACCATGCTTATTGCCCACAGCTGCCATGAGATGGTGGCCACCAATTAAAAACAAAAAAGTGTTAAAAGTATATGGAGATTAGTCTTGCCAAGGAAAAAAGATGATGCAGTTTACCCGAAAGGCAAAGCATTGACAGCAATAGAAAAGAGATTTACACGAAGTAAGGCTCGTAGTAATGTCTGCCGTATAAACAGCAATAAACTTTCGCTTAATAATTAAATTAATGTGCATTTTGTCCCTCGCGCACAGGAATAATGAAGAGATTTCACTCGATGACAACGAACACATGCAGTCACAATGCTGGCGTCGTGAAGAGCACTGAAAGAAACCAACACTTCTTGCTGTTTCTCAATTCACTGGGGCTTGGAAACTTAAGATTATGCGACCTTCAACACTAGGCCCCTTCCAGATGGCAAGGTTCCTATAAAATGCTTAAAAAAATAAAATATTTAGGTTACACGCTAGCCAACATAATGAGGCAGCTATGGCTGTGTGGTTGCTACTTCCACCCCTGCACTTTCCCTTCAAAAGAAGAAGGGTTTCAACTTTGCTGACCTCTCTGGAAATAAAAGCTAAAAGAAATGCACTAACGATTACGATAGTCCTGAATGCGAAATTTGAGCGCAGCTCTATACACGTTTTCATTTCGCAATATAATGGGTGGAAAGAACAATTCGTCTCGTGTAGCACGTTGCAAATGAAGAGAAGTGTGGTGCGACTGCCTCGCTAATAGGGAGATCGCTAGAAACAGCGCAAGGGCGACGCATGGATGCAATTCACAGCAGCCACCACAGACAGACCTCTGCTCACGCTGCACTTTGTTTCCATGTATGGTATGAATCGGTGGCGTCAACGGTGTACAGAGGACGCGTGCTTCTCTCGCGACATCTTGTAGCCATGGTCGCCGCAGAGCTTGACTTGCACGGCACTATTTCTGCCAATGCTTTTGTCAAACCCTCCTCCTCTGTTTCTCTACTCGCGCTCTATTCGCTACTGCCCTTCCTTCATCTCTTGCTGTTGCTCAGTGTTTGCTCTTTCATCCTTCACTGTGCTCGTTTGCTCTGTTACGAAGGACACTGATGCTCACTGCAGGTGTTGGCGCCTAAGAGCTGCGCTCTTAAACACAGCCCGAGCTCTAAGACTTGTAGCCATATTTACGACGATGACCCTGCATATTGGAACAGTGTGAAGTGCTTAGAATAACTTAGAAATACCGTATGTATAAGCAGGGTGTTTTGTTTTCAGATTTTATATATGGGTTTTAATTCCATGGGGTAAAAATCGCGCTCCTTTTTAGAATAGCGAAATTGCAGATAAGTCAGAGGTATTTGTTGCCTGGCATACAAAGTTCAGCGTTTTTCTAGTAACATTTACGAATGATTAACACAAGCAATGGTCTCATTTTGGACACACACATCTTTTTTAAACAAGCAAAATTGCTCACAGGAACATTCAATGGCAAAGAGGGCTGCTCGCAAATCGTGCGACGAACTTATGTACAGATGAACCTCGATACATCGAACAGCGTAGTGATTGAGAAAAAGTTCTATATAGCCAAAACTCGATATAGAAAATCATGTAAAAAATGTGTCAAGAACTTTTGTAAATCAATCAATGAATCAAGGGCACAATTGGGGATCGTTGTTCGGAGCGCGCAATTGGCCTAGGCCACGCGAAGTCGGCGCAGCCTAGGCCAATCGCGCACGGCACAACCAAACACGAGCTCAGAACAACAATCCCCGATCGCGCCCCAATCGTGGCACAGTAAATGCTTACTAGAAGCTTCATGCAAAGTATTTATTTATTTAACTGAAAGTACTGCAGCAGTGTAGCCTGCTTCTTATTGGCAGCCACATGCTTAACACGAAGTCCTCAACATAGTCTAAACGATCAACAAGCGATAGGCTGGTGTTTTCTATAGTGCCACAGTAGTGGCATAGAAGGGCCAGAAAAGCCAAAGCAGCTACAGCCTCACTTGAAGTCGGGAGCGGGGCAACATCAGCGCTTGCGGGCTAAACCTCAACAGCGTCTTCGTTTGGCCGCTACTTCTGCTGCCATCTCCACGTCCATCAATCGAAGCATTTTGAAATACTGTCAATAACAACATATTAAGTATGGGCTGAGCCCAGAATGCGCTGTCGCATGCCTTTGCGTATACAAACCGCCAGTCTTCGCGAGGCGCGCCCGGCGCAAAGCGCGGCACCAAGGTGGAGTCAGTGCAGCAAATGCAATGCGTCATTGACATTGTCTAACTAGCCAAGCCGCCGCATCGCTATGCGTACATCGCTATGTTCAAATGACGCCCTCGGCACAATCAATGTGTGCAGCTATAGTGCGCAGCAATAGGGAATGCCAATCGTGCCACTTCTATCATCAATGGTGTTGCTGGAAAGCTCACCGCCTGTCAACAGAGCACACCTGGTCTGGGGTGGCGGAGTTCGATATATCTGTTTTACGTCTGACTCCATTCGAAAAAAAAAAAAATTAGAAATGCATGCGATTTTCCAGTGATATAGAAAGTGTTCGATATATGCAATATTTCGGTATATCCATGTTCGAAATATCAAGGTTTGATTATATAGTGTATACACTCTATTCACGGCGATCTCGTGGATGCATCACCACATGTTTGATCATGTGGTGACGTGTCCATTCCTTGCCTCAGCTACCTATATTTATATTGTCTCCGTGTTCACAAGAGATGTGCACAACGCCTGGTGTGGCTCAGCATACCTCAGTTTCGGCGGATATCGCAGACGGTGACTAGGTGAATGATGTTTCGGCCACAGCTTCAGAGGAGATGTAAGCACTTTCAGAGCTCATTAAACCTTGTCCAAACGGTGCGAGTAGCATATACGGTGCTTGCAATAAATGTGGCAGTAGGAATGTATTTCAAGCTGTCCAAACTTTCCGCTCATGAATTAAATCAGGATCAGTGTGCTTTGCCCTCAATACTCCATTTGCAAACACTACGCAGCAGCGGCTTGTCATATTTTCCGCTCAGTAACGTTCCTCATCGGTGCAGTCATTATCTTATCTTTTATATGACACCTAATCGGTCACAGGTGTGCTTAGTTCCAATAGATTTGTTCTTTCTGTGCAAGAGACTTGAGACGTAGATGTTCTGTACTTTGTAATAGCTTGTAGCAAAAACATTATCACTAGTCACTCGCTTTCTCTGTGGACCATCGCGAAATGTTCAGCTTCGAGGATGCATGTGCTGACGTAGTTGCCTTCACCCATGCTTCGGCACACTGATTCAAGTTTGTGCCCATTCACTTATTCTTGATACGATGGCGATAGAGTGGACGCAAGTTTTCATGTGAATTGGGGCAGATGCATGTACATAAGATGCGAGAAACTTACCAAGCCAGGAAATGGCGCTACACCCTTTGTCACTAAGTAATGAGCGGTACTCAATCTTGCCAATATTCCAAAACTGCAGTAATTTCTTTGGAGGTTAGTGATACGACATTCGCAGATGAATGAATTCTTTTTATCCCCGAGGAAAGCCGTGCAATGCAAGGGGCTTGCAACATAGGCAGTCCTTATGTAACAGCGGTCCGTGAATTTGGTCACACAGATTCATTCCATTTCTTAATGTGCCAGTCCCTGTTTTCACAGGCAACTACAGCACACATCTTCCCTCTACCTCTCCACATTTTGCAGCATGAATGGAGCACACTGCGTGAGCAAACACCCAGTTGCATTTCTTACAGCTGATCACATAGATGCAGGGCAGAAGTCATAATGGTTTTATATTCGTGAATTTTCGTTGAGACAACGCGCAACGTGCCGCCGAAAGCACCATCTCGTTCCTCCGGAACAAACTGCTTTGCAAAAAGGGTTATACGGTCACTTGTTTTCGGGCAAAACGATATATTTCCACATGCTTTGCATCCCGAACAAAATTAATAAAAATCGAGGTAAACCTAATTTCTCCCTGAAGTTCTATGATGACAACAATGTATTGGGTTTAATGGTGCAAGGGCCAATGGCCAAAAAGCACCAGGAAATGGTATGAGGTATTTAACAGTGTGTTCATTGACAAATGGCATAGATGTGACTTGACTGTATAGCATCCTAACATGTTTGCTGTACAGTGCGTAAAATGTACTCTTATGAAAACTGACATGTGAGGTGAGCTATGTACATAATATATGCCTTGCCAAGTGATAGTGAGATTTATATGTAAGAATGTTCAGGTAGTACTAACATCTCACCCAGGCCCTTGAATGCAAGAGCAAAGAGGCACTTGCTCTAAATGCTATAATCGCAGCAGTAGCCTTTGATATAAGGCTGTACTATGAATTATTTGGGTGTGTAACATGCAGTAAATGAACTTCTTTTAAGAAAGCTAAAACTGTTTTGATTTACTGTCAAAAAAAAGCGGGTATTTGTTAAGAAACATCACAGGGTGGAGTGGAATTTGTTGACAGCATGGCAGAGGAAAGTGATTTTTGCTGTGAGTTTCCAATTCATGGCATTCTAGCAGCATGTGCACGACAGTCAACGTCTCTCCACATTTATCACAGATAGGCAGCTCATCACCAGTCAACACGTATGAGTGTGCGCCATAAGTGTGGCCTATGCTAAGTCGACAGATGATTACTTCAGTTTTTGTTATGGGTGGCCAATTCCCTAACTGTGGCTTTATAACATGAAGCTTCTTAGATGTTTCCGTGACTTACGAGCACTGTAAATTGCTTATAAACTTTTTTTTTTGTAGGAACGGCTTCAAGTCTATGGCAGGGACAGCTACAAAGTTTGTGACTTTGGTTGCTAGTGATGTGGTAATTTCGTCTGCCAACATATTACCCTCGATTGCCACTAGGGCCAGGAGCCAAGCATATTGTGGCATACTGGCTAGACATGTATAATGAATGCTGAAGTGAATAAACACAATTTAGTAAATAATTTTTACTTTTACAGAAACATTTTAAAGACCTTACAACACTTAGAGAACTGGTGATATAACGTCTTTTTGCATATTTGTGTTCTTGATATTGTTACGGGGATATAGGGAGTATAGAAAGACTATTTACAATATATACACAAGCAGAGTCAGTGTAGTTAAAAATGGCTGACCAGCAACAACGCGCAGCAGCCAGCGTCCAGCAATCTTTTTCTTCTTTTATCCTTCCATAACAGGACCCCCGGATGCTGAAGTGCTGTCTCAGCTCATGGTAGGCGAAGAAATGCGAGCTAAGTATGGCTTCACCCGTTGTGGGGATGCGCGACTCGCGCGTCGCCTGATATGTTGTTTTCCCGCATAGCTCCCGTCTCCTGTAATCCGGCTTCGCCGCGTGGCCTGGTGCCTGCGGCAGTCGGTATGGTTGAAGCGCAATACGAGAGGTGGCGCGAGTGTTGCGCTGCTAATGCCACCTAACGGCGGGGTTACTTGGGCGAGAAAAGGAGAAGGCTCTTCCTCTTTGGCTCGGGGATCGGCAAGCGACCCGGATGTTCCGCGCGTGCGCCGATACATGCTTCTGCGAGACCATCTCGTGAGGCCTCGTTTGAACGCGCCATTGTTCGTGTGACCGTACGCACGAACGACCAAGCGTTGATGTCCAGCATGGGGCGAACATATTCGCTCGTTATCCGGTTGCAGTGAGTCGGACTTTCGTGTTTTGTCAAGCGCCCGTCGGCATGCTTTGTGGATAGCAACTCGGCTAGCAGGCATTAGTCTATGAAAAATGCAATATATGCCCTTGTGATTGTTTGCCATACTGTGTTGTCATTCCTTTGACCCAAGAGCACGAGTGAGAATCCCACACCGTGAAACGTGCACGTTGTCAACAGGCATTGGACTTGAAGATGGATCGAACTGTAACAATGAAATCTCGTAACTGACACCATTAACCTGACGTAGAACTTCATAAGGCCCTGTGTAGCGGCACTGTTAAACATGGCAGTGGGCGAAACATTGCGGACATTTCCATCAAAATGGCTCAGGTTGGTCGGCGTGCGAGGTGTTGAGGGCCACGAGTTGCGACAGTAACAGGCGACGTGACCAATGAGGCGGCAGGTGAAACATATTGGCTTGTCGTCCGCAGTTCTCCACTCAGTCGGGTTGCAATAACGCGGAGAGAAGCGTCGGGGTGGAGCGAAAATAGTAGAAGGGCCTTTATTGGCTCTGGGGTTGGCGACAGCACAGACAGAATGTAAACCAATGTTTTCAAGCTCCTGGCGAACGATGGCTTGTACGAGGGGAACAGAAAATGGGGTAGCATCAGGGCTACGCAAACAGAAAGGTGCGGGCGTCATCACATCCAGTTTACGTCGAACGATTCACACCATGTCCTCTGATGGCGATGCATGCTGCTGTGTGTGTTGCTCTTCACATGTCGACATTGCGACAGTAATGGGAAGTCTGGCGAATGGTTGCAAGACTAGTCGGCTTTTGGCCTGCTCATACTGTCGGAACTCTTTGATGATAGCATCAACTGTCGAGCAGCTTTTGCACATGAGCAGATTAAAGGCGCCATCAGCAATGCCCTTCAGCCTGTGCCCGACCTTCTCAGCTTCTGTCATGTCGTAATCGGCTTTACGACAAAGCGCCAGCATGTCCTGGAAGTACTCCATTGGGGATTGGGCACGGGAGGCCAGTTCCTGCTTTGCAGCACTTTTACGGCCGGCTGGTTTGCCAAACTCTGTCAACTTCTCTTATCATTGGTCCCAGCTGATTAGCTGCTCTTCGTGGTTTTCGTACCACACCTTTGCTGTGCCTCTTAGGTAGAACAACAGGTTAGCTAGCATAAGCGTAGGGTCCCATCTGTTTATTCCACAAATGCGTTCGTACGTAGCCACCCACTCCTCAACGTCGGTGCCATTGGTCCCACGGAAAGTTCCAGGATCCTTGGTTTGCACAACCATAACCGAAGGGGACAGCAATGTAGCTGGCGACGATAACGTTGGATGAGGCAACTACGTTGTTCCCGCATGCTCCCCGTCATTCGTGGTAGGGATGGTGATGCGACGTCCACTGCGGAGCTCCGTTTCCAAGCGTGGTACCTACCACCTACCACCAATATGTTACGGGAATGTTGGGAGTATAGAAAGACTGTATTTACAATATATACACAAGCAGAGTAAGTGTAGTTAAAAATGGCTGACCAGCAACAACACGCAGCAGCCAGCGACTTGCGATCTTCTTCCTTCCTCTTCTTTTATCCTTCCGTAACAATATGTTTAACTGCCTACAGTACTGCATAGGCTTCAGCCGTAAAGATAATCATCTCAGGAGCAGCACATTGGATACAGAAAAGGATATTCTAAGTGCTGCAAAGGACACATCATCCTGTGACCTTGATGCATCAGTATAATACTCGAAGCATGAATACTTCACCTGAAGTTCAAGGAAGCGCATTCGAATGTGTGCCTCTGGGACATGTTTTGTGACCTTGATAAACGATGTGTCCCATTCTACTAGCTGCCACTGCCATTGCGGTAGCAGCTTTGCTGGAGGCATTAAACTATTTTCTAGAAGTGAGACACACATTTCTTCACTGAGCTTCCTCACACGCAGTGAGAATGGCTCCCTCGATGTGGGCCGCTTATTAAAAGTAAGACACAGGACACACAGTTTTGTAACAAGGATGTTTAGGATGTACTTTCAGATAATATGTGAAGGTTGAATATTACCTCTGCAGACGGAGTGACCCCTCATTTGATTCTACGTAGAGGCTTTCTACAGCCTGAAAGCACCAGTTGCGAGGTGGTTACCTAAATGGTGAACCGGGTCTAGGATTTTGAGTGCACTTGGGGTTGCTGAATTATATATTATAGCACCATAGTCAAGGCGAGAGTGGACAAGGCTCTTGTACAAGTTCAGAAGGCACTTTTGCTCGTTAACCCATGTTGTGAGTGACAGAAGCTTTAGGAAGTTCATTATTTTCAGACATTTCGTCTTCACATACTTAATATTATTTCCAGGAATTTATGTTAGTTGCTCACAGAGAGTTCATCTACCTTCACCAAAATACTTGGCACTAGTGTTGAACCCCTCTTTTTTGAGACTAGTATGCAAGTACTTTTCTGGGTGTTCATATTGAACCAATTTTCATCTGCCCATTTGGACCATTTGTTTATTCCAAGCTGCACTCGTCGTTCGCAGATCAAAATACTGCACGATTGAAAGCCTATCTGCACATCGTAGACATAAAAAGAATAAAGCCGTGCGCAGAATAGCTGTATGCAGAGAATTCATTTTTACAATAAATAGAGTGCAACTAAGCACGCCCCCTCCCTTGCAGCACACAGGTCTCTTGGGTGAATGGCCTAGACAAAGCTCTGCCCACTCTTATGCAGAATGGGTGATTAGAGAGATAACTTTCGCATGTATTTAGCATGTTGCCACGGACACCCATCACCGAAAAATCTCTGAATAATTCTGAAGAACCATTTGTATCATAAGCTTTTTCTGGGTCAAGAAATACTGACAAACAGAACTGCTTACGCATCAAAGTGCCCCTAACATATGCCTCAATGCAAACAAGGTGGTTTATTATTCTCGGAAACCACAGTGGAAGAGGTCTAGTATTTTGCTATTTTCTAGGAAATAGATTAAGCGCTGGTTTATCTTTTCTTTTAGACTGTTTGCACAGACAGCTTGTTAGCACAATTGGCTTGTAGCTGCTGGCTGAGGACGGGTCTTTGCCTTGTTTAAGTATAAGGATGACTGTAGCTTCTTTCCACGAGGACGGAATATACCCAGCCACCCACATGGCACGGAAAGGAACCAAAGTGTTTTCAGTGTTTTGGGGTGTAGCTACCTAACCATTTCATGCATGATACGATCACCACCTGGCACCGAGTTGTTGCAACAAGCAAGAGATGCTTTAAGTTCAGCTAAGCTAAATGGGCGATTGCAAACCTCATACGATGAACCTTTGCAATTAAGGGGCTGCCACTTTTCGCGTTCTTTGAACCTCAGGAAAGTTTGTACAGTGCGAAGCACTTGAGACACATTCAAAGTCTTCACCTAGCCAATCCGGACGATCTTCCAGGCTTATCCCCATGGCTTACTAAGGGTAGGGGATGCGACTACCCAGCCTATTAATGTATTTACCCTATTCCAGACTTTTGTCTCGTTCGTGTAAGAATTTATAGTGGAGATGTACCTTTCCCAACTCTCTCCCTATTAGAACATCGATGCATTCTCCTGCCTTGCGACTTTGCATGTTTAAAATTATTCAGGTTTTCAGCAGTTGGAGTCGCAAAGCAAGCCCCAGGCTTTGTTTTGTTTTCTACATGCGTTTTGGCAAGCGAAGCTTGCTGGCCACTTTGTTAGTTTGTTTAATATATTTTGTAGCTGCGTCAATAATACATGTTAGATATGCCACAGCGTCGCCTACATTAAAAGGGGGCAATGTCATCTCTGCCTAAATACGTTAGCTCTCGGAACAGTTCCCAGTTGACAGAGTCCAGGTTCCATCAAGGAAAATGAGACGAGCATCCATCTTAATAATAATAATATTTGGGGTTTTACGGGCCAAAACCACTTTCTGATTATGAGGCACGCCGTAGTGGAAGACTCCGGAAATTTTGACCACCTGGGGTTCTTTAACGTGCACCTAAATCTAAGTACACGGGTGTTTTCGCATTTCGCCCCCATCGAAATGCGGCCGCCGTGGCCGGGATTCGATCCCGCGACCTCGTGCTCAAGCAGCATCCATCTTGGTTCATTAGGTTTAACATAACTGGAAAGTGGTTGCTCCCAAAGGGGTTCTCAAAAATGGACCACTACAGGTATGGCATTAGTGTACTTAACACTAATGCTGTACCGTAAAGACCCACGTATAATACAAGCTTTTTTTTTTATTGTGTGAAATTTCTACCTCATATTATATGCGGATCCCAATATTTCCAGTCCAAAATTTGCAGTTCCGGTTTTGTTGTTGCTCAGTGCTATCATCATCAAGACTCGTAGCGGAGGATGCGTCATCTTGCAATGGCATCGGTAGGCTGCTGCTTCTTTCAACCGGCGCTATTTTGACCACGCCACGAATCAGCACGTTTATCTATCTCACAAGATGTTGGGACCACAAAATAGTACCCAGCTGCTTTTAACCCTATGAGGGTCGATTTTTTTCGCCATATGCGACCACCCAGGGTCGATTTTTTTTATTGCACATTTAAATTCTTCAGAGGAACCTATTTCAAAAAGCATTTAGCGTAATTTTTCAAGGGTGACCGTAAAGTGAGAAAAAAATGTTTTGCATTGGCATATATGTACTCTTTATTCATGAAAAACAATAAAAAATAGCAAATAAAGTTATGAGAATAAAAAAAAATTGGCGCATTGTTATACACAATGTTCACACGAGAAAAATACACAAGAAGAATGCGCACACAAAAATTTTTCGCAAGTCTCAAATGTTCGTCTTGCACCAATATTTCTTCAGCGTGTGGTAGTCCTTGAAGCATGGCTCCACACAGAGCGGTTTGTTGCACTCAGCGCACATGTACCTTGTGTCCTTGTGACGTTTTTGCTGCCGAGTGGTGTTGGCGCAGACGTGGCACCTCCTCTGGGTACTGCTTCCCTGAGCAGCCGTGGGAGGCAACTTCTGAATAAAGTGCCAAAAAAAGGAAACGCGTGCACGGCGGCATCCTTTGTATGCGGACCCCTGTGAGCAACAAACGAGTGAGTAACAGGCAGTCACCCTTTGAGAGGTAAGAACAAGATAGCCATCAGTTTTGCGAGCGAAAGAAGCCGAAACCGCGTGCGGAACAAAACCAAAACTAACCGCCGCGCGCCCGCGAGGGCACCAATGCGCAAGCAGTAGCAGACGCGCCGGAGCAAAGAAAAACTTTACAACGACAACCGAAAGAGAGAGACGCAAGAAAAAAATTCCATGTATTCCCACATGTGGCAGCACATGCCAGGCAAGAAAACGTTAGGAAATTAGTGCGCGTTTTAAACGAACAGATGGCGCGCCGTAAATATACAGTAACGACCATTTTTGGACCTGTTCGAGACGCCGTATATTTACGGCATTGACTCTCAAAGGGTTAAAAGGAAAGATAGCTGATGAGACAATTGGGAATTGTGGCATCGCCAAGGCCAGCGTTCACGGCTGGAGGAAGAAAAAGGGGACAATGTTTTCGTGCAGTGGCCTGAGAAGTTTCCAAGGGCTGAACAACGGAGCCTTTCCCGAGACTGAACAGGAGCTGACCCCCTTCGTGCGATGCCAATGGACTGCTCACCTGGCTGTGAACATTGAGCTGCTACAAGCGAAGGCAAGAGAAATAGCCCGAGAGAAACGCATTCCGCGGAATGACTTGAAGGCCAGCAAAAAAAACTGGGTGTCGCGTCATATGCACCACGCAGGATTTTCTTTACGTCGGCGGACGTCAATATCGCAGAAACTCCCCGAAAGCTATGAAGAACAGCTTGCAACTTTTCAGCAGCATGTGATAAAGCTGCGGAAGAATGTTGACTTTCAGCTGGGCCAGATCGGCAACGCGATCAGACGCCAGTGCACCCTGACATGCCGTCGGCGCTCACTGAGCGGGAGAAAGGCTCCAAACAATCTTGTGTAAGGTCGACTTACAATGAAAAGATGTGGGTCACCGTAACGTTATTCTGTACGGCGGATGATCACAACCTTCCATTCTAGATAGTGTTCAAGCGAAATGTCGACACTGCCGGAAAATGTGCAACGCCAGGACAGGATAAAGATGCTTGAATGAATGAAGTCTGTCTGGTGTCGGCAGCCTGGAGGACTGCTGGGGCTCCCATCACTACTTAAGTTGGACACTTTTCGCTGTCACCTGGTTGATTCCGTTAAACTATGCGCGAACCTCGCACCAAATACGTCATTCCTGGAGGGATGACATCCCAGATGCAACCGCTGAACGTGTGCATTAACATGCCCTTTTAAAGACTGGATCAAGTGCTGCTACCAAGAGTGAATGAAATCGGTAGACCCACAAGTAACGGCTACCAGACGGCTGAAACGGGCCTCTCCAGCGGTGCTTTGTAGCTGGATCGCGTATGCACGGGCCAGATTCCCCAAGTAGCTCGTCAATCGTTCTTTTAAGAAATGTGGCATTTTGAACGCACTTGACGGCACTGAAGACGACTTTCTGTGGAAAGACATCTCCGACAAGGAGTTTTGGGAGCCAGTGCCAGTAAAACGGACGACGAACGACTGAACGTTAACTGCAATGCAAATAAATGCTTTCATTGAGCTTTCCTCACTCGCAATACATGCGGATGAAATTTTTTTTTACGTTTTTGCTATCCCCAAATTACACCTCATATTACATGCAGGTCTGTATATACAAGAGTTTTTACGGTACGTGTTATGTCTAAGACTGCAGTAAGTTAGAAAATGTTCTATTAGAAGACCTTGCAAACCATAATGACAGTCGCCCCCATAGGAGTGAGTGTTCACATCACCAACGCCTAAGTACGGCGGAGGAAGTTCATCGATAAAGCTCTGAAACTGTTTTGGAAAGATGACAGCAAGGGGAGACGTAGGTAGAACTAATTGTTTCTAGCTTACCAAACAGCACTGCTCAGACAGCCACTGCCTCAGGGGAGGTTCGGAGGTTTAATTGCTGACAGGCAACGTCGTTATAGACTATTATAGACACACCACCCAACAAGTGACAGTGTCGTCACGGTTTTTGCAAAAGTGGCACATTGCCTTAGAAAGTTCATCTAGTTTAATTTTAGGTATGTTTCCTAAGCGCACGGAATCTTTAGAGTGAATCTGCAGAGGAATTCTTTAACATCGTCCAGTCTCTGAGAAGTCCTCTGATGTTCCATTGTAATATTCGTGTATCCACAACAAGAAAGAAGTTAGTGCTGCATGTCTGGAGAAGAAAGTTAGCTTACAGCACCCTTTACCAGCCCCGCAATGCAATGTTTCTCTTTTTTGGAGAGATAGAGAGATTTCCACTGCTCCTTAAGAGCTTGCGGAGCCATCTAGCTGGAAGATGTGTCCATTGCCTCATCAGGTGCATTGGACACCCACTCTTTCGAGTGGTTTGTTTGCCTTGAAGGCCTCACCTTGGGAGACGAGACCACCAACCCTGAATTCAATGGCCCCTTCTTCTGGGACAGCAGAGCAGCGTTAGCTGCAGCCAACAAGGGAGCAGATGGCGTCACCTCTGGCTCACTGTGTGTGGGCCAAACATCCGCCAGAGGCTGTTGTGGCGCTGCCCCCAAACACACCACTTTGGCAAAACTGTTCTTTGACAGGTACGATAGCTGCCTTTGTGCCTCCCTGAACAGTGTATTTTCTTCACTTTGATTGTAAAACTTCCTTTTCCTTTTTCCAAGATGGAAAGGACTGCAAGGGTGCGATGTGCTGTCTATCACAGTTCAGACAGTGGAGAGTGTTTTCACAGGATTCAGAGGAGTACTCACGAGCACTGCGTTCAGCACAAGTTTGGCGGCCTCAGCAGTTCTGTGAACTATGGGCCAATCACTGGAATTTGAGGAATCATAGAGGGTTTGGGACATATGGTCTCACCTGGATGTTCACGTAGCTTGCCTCAATACTCTCAGGAAGCACACTCGAACCAAAGGTAAGTATTAGATGCTTTGTTTTCATCTCAGTGCTGTCACGCCTTAGCATAATTTGTTTTGATTACGTTTCGCTCACTCTAGTCTAATAATTCAGTTTCCGTCAGCTCCATCAGGTCATCATCAGAAACAACACCACGGGTCGCGTGCATTGTGCGGGGCGGGGATATCGTCATTCGGGGTCATCCCAGTGACAATAGGTAAGGCAGCTTGTCATGTTTCTTATCACGGAGTTCTAAAAGGAGATCGTCGCTAGCAATCTTCAATGCTTTGTAGCCTTGGCCAAGTACTTCAGTGAGACATTTTGAAACTAGGAAAAGCGAGATCATTCTCACCGTCTTTTCAGGTTTACCACAATGAATAACGTGGAATCAGGGAAGTTTTGTGATTGGTTGCCAAAGAATTGAAATACACCTTCGGTGCGCCATCGTTTGTGAGGGCGATCAGGGAGTTTGGGGAAAGAAATATCCATGAATGTATATACAGATTTCGGCCAAAACACCAGCCACCCACCGTGAAGCCCAACAAGGGGACACCGCAGGAATAATAAAATACAAGTCCTGTGGACACCAACTGTATGTTTCCACTATAAACACATAAGTACAGCCAAGATAGGTTGTTCCACACAAGGTTAACCCCTTGCTACCAGGAAGGTTGGAAGTAAAAGGAAGTGAAGATAGGAAAGGTTGAAAGTGAGAGACAACAATGAAGTTTGGAGAGAGAGATAGGAAAAGGCAACTACAGATTTCCCTCGGGTGCATCAGTCCGGGGGTGTCTACGTGAAGCCGAGGCCAAAGGGGCGTGTTGCCTTCGCCGAGGAGCCATAGAGGTCCAAGCACTCAGCATTGGCTCAACCCCCAGGATCCCCTTTGCCTCGGACACAGCTAAGTCGCGCACGGCTACACATGGGAAGCTCTCCGACCCCCTGATGCACGGGTTCGTGGTGTTGCAACACGCCAAACGCCTGCTGCTGCAGACATCCCTGCAGGGCTCACTGAAGTTTGCCCTTTTGTAAGGGATAAGTGCAGGTGCTGCAAAACTAATGAACACTTGCCATCTTTTGTGAACAAGCATTCATGGACATACACTCGCCGACTGATTTTTCGGACTCCAAAAATTCGGACATGCTCGATCATTCGGACAGCTTCGTGGCACCGCCATTCTCCCCATAGACAATAATGTATAACAAGCGCGGTACTAAATATACCACAATGTCAATGGCGAAAAAGATTCTCCCCATAGACAATAATGTATAACAAGCATGGTACTAAATATACCACAATGTCAATGGCGAAAAAGATCGCCTTTGTGCACCAAGTCCAGAGCGGCCGGTCTCAAAGCGAGTTGGCCGAGAATTTATTATTTCGAAGCAGACAGTCTCGGATTACATGTGAAGCAAGACGAAGACTCTCGACGAAGCAACTAAGTCTTCCTCCAGCTTGGAAAGGAAAAAGTTTAGAGACTGCAGCCACCCGAAGCTCAAAGAAGCCCTCCACATGTGGCTGTGTGCCACGGTCACCAAGCGGATTCCTGTGTCTGGAGACCTTCTGAACCAGAAGGCAGAGACGCTCGCTCTCCGGATAAACATTGAGGGCTTTATTTTCAGTGACGGATGGCTCTGTAATTTCAGGAAAAGGTATGACCTCGCTTTCAAGAGGATGTGTAGCAATAGTGGTGCCGTCGACCAGACCCTTGTTGTAAATTATTGCTCGGAGACTTTGGAGTCACTGTTGTGATAGTTTTGAACAGACAATGTTTTTAACTGCGACGAAACAGTTCTATTCTATAGATGCTGCCCGATAAGACCCTTTTTGTGCCTGGCGATCCCTGCCATGGCGGGAAGCACAGTAAAGAGCATGTCACCATAATGGTAGGCAGTAACATCTGAGGGACAGAGAAGCTTCCGCTTCTTGTGATTGGAAAATCAAAAAGCCCGAGGTGTTTCAAGGGAGTGAAGTCGCTGCACATGTGGTATGAGGCCGACACAAAAGCGCGGATCACGCAGCAGCTCTTCAGTGACTACATCCGCAAACTCAACAGGAAGTTCAAGTTGCAAAACAGGAAGGTACTCCTTTTTGTGGATAACTGCAGCGCACATGGTCCCATCCATGATCTTGAGTCCATCCGCTTGAAATTCCTGCCGCCCAACACCACGAGTGTCCTCCAGCCCACGGACCAAGGCGTAATAAAACATTTGAAGGTCCTTCACAGAGCACGCTTCTTGAGCCGCATGGTCCTCTGCGTCGATGTCGGCAAGCGGTACGCTGTTAGCCTTCTGTCAGCAATAAACATCCTTGTGGATGCCTGGAAGGTGGTGACCCCTGTCACTCTACAGAACTGCTTTCAGCACGCTGGATTTGTTGCAACTGATGAAGCGGGTGCTGTGGAGGCCCAGGATCTGTCGCTTTCCAATATGCTCCCTACCGGCGCTTAACATGTTCGAGAGCTGCACAGTGATGGCATTGCGATTCCGGACACTGTCTCATTTGACAGTTTTACAGTTGCTGACAGTGCTGTACTGACATGTGCAGAACTCGACAACGACGAGATCATTAGTAAGGTTTTCTGCTGCCCCGCCGTACGATGACTCCGAGTCGGAAGACGACGCACCATGTGCGCCGCTGCCTTCGCACGCGGAGCTTGTACAATCAGTGACTGTGCTTTCAGCCGCCTATAGCAACCGCACAACCCTCTCAGAGATTCAGGCTGATCTGATTGCATGTAAACGGAACAGCATGCAACGGCACATTCATTTCTTCAAGCCTACTACCGAACCCGAATAAGTGCGCGGAAATAAAAGATTTCGTTTTTTTTTTTTCTGAATCCGTTTTTTCAGACACGTTTGTTCAGACATTTCCGCGGTCCCCGAGAGGTCCGAATAAACGGTCGGCGACTACATCATATTAATAATATTGTAATGAAGAAGAAGAGCACAAGAACAAGGCCAGCCAGATCGTCTCTGCCATGCCTGCTGTGCAACCAGTAGGCCAGCCGGATCGCCAGTGCATGGCACGAGTGTGAGCCGTTCGGGCAACCAGCTGTTCCTGCTCTGCATCACCTGCCTCCTCGGTTACGAAGTGACGTTACCCTCGGAACTGTTCAGTGCACCCATTACAATTGGTGGAAGGTGCGGGGTACTCAAGAACACCTACACCCTGGAACTCCGGTCTCGAACTCTTCCTCCCGTCATGCCCGACTCTCCCCAGCCGACGTCGCCGCCACCCCCAGTTGCCTGCTCTGGCACTGTCCCGCAACGCCATCCAGCGGTTTTCAGCGGTACGGATGAACAGGACGTCAATGACTGGTTGGCTACGTACAAACAGGTGAGCTTGCACAATCGATAGGATGATACCGCCAAGTTAAATGCCGTCATATTCTACCTTGCGGGAATGGCTCACCTGTGGTTTAAAAATCACGAAGCCGACTTTCAGTCCTGGTCCGCGTTCAAGGCCAGTTTCAATGAAGTTTTCGGTCGCCCCGCCGTCCACAAGTTGCGCGCCGAGCAGCGGTTACGAGAGCGAGCGCAACAACCCGGTGAAACATTCACCTGTTACATCGAAGAGGTTCTCGACCTGTGTAAACACGTGGATGCTTCTATGCCCGAAAATGAGAAATTGAAGCACATTTTGAAGGGCATCACGGATGACATTTTTCAAATGTTGATTGCCAAGAGTCCGCGCACCGCAGCAGAGCGCATAAACTTGTGCCAAAGCTACGACGAGTTGAGAAGGCAGCGTGATTTGACCAGGTGCCCCTCAGTGGCTGACGAGGCCCTCTCTTCCATGACTGTCGTCCCTGATCGCTCCCCCTGCTCACACAAATCCAAGCTTTCGTGCGGGAGGAAATTGCACGTGAGGTCTCTCTAATGCTCTTCGCTGAGCTACAGCAGCCGCTGCCGTCCCAGCCTCCTAGACAGCTCGCCCCTACGCTCCGGCGGGTTATTGAAGAGCAAATTGCTGAGGCTCTACCTATGCAGCATCAGCAGTACCCTGTCGCCGCGCCACTTACTTACGCATCCGTCGCCGCGCAGCCTCAAGTTGCTGAGGCTCTACCAATGCAGCATCAGCTGTACCCTGGCGCCGCACCACCTACTTACGCATCCACCGCTGCGCAGCCTACTCGTCAACCACTCGTTGCGCTACATCCACGGCCACTACCACCCGTTCGTCATCCCGTTCATCAACCTGCTCCTGCGTTTGCTAATCCTTGGCGCACACAAGACAACAGGCCTATATGTTATGCCTGCGGTATTCCCGGCCATGTTGCACGACTCTGCCGCCGCCGCATGCTGCACTCTGATGGGTTAGTGCAGTCACCTCCCTACGCCGACGTGCAACCTTTTTAAGACACTTGTTTTAGTCGGCAGTCGAACAGGCCACCAGCCGAGCGCCTGGTCCTTACACGTCGTTCGCCTTCCCCGCGTCGCCGCTTGTTATCCCCCATGCGTCGGCGCCCTTCACCCACACAAGAGGAAAACTAAGCGCCGCAGTTAAGGAGGCAAGAACTGCATCGCCATCAATCTGTACAAGTCCTCCACTGTCGCCTTAGAACGTTGTCGACCTTACTGTGGACGGCCTCCCCACCGTTGCGCTAATTGATACTGGAGCAGCCCTGTCTGTCCTAAACGAACGCCTCTCTCGCGCCTTACGAAAAGTTACGACGCCACTTTCTGGGTTTTCTCTTCGCACAGCAAGCGCCCAGCCAGTGCAGCCTTCAGCAGCATGCACAGCTAGAGTTGTTATTCAGGGCGTTCTCTATATTGTGGAGTTTGTGGTTCTTCAGTCCTGCTCTCACGACGTGATACTTGGGTGGGACTTTCTTTCGCAAAATAATGCCGTCATCAGTTGTGCACGTGCTGAAGTCGAATTATTGCCTCTGTGTGACGTACCCCTCGTCAGTGCCACATCTCTTCCCACTAAGCTAGTCCTTCGGGAAGACATCGCCATACAGCCGTACTCGTCTGCCGTTGTTCCCGTCTTCTGTGGCGCTGTCTCTGAAGGTACTGTCCTCTTCACACCTTCGGAACTCTTCATAACTCGCAAAGATGTTCCCCTCCCTTTCGCCACGCTTGACATTTCTGCCGGTCTCAGCGCCATTGTTGTCTGCAATCCACTTCCTACAGCCCTGACGACTCTTTGCGGTGAAGCACTTGGCCATGTTCAGCCTCTTGATGACATGTTTATAACCGACGTGCCGGATGCTTCGTATACAGAGCTCACTGACTTCTGTGCACTTTGCACTTCTGCTCCGCCATCACCCGACTTATTCACACCTTTCATTTCCGATGACATTACTTCCGAGCAGCGCTCCCAGCTTCTTCACCTGCTTGCCCAGTTCCGTTCTTCCTTTGATGTCGCTCAACCTACTCTGGGTCAGACGTTACCCGTCGGCCACCACATCGACACTGGCTCCAACGCGCCATTGCGGCATCGCCCGTACCGCATATCCGCCAAGGAACGTCGGGTGATCAGTGAGCACGTGGACGACATGCTTCAGCGCGGCGTCATTCGGCCTTCCGATAGCCCGTGGGCATCACCGGTGGTTCTCGTCACAAAAAAAGATGGTTCTATTCGGTTCTGCATCGATTATCGCTGTCTTAATAAGATAACGCGAAAAGACGTCTACCCTCTACCACGCATTGACGACGCTCTGGACAGCTTGCAAGGCGCTCAATTCTTCTCTTCATTGGATTTACGCTCGGGCTACTGGCAGGTCCCAATGTCAGCAGTTGATCGCCCTAAAACTGCATTCATTACGCCGGATGGTTTATACGAATTTAATGTGATGCCATTTGGCCTATGCAATGCGCCTGCTACCTTTAAGCGAATGATGGACAATATCTTGCGTGGCCTAAAATGGAGCACGTGTTTGTGCTATCTCGACGACATCGTTGTGTTCGCCCCTGATTTCAGCACGCATCTTCTTCGCCCTAGGCAAGTGTTGACGTCCTTGACCAACGCAGGCCTGCAACTGAACCTGAAAAAGTGCCAGTTCACCGCAAGCAAGCTCACGATTCTGGGTCACGTCGTATCACAAGACGGCATTTGCCCCGACCCATCCAAACTGCGCGCCGTGGCAGAATTTCCGAAACCTAAGAGACTCAAAGAAATCCGCGCCTTCATCGGCCTCTGTTATTACTTCAGACGCTTTGTTCGTAATTTTGCCTCGATAATATCACCTTTGACACAACTCTTAAGTGGCGCCAACGACCTATCCTCCTGGTCTCCTGCATGCGACACCGCGTTCGTGACCTTACGCCGTCTCCTGACGTCTTCGCCTATACTGCGACACTACGACCCCACCGCCCCAACTGAAGTGCATACCGATGCCAGTGGTATTGGCCTTGGTGCTGTCCTTGCGCAGCGCACGTCTGGCTACTCCGAGTACGTCGTTGCTTACGCCAGTCGTGCGCTGACCAAAGCGGAACGCAATTACAGCATCACAGAAAAAGAATGCCTGGCCATCGTTTGGGCACTCGGGAAATTTCGCCCTTATTTATATGGCAGGCCTTTCCATGTCGTTACTGACCACCACGCCCTCTGTTGGTTATCCTCTTTAAAAGACCCGTCTGGACGCCTTGCCCGCTGGGCTGTGCGCATTCAAGAATACGATATACACATCATCTACCGCTCAGGTCGCAAGCACACTGAAGCCGACACTCTGTCCCGCTCTCCGCTGCCAGCCGACACGGCCTCCCTCTCCACCATTGAGGCGGTATCCTCGGTCGACATCGACACCTGCGCATCAGAACAGCACAAAGATCCTTGGGTGGCCTCTCTTCTGGATCTCCTTTCTGGCTCGCCTGCATCTCCCATCTCCCGCTCCCTGCGTCGCCAGGCTGCCCATTTTGCTGTCTGGGATAACCTCTTGTATCGACGCAACTACAGTAAACCCTCGTTAACACGAACTCGCATATCTCTTAATATCGGTTAAGTCGAAAGTTTTCCACACTGCGCCTTCCCCACCCATAGGTGTTATGTATTCGCACCCGTTTATCTCGAAGCATTTTTCGGGCGTAATACGGATATCTCGAAATTTCGACCGGGACGGCTGAAGGCAAAGGCCGTTACCAAAAGGTTATACAGGCGCCGAGCGAGCGCTTGGTTCCTACTAAAGTGCCGAACGCGGTCACGATCTAAGGGCGAATGCAAATTCCCGCGGATGCAGCCGTTTTCCGTCAACCACGTCAAGTAACCTTAGAAGGAGCCACGTGGTGTGCGCCGCTTGCGCGCGGGGGCTCATGGATTTTATCGAGTAGTTGCGCCACCGCATTCCACGTGCGAACGTTATTGTGCGTGTGTGATTCTGTTCTTTGTTTCGTCGCGCTGTGCGCACGACGCGTTGACTGCGATTTTTTGTTGTTGTTGTGCGTGTGGTGTGTGGTCAACGGACGACGACGATGTCCCGCTTCAAGCAGTGTAAGTCTCTGACGCTGGAGAAAAAAGTCGCGTTAATCAAGGAAGTGGAGAAAGCGGGAAGATCCAAAACGAGCATGGCCAAAGAATTCGGCATCCCCTTGTCGATGCTATCGACAGTTTTAACAAATCAGCAGAAGATCTTCTATGGTTTCGAGCAGTTTTTCCAGCAAGCAGAAGCGGATTCGGGCCTCGAAATTCCCGGACGTCGAAGCAGCACTCATGCTGTGGCTCCGGAATGTCAGGGCAGCCAACCTTCCCGTGACAACCCAAATGATAATGGAGAAGGCAGACACTCTGGCGTTGCCGATGGGCCACACAGACTTCAGTTGCAGCAATGGCTGGTTTGAACGATTTAAAAAAAGAAATAACGTAGCCTCGAAGCCTATCCACGGCGAAAGCGGCACTGGTGATGAAGGGGCTGCAGACACCTGGCGCAACCACCGCCTCGCTGAGCTGCAAAAGGCTTACGCGGACAAGGACATTTTCAACCTCGACGAAGCACCACTGTTCTATAAGATGCTGCCTAGCCACACATACACGCCGAAGGGAGAAGCGTGCTCAGGCGCTAAGCAGCGCAAAGACCGAGTGACGATACTTTTCGGAGCCAACTCCACCGGCGATGAAAAACTGCCGCTGCATGTTATCAGTAAGTCACTCAATCCAAGGTGCTTCCGAAATGCACGGCTCCCGAGAGATGCGACTTACCGCGCCAATAAAACGGCCTGGATGACTGCAGCGATCTTTGAAGAGTATGTACGTGCTCTTGACCGCAAAATGGCAAGGGACGGCCGGAAAGTGTTGTTCATTGTGGACAACTGCCCCGGCCACGGAGAAATCAACAACTTGGAGGCGGTCAAGCTGGAGTTCCTGCCTCCTAATATGACGTCCGTGCTCCAGCCGATGGACCAAGGAGTCATTGAGGTTGCTCGCAAGTTTTACAGGAAGAGTCTCCTGCACCGCATTTTGTGTTCTTACGACAGTGGTAAGAAGTACGAAATAGATTTGCTGGGTGCAGTCCAGCTGATCGCCGAAGCATGGCGACAAGTGCGTCCATTGACGATTGCCAATTCTTTCGCGCACGCAGGATTTTCGCGCGCCGAGAAATTGCTCGAGCCAGACACTGACGAGTTCAGTGATTGCGATGAACTTTGCGACGAAGTCCGCAAAGCTGCCGGCTGCGCCAGCGATGCCGAAGACGGCGGAATCACTTTTGAAGAGTACGCGCTCTACGAGTCGGACGTGCCCGTTACCGGAATGTTGTCCGACGCCGACATTGTTGAGATTGCAGTGAACGACGGTGATCACGCTGACGAAGAACCACCTAGAGAAGTGCCGACAACTGCAGAAACAAGGAACTTGCTACGTTGCAACAAAGTTGAATGCAGCGGCGGCGTACAACGGCTCATGCGGTGCGTTCAGCAGCTCGAGGACGCTTTTCTCGCGCAGAATGCCAACGCCAAGCAGGCAAGCATCACCCAGTTCTTTCCAAAACAATAAAATTCAGTTTTTCCTGGGAATTCTGCGTTTATTGCAAAAGCTCCCCTCGTGCTGTGGAGCGTTTGTTAGCAGTGCTGGTTGTCACTGGCTCTTTCAGTGACCCGGTCACTGAAATTTTCGGCATTTTGCTTAACTCGAAACTCAGCTTACCTCGAAATTTTTCCCGGATTTTACAACTTCGAGTTAACGAGGGTTTACTGTACCAGCCCGATGGTCGCAAGTGGCTCCTGGTTATCCCTAGGGCTTTGCGTTCCGACATGTGCGCGTCTTTCCATACTGACCCACAATGTGCACACGCAGGCGTTTTCAAGACATATGAGTGCCTGCGGCAACGTTACTACTGGCGAGGAATGTTTACTTTTGTCCAAAAGTTTGTCCGCTCGTGCCCGCAATGCCAACGCCGCAAATCTCCGCCTCATCCGGCCCACGGTTTATTACAGCCGCTTCCGTGTCCTGCTCGTGCCTTCGACCGTGTGGGAATTGACCTGTACGGGCCACTACCACTAACACCCGCTGGGAAACGATGGATTATTGTAGCAGTTGATCACCTTACACGCTATGCCGAAACTGCTGCTCTACCTGCAGCGACCGCCAGTGACGTTGCATTCTTTCTGCTGCATCGTTTCATTCTTCGTCATGGCCCACCTCGGGAGCTGCTAAGTGATAGAGACCGTGTATTTCTGTCGCAGGTGGTTGAAGCTCTGCTTGCTCAATGCCGCATAGTTCACCGGACCACCACGGCGTACCATCCTCAAACTAACGGACTTACAGAGCGTTTCAATTGCACCCTTGGTGATATGCTCGCCATGTACGTTTCATCGTAGCATACAAACTGGGATATCATCCTCCCATTTGTCACGTACGCATATAATAAGGCTACACAAAGTACCACAGGATTTTCTCCATACTTTCTTCTCTACGGTCGCGATCCTTCCCATACCATCGATACGGTTTTGCCTTATACACCAGACGCATCAGAATGTGCTCTCGTTTCAGCTGTCGCCCGATACACCGAGGAGTGCCGTCAATTAGCCCGAAAGTTCACCTCCGCTGACCAACAACGACAAAAAGCCAATCGTGATGGCGATGCTACGAATCCGAACTTCGCCCCCAGCACCCTCGTCTTGTTGTCCGTGCCTTCTACCACGCCTGGACTTTCAAAAAACTTCTCTCGCAGTATGATGGACCATACCGCATCATCGAACGCACCTCTCCGGTCAACTATGCATAGAGCCGCTTACATTGACATCCGACAAGCGCCGCCGTGGACAGGATGTTGTTCACGTGCGCCGCCTGAAACAATTCTATGACCCGCTCCTCTCCACGTCGTAAGTCGCCAGGATGGCTCCCCTATTGCACCGGGGGTAATTGTAATGAAGAAGAGCACAAGAACAAGGCCAGCCAGATCGTCTCTGCCATGCCTGCTGTGCAACCAGTGGGCCAGCCGGATCGCCAGTGCTTGGCACGAGTGTGAGCCGTTCAGGCAACCAGCTGTTCCTGCTCTGCGTCACCTGCCTCTTCGGTTAAGAAGAGACGTTACCCTCGGAACTGTTCAGTGCACCCATTACGATATGATTATTATATGAATACTGTAAATGCCTTGTTTTCGCCTGTATAAAATTGTATAAGATTCGAGCTTTGCTGATTGCTGTTCAAATGTTAATACGTACCTCCTATTGACTAGTTTGACTGTTTGCTTTCAGACGTGCATCATTAGTAAATGGTGATATTTTGCAAGAAAACACACCCGCTGTGTTCAGAGAAAAGCACCGCAGGTAGTGACACGATCGGCCCTTTTGCAGATGGGTCTCGCACCTTTGAGGACCAAGGACAACATAAGTGCACTTTCTTAGCCTCATGAATTGCTTTCATAACATGGGTGTGATAATCACATGCGCTTTTAGCTTGAATGGCAAAGTAATACAATCGTAATTTTGTTTTTATTGGCGTAGGAATTTCACTCAAACTTCACACATGATGAGCTAGCTCACACTGTTTAAAAGGACCTTGAAACGATTTTGACGATTTTGTGCAAATGCACTGAGTCGTTAGGGCGTAAATCAATTTATTACAAGGTTTTAAAAATGTGCATTGCTACCGAACACAGCGGCGCCATTTCGGTTTTCAGCCGTCCCCTCCCAGATGATGTAGTTAGCACAATTGAAGTCAGTTGAACGAGCTATCTGATTGGCTACTCGGATTTTATCATCGATAATTCTTTTTAACTTTATGGTGAACAAGTGCGCCTCGTAATAGTTGGAATGTTGGTTGATTGTTTCTATAAAAATGTAACAGAAAGAGAATTTATCACTACACTTGAGCACTTCTGGCACACAAGAAGTGTCTGCTTGTGTTACGTTCTCCATGTTGATGCGAGCTGCGAGATCAGTGTTGGTCATGAGCTTTCTGCTTTAAAGCACTATGGATTGCCACTGTGATGTTGTGGGCTGCAAATCTAGCAAGTGGCGATATGTCAAATTGCGACACCGTGCCCCTCTGCAAGGCAACATGTGAGCTGAATGGCTGCCACACGTCGAGCTGTCGGCATCTGATTGGCACCAGCATTTTGCGCCTGTCACTTCACACGGGAAGATTACTACCACAATAGAGAGTTTTAGCATGTCTGGTACTCAGGTAAACGCAAGCACAAACGTGAACAGACTGCACAGTGCAGCCACATGTTGCCACAGAGCTCAGCTGGACATACAGAGTTAATGTAGCAATAACCAAGTGTATTATACTTTACTTGCTGGTGTAAATTTTCAGCAGGAGTGTAGGTAGTCATCAACACGCTGTCTTTTTTAATTGTTTAGAATGTTTTACACTTGGTTACAGCAATATTAGCTTTGTGTTTTACTGGTTAAGCCCTGCGCCACCGGGTGGCTGCACAGTGCAGCCCACTCACACTTAAGCTAAAGCCCCTTCATTACAGTGGTATTAGTATGGAGGGGCTTTATGCGCTTCCACCGTTCCGTCAAAACGCCCAGCTTGCCTGCGGTTACCGGAGTACTGGACACACTCAGCGCTGTGACAGAACGCTCAAAACGAATGTTGCTTGGATAGTTCTGGCTGCAAGGGATCGACGGCCATGCGGCTAGCGGAGAGGTTGGAGATGCTTCGCGTTGACTCTAAGACACCAGAAGTAGACGACATCACATCATGACACAGAGCCAGAGAAGGGGGGCTTAGCGCCAACCACTTGGCAAACGAGTTGACGAGAAAAAGTATGGCTAGCGAGTAGGGTAATTTGTAATCGTACATAGCTCTCTTAATATGAGACGCTTCACTTAAATTGTGGTGTGAATGCTTTACTGCAGCTGTATCCTAGGCGTCTACAAAATTTATCCGAACTGTTTGAGGGACCCTTTGAAGCGGCATGAAAGAGAGCGCAACGAAAGCTGTGCTTTGCGAACATGCTGTTATTCCACTATGCAAGCTTCATGGTTACGTCGGCAACGTGGCCTCCGAGATTGAAGTATCTCAGAGGCCACGATAATGAAATTGCTGAGGAGTAGTGGTGGGCTAGGTACGAATGGCTACAAGCAGGTGACAGCAGTCAAGAGAATGAAAAACAAAAACATCTACTCACATGTGTTGCTGCTGCTGAGGATCCTGCGGTTGTTGTTCCTTAGAAGAACGAAAAATTGACTCCAGGAGGTTTCCAGCCGACGCCATACCATCTGAAGGATCCCCATAGCCTCCAACAGCTTCTTCCAAACTGCCATTGGCTGCCATTGCAACATCCGCTGCACAGTGCAGTAACAAAATTTTAGTGTATCTCACAATGACTGTCACACTACTGTCAGCAGTCACTCCAACAGCTGTTCCCTACAATAATACCTGAACCAAGCAGAAGAGCTAGTTGAAGAATGTAAACATTGTTAAAGAAGAAGAAAAAGAAAATCATGCATTCACTCAAAGGAAATTCAGAAAACTGATTATCTAGGAGAGAGTGTGCTTTGCGATTGCAATTAAAATTTCATTGCCAAGTAACAGTACTGGATGTAAACGTGTCTAACGAAGCCAATTTTATTTTGAAATGACAAGCACAAAAAAGTGTATACACAATCTATTCACACAAGATTTTTTTAAAACACCTTCTGTCAGTGAAACTAGAAGCACTCTCAGTGACCTTTATGATGCTCCTGATTTCAATACCATTTTGCGGCTCAAGATTTTCAATAGATTACAACCGCACTCAGGCATGTTCAGGGGACTGATAAAAAAATTAAACATATTCTAGTTGATAGTATGGGGGCTTTGTCAAATGGCATACCTCAGCCCCTGTTAGCATGCTAGCTGTTTTGTGCTTTGAAGCCAGAGTAAAAAATCGGCCACTTGATAGTGGAACAAAAAACTCCTCACAAGGAGCCCCAGAAGTTATTTATATCAATTGTACTACACTCCACATACTCATTAAACCTTTAGAATGTAGCTTGACCACACCGAAAAATGCACTTAAGTCAATTTCAATCAGCTGGACAAAACACAAAAGAAATCTGTAGGTGTGCGCAAATATTTGAAACATTGAAATGATTCACAAAAAATTTTTTAATTGTTTTCAAATATGTCACACTGTGATATGTGCGCAATCAAACCTAAAACTGAAATACGAATGTGATAAAAATCATCCCCGCCATAGAAGATACGTAACACCCATATCACCCCAAGATGAACAAGAACAGCCATCCTCACCAAAAACCATATCTTTGCACAGCTCCACCACATCATGCATCGCATCAAGCACACATTGCTGGAGATTATACCCATGAAGAAAACACACACAAGCCTATTCATTCTCAACTTGTACAGTTCTCCCAGTCACCTTCTGGACTTCGACAGGCTTCTAAAAGAAGTCTGTAGCTCTCCAAACACCAAAAACTCTTAGTAGTCAACATCTTCCAACACCCCGAACGTGGCTTGCAGATACCAAAGTACCCTCAAGAAAGGAGAGGTACATACCACAGCCCAGCTGTCTCACCTCGCACTCCTAAATGAACAACGCATCGCTACACACATTGTAAACAGTGTGAACTGAGACACTACACCAGACCTAACCTTCACACACTGCATCTGAAATGCAACCTGGCAATGTACAGATGAAGCCCTTGTCAGTGACCACCTCATCATCGAGATTCAAATCCCATACAACATCAAGGCACAACCACAGAAAAAGCTATAGTCACTGACAAACAACTTCAGAAAAGACACCGCAACTCCCACACTCATGGACATTGAAGAATGGAGAACAAAACTCGTGACTCAGTTCCGTAAATTACACAAAAAATTGAGTCGCTTAAAAAGACCCAGAAACGATTTTGTACAAACATATTGAGTCATTTGGGTAGCTTCTTCTGATCATTAATTGACGCATCTAAGTGCTCCGTGTGAAGCGTGTAACTTATAATAAGGTTTGAGTTTTCAGCCGCCCCTGACCAGGTGCCACGATGTGACCGGATGACACCAGTAGGGCCGAGCTATACAATTGGCTGCCTAGGGCACATCACCGATTTTTTCCAGCTTTATGGCGAACAAATGTTATTCGTAATAGTTGAAACATTAGTTAATTTGTTTCTATAAAAAAGACAAAAAGAGAATGCACAAGGACAATTTATCACTACACTCAAGACTTCCGGCACACAGCAAGTGTTGCCTGCTTATGTTATGTGTTCTGTGATGATGTGACCTCCGCAGTCAATGTAGGTCTTTTTTTTTTTTTTTCGCAAGCACCATGGTTAGCCCTTGTTACATTGTGGTCTGTAAACGTAGCGAATCGCAATATATCAATCTGTGACATCATATTCCTTTGCTAGGCAGCAGACGAGCGAAGTGGCTGCAGTAGTATCCTGTCAGTATCCGATCCGTGCCAGGATTTGCATGTTTGCAGCCGTCACATTACGTCACAGGATTACCACCACAAGTGTTTCGCATGTCCGGTATTTGGGTAAACGCAAGCGCAAGTGGACTGGTCCTGGCCATTTCACCGGATGAGTGAAGGCACAAGCGTGAAGTCTGCACGGTGCAGCCACCTGGTGGCAAAGATCTCAACCAAACACAGAACTAATACAGCAATAACAAATTGTATTCTACTTTGCTTCTGGTGTAAATTTTTTGGCCAGAACATAATAGCGTACACATTTTTCTAAATGTTTAAATGTTTTACATGGTTCTTAGACTTTTGCGCGCACAAAGACAAGACGTCAAACGAAGAAGGGATACACAACATGCACAAACTTCGACTGGCTTTTACAGTGACAGCGACATATATATGCTTCCACAAGCAGAAAAAAAAAAAAACAGGATGGCAAGAAAACAAACAAAGCACGTGCAAAACTACATAGCCACATGTGCCGGCAAAACCAAACCTTGTCACTGTCATACCTTTTCACCGTCCAGAAACCTCACTTCCTTATCACTTAATGCTACAGATGGGGCCCTAATACAACTCTGATCATGTCGAAGAATTTCTCTGGCCTCAACTATCTCCCTGGTTAACCGATTTATGTGAGAAAATAATATTGTGCATCTGTTAAAGATAGGATAACAACCATTGCATGACTTGCAGTGTTCTGCCATGTGACCTTCGATGCCTTGCTTTACCTTGCAGCGATGTTCTGCTAGCCTCTCGTTTACACATCGGCTGGTTTGGCCGATATAACACGGCGAGCACAAGGGAACCCGATATAATACACCTTCTTTGCATGCAACAAATTCGTTTTGATGCTTAATCTTGCATCAAAAGAAGTTGTGATCAGAGAATAAAGAGTTGATCAGAGAATAAAAATCTGACCAATTTCCATGCCTGTCTGGAAAAGTCTCCACACTGAGCCAAGCTTAACAGAAGGCAGGCTTCGACTATTGACATAGTCGAAGCCTGCATTCAACCAATCGGCCTAACCTGTGCCCCTGAAAATAGGCATTGCTAATCCTACGAAAACAGACCTGTGGCTAACTACCAGTAGAGGACCCAGATCCAGAGATGACTGTTATTGGTACACCGGTACCCACGGTACCCAAACTACAAATACTTAGCTTAAAAATTCCCAAAGACTGGGCAGGAGGACCAGAACTTCTCCCGCCTACACACGTCGATAAACCAAATAATCTATCTCCAGCAGTTATTTTTCAGTGCACGTCAACAAAAAAGGCATACGTATGTCTCCCTTTTTTGTTTCTTGAACTGTTTTGCCGATCACTCGTGTGTCGGTAAGTTCCAGTTCTCTGTGCATTGTAATTCTTTTTATCTTTGCGATGTTTCGCCAATCTTAGTGTCTTAGCCCAATGTCCAGTCATGGTCCATTTCACACAGCTTAACGCTATGAGAGCCGTCAGTGGCGGTGAGTGTGAACAGACCACTACGTTTCCGTTCGCCGTTGATGCACAGCAAACAGACATGTGCTAGACACAACACCAGAGTTGGGAAGTGCAAGGAAAGAAAATATAGCCTAAAAGAAAGACTGATACAATGAAAGGACGAAAAAAACGACCACAAATTGTTCGCGTTCAGTGCCCAAGCACCGTAGCCATTACACCTGCTGAAGCAAAGACAGGCAATTCACATGGGACATGAAGCTCTTCCATATGAACGGCTCCTTTATTAATGTTAGAACTAGATCAAAGCAAAGCAGCATTTAATATGTGCAGTGCTAAACGACTAAAATGCGCTACTCGGAGCGCAGGGCTGCTGGCTTTTTTATTTTTTCCCCCACCACAAGTGAGCGCTATGTGATTGCTGTGGAACCAAATGCAGTCACAATGCGTCACAAAGGTTTTCCCTTTCATATACCAAGATGCATCAGCTTCGTGTGCAGAGTGCTTATAGTCTGCGCGAAAAGCACTTGCAGCCCTGCACTCCCTAGTACCACGTTTCAACTGCCAAGCACTGTACGTACTGTTACCTACAGGCTGTGCATATCCAGTCTTTCCGCCGTGCCATCGGATGAAGCCGCAATGAAAAATGATTGAAGTGAATGGCCTCACCAGCTTCAGTCATGTTTCAGTAACTGTTAGTGCACTGAAAAATGCAATGTTTGATGCGATTTGGTTTCACGTGGAAAATCGTGAAACAGAAAAAAACAACAGAACATATTAAATCAACACAGCTGGCAGTAGCGCTTGCAGCTCCCAGCCCAGCCGTTGCATGCCATTACATCTGCAGCACTGCCATATGAAGGCACGATCGGTACAAACTCATCCCGCGCCCAGTGTCTATAGCAGTTGTTCACACACCACTGTGTCTGCAGGAGTGGACAAAGCCGAGCGCAATCGGTGACCTACCAGAACCAATGATTGTTGTGGTAGTGCCATGGGAGAGATTGCTGCCAAGCCTGAGACCAATGAACAACTGTGAAAGACTGTGGCCAAGCTCAAGACATGAACTGCTCCTGGGAAAGAATACTGCCAAATTCTAGACAAATGGACAAATTTTTGGAAAGGAGAACAGTCAGTTTGGATGGATATTTACTGTGCACTGTAGCGTGAAATATTTAAATAGAGGATCCAACCTTTGGGGGGAGACACAGGACGGAGAATAAAGATCTGACCAATTTCCATGCTTGTCTGAAAAAGTCTCCACATTGAGCCAAGCTTAGCAGAACAGAAGCAGCGTTGTGAATAGGAGCGTAAATAGAACCTTGTATAAGATCACCTAATCCAGTTGCACCAAGGTTCACAAACTGTAACTGGAACTATTCTACAATCATGGAGCATGCAGAGATCATCCTAATACCAAAGCCAAACAAACCCATCAGGGCTCACAATACAAAACCAATATCACTAACATCATGAGCAGGCAAGGTCTTCGAACATATGGTGCAGAACTGCCTCACACGATACCTGGAAGAACAAAATCTACTAGAAACAATACTCGGTTTTCAGCCCCATCTTTCTACTCAGGACATACTACTTCAGATCAAGCGCATCATTGACCACCTACAAACAAACGCCAAAGCAATCCTTGCCATCAATGGTAAAAGCGCCTTTTGACAATATCCAACACATATAACTGTGGAGAGAGGTTTTTCAACTTCGTAAGAGACTTCCTCTGCAAAAGCACTGCAACCATTGGCATGAGATACCTATGCACTCCTACGCACAACACAGCACCGCATGGCACCCCGCAAGGGCCAGTGATCCATGAGAGCCATGAGCTCCCTGCCAGGCAAACTAGCTCAGATAGAGGGTTTACGTCATGCACTATATGCAGATGATATTACGACCTGAACAACAGGGGGCTCAACTGGGTATCAGCAAATCGCACTTCAAGCTGCTATCGACATAGTCGAAGCCTGCTTTCAACCAATCGGCCTAACATGTGCCCCGGAAAATCAGAAATGCTAATCCTGGGAAATCCTGTGGCCAACTACCGGTAGAGGACCCAGATCCAGAGATGACTGTCACTGGCACACTGGTACCCACGGTACCCAAACTACAAATACTTAGCTTACAAATTCCAAAAGACTGCGCAGGAGGACCAGATCTCCTCCCACCTCCAAATGTCGATAAACCAAATAATCAATCTTATTCGAAGAGTCACTCACCACCTCAAGGAGGAAGGACAGCATAAAAAAAAATAATCCAAGCACTAAAAAAAAAAAATTAATTATGGGGTTTTACGTGCCAAAACCACTTTCTAATTATGAGGCACACCGTAGTGGAGGACTCCGAAAATTTCGACCACCCGGGGTTCTTTAATGTGCGCCTAAATCTAAGTACACGGGTGTTTTCGCATTTCGCCCCCATCGAAATGCAGCCGCCGTGGCCGAGATTCGATTCCACGACCTCGTGCTCAGCAGCCCAACACCATAGCCACTGAGCAACCACGGCGGGTTCCACTCATATACAGTCACCTAATGTACAGTATGCAATACCTAGTCCTCAAAAATGTAGAAACTAAATATCCTCATTTGCAAGGCATATATATATTGGCCCTAGGGCTTCCCACCCCTACCACCACCACAACAACTGACAAACTGCCGCAACTTGGAATCCACAACATGTGTGAGAAGCACTGATTAAAGCACAGCAAGTGAGCTTAGCCATCCACAATGAACTGGTCTACAATCCACAACACGTGTGAGAAGCACTGATTGAAGTACAGCAAGTTAGCTTAGCCGTCTACAATGAACCCACTGACAGTGCAATTTTCACTGGACTGGGGTCCCCCTCAATAATACTCCGCATCAACCACATGCACCAAGAATATGACAAAAAATGATGTCACAGAAGAGCCATACACCTACAGCAACAACTAACAACACAACACCAATGTACGCTACACGGAATTCGCGAAATGCCTGCAACACAGCAGCTACACACAGGCGGTTGATGCCCACGGCAAAGAGATCACAGCATACACTTGAGCCCACTACTCCACACCAGCAGAGAAGCTGAATATAGCACTGGCAATGAACACTGGCACTGAACCAGTCACAATAGTCACAGGCTCCCAACAAGCCTGCCTCAATTACCAGAAGAGTATCATCAGCAGCGCCGCACTACAAGTACTCATCTTGCATCACCAACTGCTGCAAGACACCCACATCATTTGGATGCCGGAACATGCGAACAGGCCACCACCTGGCACTGCTTACGGCTGAACACGTACCAACACAACACTCTGCTACATGAAATACATCCAGAGTTATACTCTTAAGAAAACTTGCACGTAATAAGGTACTCATTGAAGAAAAGCATGAAGCCCACTGTAATGCAGTGTCTATTCTACAGGACGTGATCACTAGTAGCTGTGAGAAACAGTTGCTGCCACACATAGAGGCATGTGACTTACAAATTCTGTTCTACATATCCAGTCAACTTTGCGTTAATAGGAAGCTGATGGTAGAACATGCCAAAAATATCATGACAACAATGTAATCAACAACTGTTTCACAATTATGCAACTTCTTTGTGTGCAAGGCAGTTAAACCCTAGGGCCACATTTCAATCAACCTTTTGAGTTACCTCATTGTGTGCATTGATTGGCTTATATTATGGAGTTTACAGCTCCCATGCAACTCAAACTGCAAGAGCCTCGTAGTGAATGTCTTTAGATTACTTTTAATCGCTTTTTTTATATTCATTCAAAGCCAAATACACCAGAACTTTCGCGTTCTATCCCATCGGAATGCGGCTGTTGTGACTGGGAATCGTACCTATGACCCCATGCACGGCAGTGGGTACACCGATTGGCTAAATCATCGTCAGGGTGCTTGACCGCAAAACGGCCAAAGTATCTTCCAAAGTGACTGATTAAGAATACAGGATCTGATACCAACACAGCACAGTAGTTATGAATTAATCAAATGCTGCAAGTTTGCATACATGCTTTCTCCGTTGTTGAATGTAAAAACCAAATAGCGATGACATCTGAGGTGGATCATGCAGTTTATATACCTTTGGAAAAATTCCCTTCCACTTATTTATGCAAAATCACTGCTATACAGATACATGCGAGAACACATGTTACACATTTCAGCTCTGAAAGCTTGACGATACGAACTGCGGCCATGTCAGTGAAAGATTTAGCAGAAGTGTAAGCCGCAGAAGGAACACTTGCTTGTCTTTCCTATTACCCAATAAAGACTAATCACAACCCAGCAAATTTCATCTCATTACGTCCTCAGGTAATTTCACAATGCAGAGTGCCACCACGAGGTTCGTGAAAATAAGTTTCACTTTAATATAACCAACGACCGCGTGAAATGATAAAATGATATTGCAATAGGAAGCCTTTTGGAACAGCTCGGTCGCACGCGCAGCATATTGATGAAAACGAAGTCGAAGCTACAAAATATTAGGATTAGCTAGTATTGAACGGTCCCAGTTAAAAATAAAAAGAAAACGTACTCTTAAGTACTGCTTAAGAGATTTCTTGCAACTAAACTCCTAAAAACAATCTGGCGTGTCCACTTCTAAACAGCAGAGCGTTACGCGATCAAAGGTTTCTTAGTCAAAATTATAACGTTACTTAAATACGAAGAGTGTTGAGAAAATCTAATATCTTCAGCATATAAAGAAACACTTGTCACTGTAAGAAATCGATCGCGGCTTTACTTGATGGAACGAATCTCGCGCGTGCGCGCCCGAATATCAACCGGCTAAACAAAGACGACGCAAAGAGTACAACTCCTGCAAAGCACGTTGCATCCGAATCGCGTTATTGCGCTAGCCCTTATATAAACCACGAAAGCAAAGGCATAAAAGTATTTTGCGTCCCAAGGTTCTCAGAGTGCATCGCAGCGCAGATGCAACACTGGGGATCAGAGAAGCGCGAATTCTAACACAAACTAGCTTTAGGAATGGTAGTTGTCAAAATGGGCTTAAGCCTAGTCCCAAGTGATCCTGACTTACAGGGAGCAGATGGTGTTTTCCCGACGTGAAGAATATCTTTCAGCAGCCTTGTCGCCTCATTCGGGTCAATGGAACTTTCGTGCGAATTCATACTAAAGACAGCACCTTCCTACACCTCGCACGACCGAACGTAAATCTCGCTCGCACGCATGTTCCACTATATGGACCAGGCGCGAGCGAAAAAGGGTCAAGTGCTTCTGGCCGATAGGTTACGCTAGTAACCGTTCGCAAATGGTCGATCAGTTTCTGCCATGGTGCAGCTGGTCGGGCTGAACGAAGATTTGGCTGAACGTGGGCTAAACATGGGCTGCATGAAGCGCTAGCTAAACTATAGAACAGCTTGAGTTCGCTTCAGTTCTAGGACCACGCCTGAAACTCGGTGAACGAGCTTTACAATACGGACAATGACGAATGCCACTAAGTGAGATTATCCCCTGCTCGCCTTCAGGCGGAGGCACAAAACTAGTATAACGATAAAATGCTAGTTGGTGGAGTAGACTGCAGTGCCAGGACCACGTCTAGCCTGTGGGCACGATTAACTAGCGTCGTTGGCTTAACGGCGAGAGCAATGACAAACGTAGCTGTAAAACGCCTGCTTTTTCTCGACAATTCAGTTTCCCCACAAAACTTACATTTATGACGGAGAACACTTCTCCGCATTCTACACGCAGAGGGTCGTCGAAGACATCATTTGCAAGTAGAGTCACAGTGTTTGCGCTGCTGATTGTTGCAGCGATAACCTCTGGACTCTGCTTCCTAATTGCATCCTTCGCGCAGAGTGCGCAGTGAAGGTGAACCTGAAGAACGTTGAAAAGACGCGCAATCTGAGAAACGGTGTCGCGCGGTGTCACCGGTCACTGTTACATAGCGGATGAACAAGTCAGAAAATGTAAGAGTAACTGAGCAATCATTTAGATATAACTTATCTCAGTTACGACGGTGCACATTTGCGCCTGGATGAGAGCTGTGCATGTGAGCGTTAGCGGCCGGAAACTTTTAGGACGTAATTTCTTTTATTTCTGTTATGAGTTTCCGTGAAAAAAAAAAAGTTAATCGTAGTTGAAACCAGCGGTGCTGGAACGTGCAGCGTCGTTCATGTACATTTAAGATGTTACTGTATCCTCTTTGGCAGACATACACATCGCGGTCATTCCTGTGGTATAAAATTTGTTATTATCCGTGGGTGCAACAACATGTCATTAGTTGCAATGCTTCATTTTCAAGCGTCGCCTGCCGATTTAGCCTTAAAATTTAGTCGGCTCTAAGCATCGAAGTAGAAACGACATGACAGCGCTGCGCAAAACGGCAAGCAGACGTTGCAATCGTTACACAAAGCAAAATATGTGGAATTACAAAAAAAAACTAAATGGTAAACACATGAACGGTCAACAAAGTTGCAGTACACTAGCGACGACGCCGCGGAAAACGGTAGAATCGCTGCAGGAGGCAAAGTATGAAGCAACTATAAAAATTAAACGGTAAAGGTAAAACCACGAGAGCACGGTGTGCGCAAATGTCTGCGCAGTAGGCGCCGCTACGTCTGTTGACTGCTGGTCGGTCCAGTAACCACTTAAAGTTTTTTTTTCTTTATTTCTTCCTACGAAAACGTTTTAGCCTGTGGACGACACGTTTAATCTGTGGCACAGCGGGGCTCCCGGTGGGAGCGGCAGCGGGCCAAATAATGAACAGGCCTAAGCATCAGCAGCAGTACGACCCGAAGATCGCAGGTCTCTACGATCTTGGCGACACGCTTGGCCGGGGCCATTTTGCGGTGGTGAAGCTTGCTCGGCACGTCTTTACGGGAGAGCAAGTAGCCGTGAAGGTAATCGACAAGACTAAGCTGGACGACGTTTCAAGGGCCCACTTGTTCCAGGAGGTTCGCTGCATGAAACTGGTGCAGCATCCGAATGTTGTGCGGCTGTACGAAGTCATCGACACTCAGACGAAACTCTACCTTGTACTCGAATACGGCGATGGGGGAGACATGTACGATTACATTATGAAGCACGATCGGGGCGTCAGTGAGCAGGCCGCACGCAAGTACTTTCGGCAGATCGTGCATGCTATTTGGTACTGCCACAAGCTCCACGTCGTGCACCGCGACCTTAAGCCGGAAAATGTGGTCTTCTTTGAGAAACTGGAAATGGTCAAGCTCACGGACTTCGGCTTTAGCAACAAGTTTTGTCCAGGCCAGAAACTCGAGACTTCTTGCGGCTCCCTGGCTTACTCAGCCCCCGAAATCCTCTTGGGCGATTCGTACGACGCGCCCAAAGTCGGTGAGAACGGCCTTTCCTCACCGATCGGCCCTGTTGGCTTCGCAGTTTCTGTTCGATAAACGCAGCATTTTGCTTGCGAGATGCACGAATGCTTTACGTAATGTACATACCTTTAAGGCGCGACATTCCTTTTAAATTCCTGGCTGTGCTGTGGTCATCTCGTAAAATCTTTCATCATATTCAAACCATGCACAGCGCCTATCCGTATCTCTGCTAAATGTGGACATTGTGCACACGCACATTTTCACTTTCGGTGTGTGTAGCTTCTCTTTCCGTCTATCATTCCCTTGTAATGCTTAGCCAGTAGGCAACTGTGGTGTATATCCTATATTTACCATGGTTTGTGGTTTGTGGCAGATGTATGGAGCCTGGGGGTTATCCTCTACATGCTGGTTTGTGGCCATGCCCCTTTCCAAGAAGCCAATGACAGCGAGACACTCACCATGATAATGGACTGCAAGTACACCATCCCCCCTTATGTCTCTGATGACTGCAAAAGGCAAGGGTTGCTTTTGTAAATGTTGCCCTTGTCAACTGCGAACATATCACTTGCATAAATGTGTGTTCCATGTGTCAAAGCTCTTGCAGACAGTGTTGACTGTGACGTGTTATAAATATTGTACACCCTGTTGCAAAGAAGTAAAGGCCATGCCTTTAATTTTTTGTCATAAGGTGCACATACACTTTGGAAAAGCTTCTGGCCCCCATGTATAGAAGGTACTAATTCATGTTTCGACTATGATAAAAAGCTGTGCAAAGAAGGAGTTGTGCCCATGCAGGATGGTTGCAGCTCTTTCATGAAGTGAGCAGATCAGGTAAATAAGTTTGTCATTTATAATCTGCCTTCATGTCCACACATCTTCAGAGAGTAACTTAATGCCTTGACATTCATTGTCCACATGCTAAATGAAAATAATGAGAGCCTTTAAATGATTTCAGGCATAAACAGTTTGCCATCAGCATGTGATCATTATTTCATGTGCACTGATTTGGGATACACTGTTACTGATACCTTACGAAGTTGTAGATGATCAACATCAGTAACTAAGCTCTGGAATGCTCACATTTTTTGTCATACACTGAATTTTTCAAGGGCAAGCTGGGGGCATAGTTGTACGTCTGCATAAAAAAACGTGTTCAGCCCTGCCTTGATGTCTGTCATTTCATGCTAGGCCATCTGAACAAATTCTGGTAGGTTGATTGGGGCTGTAAGGTTACCGTAAAAGAGAAACAACGAAACCCACATCTGGTGACAGAACGAATCATTTTAAATATCTGTCGGGATGTTTCGCTGTAATATGTCGCGCATTCTCTGAAACTTTCTAGCTGCTGTGGTGGCTCCAGCAGTCACGGTGTGTTTTTGCTGTTGAGAACAAGGCAGCAGGTTCAATGTTGGATGCCTGCATTTCAATAAGGGCAGAATCTAGAAGTGTTGACATTCCATATTGGTGCCGATTGAATAAACCCAGGTGGCCAAATTAATCCAGAGCCCTCCCCTGCAGTGTGTCTCGGTGTATGTGTAGGTTTTGGATGTTGAACCAAATTAGTTACCAATCATTGTGAAAGTGATTTGTGCAAAATATAAATACATTGAACAAATAACTTTCCGAACTCATCTCAGGTTGCATTCTAAAAGTGATTAGAACAGAAAGAAATGATACTTTCTGAGAAAGTATGCAAGCATGCATACAAGTGGTTCCACTGTGCAAGATTCAGTCCAGAATTTTGTTTATGAATGTAATACGCTGTACTATCTGTAGCTTTCTTTAAAATAAAAGCTATGGTGAACAGTCTTAGCTAATTCAAAGAATGGTTGCTAGGTGTGACTTACTAAATCTAGGAGTGTTGTATTTACATTGTAAGTTTAATGCTGCCACCTTCCACTGTAATATAATATATGGTGACATTCACATCTGTGTAGGCCTTTATGGAATGAGCCATGCATAATTGGTACTGCGAGTCTAGAGAATCTAAAAAATTCTTGAATGCAGTGTGGTTTGTGGACAGCCCACCACTCCCATTGAACATTGCAGCAAGGTGGAACAGCATGTCAATCATCCTCCCCTGCACTGTGGCTATTTTTCATCTTGTCTTTGAGAATAGTCTATGGTCATATTAATGTATGCAACGTGTTTTGTGGTCAGCTTGACAATTGTGAAAACTAATATATACGAGTATAATGTAAAAACAAAGGTTTCAACTTTGTCACAGTCTGCCATAACTCTAACAATGTATTAGCAGCCACTATATTCCTTTACCCTGCCCTTTAGACACTGTAGTTTCAATTGCATGCATTGTACAGCTTCCATTTGGCCATCTGGGTGGGCTCAACTTACTTTGAGCTGTTTTCACAGGAAGTATCAGCATGTTGTCCCATCCTCGTAGAATGCAAATGACTTCTGACTCGTTCACTATGAGAAATTGGTTGCAGAGAAGTTTTGTTTCTAGTTGTACGTCATCAGGGAAAAAAAGTTGCATCATGGTGGTTCATTTGTTTTGTTGGGTATTAGGTTTAGTAACACTAGCACTAGTAATGTAGTAGGACTAGTAACATAATGTTTCCGACTTTTCATTTTGTTGTGTTAAATGAAGGTCCTGGACTGCTAAATCCTAGAAAAAACAAACAAAAAAAACTGCCAAGCCTCTGAGCACTCTAAATAATTTAATATACTAGTTTTTCTGCAGCCAGTTTTGGTTTCTTTTCCCAGGAGGTTACTGTGTCGTGACGCCGTTACTGTGAAGGTGGGAGCTCAGTTGTAGGCATTGAATATCGAGACTTTTTGGCACTTGCTCCAGCTTGTTTGATCACCTCCTATGCTGCTATTCCTTGTAAGGCCCGATGTAGCAGCATATAGCCCACGACCAAGCTAACCGGAGTGTGTCATAACATCAGAATGGGCTGCCTTTTGCACCATGATGTCACGACACAGTAACCTCCTGGAAAACGAAGCTATTTATTATATTAAATTATTTAGGGAACTCTGAGGCTTGCAAGTATTTTTTCAATAGTTTGACGTCATGGATTTTCACTTAAAACAAAAAATGAATAGTTGAAATCAAGGGGAGATGTGCCTGAGAGATCTATCTTTCATTAATAATAAAGCCACATGAATGGAATTTATGCCAAATATAGAGTTTACTATGCTGTTTTCGAATATGAATTTAGTTCCTCAATATCTTATCTGGATAGTTTTCTGTGCCCCATGGAAGTAGAAAAAGTAGGGCCTATTGTGCGATATCGGGGCTTTATAATAGGCCTGGGAGAGTTAAAAAATGGCCTAAATTGCTCCTTATAAACAAATAATTGCAAGTAAGCTAAAAAAATATTTTTGTTTGGCTTTATTATTTAAAAAAATAACATTGAACTATAAATGTTGACAACATTGATGATTGAACATGCATCAAATACGGCTCACTGTCAGCCGCATTTGTTCTTTATTGCATGTAACTGAAAGCCGTGAGACTTCCATAGAAGTGATTCTTTGCTCGTTTATTATCCTAAAGTCCATGTGAACTGATGTGATCCATTTGAAGTGACATGAATACGACTCGGAAGTTGTTTATGCATGTCTTCTCCCTGTGTTACTAAATTTTTTCCGGCAGTCTGATTATCTACTCGTAACATCTACCCCCAAAAATTAATAATTAAAGCTTTGAAATGAGTCAGAATTCTCTTTGTAATGCATGCATTGTAATGAGCTTGCATAATCATGCACAAAATCTCTTAGTGCCAGTGGATTTAGTACAATGCTAAATAATTATGTGCAGTGTCTCCACAATAGACTTCCCACAGTTCTGTATTTCTCCACGTCTCAATAATTTCATTTCAGTACTTCAAGCCAACTGATATTTTCTGTCTTAATCCAACCTGCAGTGTCTTCATTGTATGTGCTACTACTGCCTAAATTGTTAGGTACCCGATATTTTGAAAAAGCGCATAGAGAAACCGTAAAGGTGGACAACCAGAAGCAGAATTTTGTCCATATTGACAGACTGCATTAAAAATGAAATGGCATGATATGCATACTGAAAATATTTTGCGCCAAAAAACACAACACACACAAGAAAGACGACAACACCACGGGCGCTACTTCAACTGTTTAATGAGGGTGAAAGCACTCGACATATATAGCCTTCCAAAACACCGCGCATGCGTACAAGGCAACATGGAGTACATAGATTTATCAAAGTAGGCGTGATAGAAACTTCAGCTCAGCCTTGTAAAGAAAAACCGATGTATCACTAACACAGTTAGGACCCGCTTTCTTGATGTAGAAGGCTTCCAATGTTTCACGCGATGTCTGATGCATGCAGGCATGATATGCATGCAAAGGTATTTTTCTTGAATGCTGTGGGAGTCGAGGACGGACTTCGGGATGAAAAAACTTGGGAGGGTTTATTTTACAATATATACAGAGAGGTGACAGTCAAGTAACAGTCGTACAGTCATTACGGGTCGGCAGCAACTCGGACGCCGCGGCAAGAAGTTCGAGAGAGGTGAATCCGGGAATGCTCTACGAATCCTGGAATGCTCTTCTGCTGCTCCCAGTCTGCGTCTTTTAAGCCCTTTGGTGTCTCAGCTTAAAACGACGTTCAGCCAATGGGCGAGCCCGTTCAGATGACGCCATTTTCGGCCAATGGTAGGCGCCCGTGCGATGGTGTCATACTCGGCAAAGAGAGTCACCGCTTGGTCCCCCTGCGGTCTTGCCTTGCTGACTTGCAACTCGCCATCACAATAGCCAGGTGGGGGCGACGGCGGACCAAGGCGGGCAGGGTGCCTTACTTTCACGGTGCCTTACTTCTCCCTGCGGTCTTGCCTCGCTGGCTTGCAGCGCCTCGGCACAATGGGCGTATGGGGCTACGCTGCCAGGCCTTCCCAGTACATCACAGCCATCTGGCTTCGGGACTCACGTCACCTGGAACAGTGCCGGGCTATCCCCTCGCTTACTGGAAGAGTCAAGCATTGAATAGCTCTACCGGCGGCGTACGAAGTAGGGGCCTTCAACTTGTTTACACGTGTGCTCCTCTGGAATGTGCTTTCCATGTTTCTGCGCTCCTTACTTAACAGTGGCGCGATTCGATGTGGTCTCCAGACCTCGAAGTAGGCTCAGGAAACAGCCCCATATCTAACAGCTCGTCCTCGCCCCGGATGTTCTGAATGGCCGGTGAACTCAATTTCTGGCCATGAGGAATGCTGAAAGAATCTGCAGGGTATTGGTGTCGAGCCTCGTTCGACGAACTTCGGGATCCTGGGCCCTGGAGAACATACGTCAAACAAACAAAACAACAGAGCGCTGCACCACGCGTAATCGCAGGCTCTTCACCCCTGACTCGCCAGGCTATTACTGAGTCAAAATCAACCCTGATCTTTTATTTCCCCAGTTTTGACAAAGCGGTTCCCACCACCTTTCCAAACTGCTATCCATTTCTCCCCGAATGCCGACAAGACCAGAGTACTATTGTTGTTGCAAAACAAAGAGTTGTCGACGTTGCAAACAACAAATGAAAACAGCCGAACAGAACTTAAGTGGCCTAACTACACGAACAGCATGTTTCCAGTCTATCGCACTGGTGTACTTATCGCACGTATTGGTGCCACTGAACAATCTGGTCAACCTCACAAGTACGTAATCACAAGCGCACTAGCCTTGTGGTCACTAAACAGAACGCGTACTTGCGTTGAAGGCAAACTTTTCATTTACGCTTACTCACGTTTCTTCCCTGAAAGTCCTACAGGACACGTGACTTAAATGAACAATTAAACTTGCGGGACTTACACACTCCGCAGAACCCTTAAAATAATGCGTCTTTTAATAACTCCTTCCACGCATACTTATCAGAGAAGTCAGAATACGGCTGCCCTCAACACACGAGAAACCCAGTCATAAATCTGCTTCCTTCCGTCCACACAGGACACGCGCTAATGGAACTAAGAACGCTTCTCGGTGCAAATCATGCACTCAGTGAAAACCCATGCGGTTAACCTTAGAAAATAGAAAAAACACATAAAAAAAGAAGGTTAACTAAAACACACGCGCGTTATGATAGGCCTCTTGTGCCTTGTGCTGGCCGGTACACATTTCGTCGGCCCGGATTGGTCTCTTACCCGCACAGTCTGAGTGATTTACATTTAAATCTACTCTCACTTTGCCTCGACTGGCGGACAGCCCAACCGACTCTGGAACAATGCAGCAGGCTTTACTCGAGTTATGCAGCTCGCACTCTTGCGAACTGCCCTCTACTGCATTGCCCAGCTCACGCTGTGCATCGGCACACAGCCCGTCGGTATCAATCGCCGTCTCACGCGCACAGTCCGAATGATTAACAACGGAATCATCCCTATCTAGGCTATCTAGACTGGCGGAGAGCCGCACCGATCCCTGAACAATGCAGTTGTTCTCTCGTGAACTACGGAGCTCACCATCCCGAGAACTCCTCTCAACTGCATCGTCCAGTTCGCACTTCACTTCTGCACGCAGATCTGGCTCTACATGGGTGCTCGCGTCTGTCGGGTCAGCAGTACCCTTTTCTTCGCTAGCAACCTCGCTAACATTACAAGCGACGCACACGCGCGGTAACTGTGCCAATTTGTTCACTGCTGGCCTAGCTTTCTCTACAGTCATCTGTTGGCACAGCACCTCATCGCTCTCCTTGCGGCCTTTAACGGCCTCTGTTGCCACTAAGGCATCGTTAGCAGCTAGCCTTTTCCCTTCACTTATGAATCTGCAGCCAATCTCACAGGCACTACTCTTCTTGCGGCTTTTGGCGAAAATCCGCTCGATGCTGCCTCATTCTTTCGCTCTGTACTACCTACAGAATTCTCAGACAGCCGTTGTCTCTGTGCCATTAACTGATCACAATACTGTATCTCTTTGATCAGTGCTGCCTTCTCTCTCTCATACTTTTGCTCACGCTTACGTTCCTGATACGTTTGCGTTCACTCTCACGTTCGTGACGCTCACAGCTAAGAGTAAGTTCTTGAAGCTCACGCTTCCGTTCATTCTCGCGTTCTTCACGCTTACGCTCACTCTTACGTTCACGACGCTCTCGCTCACATTCACGACGCTCACGTTCCCGTGGTTCCTGTATCACCTCCCAAGCAAGCTCAATGCTTTTGCCATCATTGCCACTATCGTTAATCGCCTTTATGATAGCTGGCGTTTTCATCCGTTCGTCCGCCTCAACTCCCAGATCGTCGCACACCAACAACAAGTCTAACCTCGTCAACCTTCTAAGATCCATGGCAGCTGCCCCGACTGGTGGTTAGAACTGTTTGCCTTAATTAATTTGTGCAGATACACAATGCAACAAACTCCCGATTCCCAGAACTATCAAAATGAACACACAACATTTGAGGCTGGCAAATCAAAAGGAAAAAAACCACGCGCTCACTTACGGTTGCAGCACCCTGCCATCCAGTTCATTTGTCCGCTGTTCCCGGTTCCTCCGGACTCCCTGGGTCTAAGGCTCGCTCTTCTTCGCCACTCCCAGTTTCTTCGGACCTCTTTCGACGAAGGCTCTCTCTTCTTCGCTCTTCCCGGTTCCTTAGGATCTCTCTCGACGAAGGTTCATCCGTAGCGCTGCCACCAGCTGTTGCATTTGGAGGCGATCCCACCGCTGCCACCAGTTGTAGGAGTCGAGGACGGACTTCGGGATGAAAAAACTTGGGAGCGTTTATTTTACATTATATACAGAGAGGTGAGAGTCAAGTAACAGTCGTACAGGCATTAATGGCCGGCAGCAACTCGGACGCTGCGGCCCGCGGCAAGAAGTTCGAGAGAGGTGAATCCGGGAATGCTCTACGAATCCTGGAATGCTCTTCTGCTGCTCCCAGTCTGCGTCTTTTAAGCCCTTCGGTGTCTCGGCTTAAAACGACATTCAGCCAATGGGCGAGCCCGCTCAGATGACGCCATTTTCGGCCAATGGTAGGTGCCCGTGCGATGGTGTCATACCCGGCGAAGAGAGTCACCGCTTGGTCCCCCTGCGGTCTTGCCTTGCTGACTTACAACTCGCCATCACAATAGCCAGGTGGGGGCGACGGCGGACCAAGGCGGGCAGGGTGCCTTACTTTCACGGCGCCTTACTTCTCCCTGCGGTCTTGCCTCGCTGGCTTGCAGCGCGTCGGCACAATGGGCGTATGGGGGCTACGCTGCCAGGCCTTCCCGGTACATCACAGCCGCCTGGCTTCGGGACTCACGTTACCTGGAACAGTGCTGGGCTATCCCCTCGCTTTCTGGAAGAGTCAAGCATTGAATAGCTCCACCGGCGGCGTACAAAGTAGGGGCCTTCAACTTGTTTGCACGTGCGCTCCTCTGGAATGTGCTTTCCGTGTTTCTGCGCTCCTTACTTAACAGTGGCGCGATTCGATGTGGTCTCCAGACCTCGAAGTAGGCTCAGGAAACAGCCCCATATCTAACAATGCACAGAGAAGTTAGCCACTTCGTAGCTACTTCTTTTTGGGTTTCGCAAATTTCTTGCTGCATTTAGGAGGGATTTTATCTACCACTTGCTTTTACTTCACAGTGCTGTATATAACAAAGGTGTAAAGTTTGGCCACTGCCTCTCTCAATTCAGTATTCATGGAGTTGATAAGAAAACCTTAAATTGGAAGATAACTTTTGTAAAAGTAGAGTACTTGCTATTTCAAAGAATGTAGTCGAGCAAGATGCTTTTGTAGGTTAATTTGCGCATAGAGCTCTGTTCTTTCAACCTTTTTTTTTCCCTCTTTTCGCACTACTTTCTATCGTGTTTCAAGAAAGCTTTAAGAAAAGCTGAAGGTACTGTGGAATTGCTCTAGTAATATTATGAAATCATGATTTTTGTTCTCGTTTGTACCATTTTCAGTTTTTGTTTGTGAATAATGATAGGTGTTAAATGCAATACTAATCACCATATTCAAAATGTACCTTAACTTAAAGCCACAACTTGAAGTGGTCAAGTCTTGATGAAGTCAAGTTGTGACTTCAAGTGAAGGCGTATTAGCATTTGTGACTGCTAAGAATAGTAGAATTGCAGACTTAGACATTGCATGGAATTGCAGATTTGGCAGGAAGTAAAAGTAAAAGCAACTTGCCATTGGCAGTGTTCATACCATCATCTCTACATTCGGTGGTGTGAATCATCACCTTCCACTTTAAGGCTAATTTATAATCCTGACATTAGTTCTCAGTATGCTAACTGGTACTCATTTCTACCTTGGAGGAATTGTAGAAATTCATAGCACAGTCTAACCAGTTCTTGCTTTTTTCCCCATTCAATTGAATGTTGAAGTGTTATGTCTACAATTTTGACAACCTTGCAAATGGAATCAAGGTGGGAAACAGTATTGAATAGAACTGTTACAATGAAAGTGACATCATGTTGAAAAATTATCTGAGCCTTTATTTTACTTAGCAGAAATGCAAAAGCATTGTTATGCGACCACGTGTGTGACCACTAAAGCTTCTGTGTGTATTTGCTCCTGTATAGCATTGCATATGTAATCATGCATGCAGTCACTTATACCACACATGCTGGGTATTTTTTTGTATGGTCGTGGTTGTCTTCTGAAAATTTTCATCTTTGCAAAAGATTTCCAGGCGTGCTACTTGGAAATCATAATTTGAAAGCGAGGTATGAGGATAGCTGTTCATGTGTGTCAAAGCAAAACTTGCATAAAAAGCATGTGTTTTAGTGAGTTGCCTTAAAGTAGGCAAACTTTTGCAGTCTGTTTAGTACAGCGCCAAAGCATTGTCGTGCACAAGTAAGACTCATTCAAGACAAAAGACTGGTGGCCTGCTGGAATGCCAAGTATAGGAGAATTAGGTACGGGTGATCTGGTGCACAAAGCAGAACTTAGACACTTCTATACACTGCGAGGCTACTAGTAATATACTGGTTGTTTCACATAATTTGAACAAAGCTTCAACTTTTTGTGAATGAGTGTTGCCTTCAGGCAACACATCAAAAAACTTTTTCCTTGCAATGTTTCGGTTTTCAGTATGGAGTTTCTGGCCAAATGTTTTCTCTTGAAACAATGCTGATGAGGCCACACACTCTTCTGTGGCAGCGATCCCTGCAGACAGGGCTTTAATTAGCCCTTTATTGATGGCACATATAAATACCAGAAAGAAAAAGTTTATTTTCTGTCTGAATGAGCAAAATACACAGAATAAGCATATTAATAATAAAAGAAAACATTTCGTGGGAAATTTTTCAGGAATAGGGGCAGAGGGGGGGGTCACCAGGCAGAAAACTGGAAGTGGGCTTCACCCCAAGCCACCTATGGCTTCTTGTGGAATTTGTACAGACTGCTCTTGTCATATGTGAACCATAGGTGTTCAGTCCTGAGCAAAAGTTTGGAGACCACGGCATAAGCAAAAAATTTAAATATATTCAAGCGCAACTTTGCTGCCTAGAATTGGTTTAATACATTGTATTGGTCAAAGATGTGCATATAGGCGTGCACTCTTGATGTCAGCCAAAAGGCCCAGTCTGCAAAAAAAAAAAAAAAAATCACAGCTTCTATGGCCTTCAAACTTTTTTACAACTTTACATTACATACATGGCACCACTGCAGCCGGAGATCTTACATAGGTCTGTCTTCTCTGACTGCGTTCAAAAGAAAGCAAGCCACATGCAAAACTTTTCCTTCCTCATCCCGTGTTTCTGCTCTGAACAACAAATGATGCTTGCTGCCTGTCATTCAATGTTTGCTGAAGACATTCAGCCAGAAACTTTGTACTCCAAACCCTTTGTAGCAGCCAAACCCTGCTTCAGAAACTTTGTACTCAATACCGAAACTCGGTAAGAAACATTTTTTTTTGGTATGTTGCCCATGGGCAATACTCATCAATAAAGGGTTAAAAATGTCATGTTGCAACCAATTTCTGACTTGATGTTGGGCTATGCGATTATGGCAAAAAAATTTGGAGGACGCTTAGGCTTCACCTTTAAGAATCGAATGCGATAGCATCCAAAGATCCCTGACTGCTTCTCACGCTTCCCGGCAACTGGAGCGTAAGTAACCATAATGTTTACCGGGAAACGTTAGCCGCAAATGCTATGCACGAAGGCGGGCTTTCTGGTAGAAATGCGGCCTCTTGCATGGGCCGCGATGCGGCGGAGGCGAGCGCCATCTGGAGGTATTTCAAGGAATCAGGTACGCTGCTCCGTGGCCCTCGAGATACTTGCACGCCAGCACGCACAAATGGCGGATACTGTGGCTTGCCTATAAATGGTAGCAATGCTGGAAAAGGGGTTTCTTTGAGTTTTTGCATAACAGAATTATGTTTTCTCTTATAGTCATATTACAATCTGACGCTATCATGTCTGTAGGTTGTCGGTAAGTTGTATTTCACGATTTTTCTATGCATTTTAGCTTGAGAAATTCATTTAGTTCAGTAATTTCATGGAGGGCCTGCACATGGGTGGTTGAAAAATTTTTTTGCCGAAATGACGTTCGACACCGGATTTTCTGCGACACGGGGCCCTTAACGCTATTGTGTTAACTTCACTTAAGGCAAGCACTAGGGTAGGGAAGGGCTACCGTAGTTTGCCTTCTTGTACGCTTGTGACGTGTTGTTTGCCTGTGTTATCTTTCTCAGTCAACCCCTTTAAAAATTAAGAGAGAATGATCCATGGATGGTAGTGTATAAAACTGCTCATGTACAAATAAATTTTGATGGCATGAAGTAGGGGGAGCTTGCCTTAAACCACTTGTTTCGTAAGAATAATTCCTTATCCTCCCCACAACCAACATACACAAATCCACGTAATAAGCAGGTAAAAACTAAACAGAAGTGCACCGTAACTGTAAAACTTATGTGTACCTATTGCTTTGTTGAAGAGACACTAAAGGCAAATGTTAAGTCAAGCTAAAGTGATAGATTAGTGCTTGATAACATCTATGGTATCAAAATTATCGCGAACAGAGCTTTAGTAATCGAGACATTGAGGTAAATGCAGGACACAATTTGAAACTCTCATGACACATTCAAGTACTAGCCCGATGATGAAGGCACTCCTAATTATAATTCTGTCACTGTACTCAATCACTCGGAATACAAAGATCATGGTATTGCAGTATAAGACAAAAAAAAAAGGCTACTTGTCTAGTTCTATTCAATCTTTAGAAAAAGGAACTCGTTGATGTTACCCGGGACAACGATGCAGACAGTCGAAAGGTTTCGTTTTCTCCACTCTGCATCGCTCACACTTTCCTGTTTCCTTGTAAATAGTCTTTTCTTGGCACATAACAAGTGCTGCAAGGTTTCTGGAATGGTATTTTAACAGTCCACAGCAACTTAGTATTTGCCTTTAGTGTCCCTTTAAAGACCCTATGGGCAGCCTTAGTGTAGCTGCATGTAACCTGCTGTGTTGGTTCGAGGTGCTGTTAGGGCAAGGAATCCACCAAGCCCATTGACGAATACGTCCAGTAGTAGAAATGAAGGAAAAAGGGTTTATTTGACATTAGTTACACGGCTCCAGTTACGGAAGCCCACTCTGTGCAGGAGCAATTTTAACGTCCGAGTTCACATCAGGGCACCTCGGCCCCACTGCACGAAAAGTCTCCCCTTTTAATACCATCGTCTTTCCTAGGCAACTCAACTATAAAATCTGATGACTGCATCACAGCCAATCACAATTGTTGAATCAGTTGCGATACCACGCCCATGCTATCGCAACGTTCTGCAGCACCCCACCTCCGAAGCATTCCCCCTCCCCCTCCTGATGGTAGGGAATATGTGGCAGTATAGCTCCCTGGTAATTCAAGGTTGGCACCGTTCTTCGGTAGCATTTGTCATTAGCCCTCTTCATCATTAGTTCAGGCTGTCAGGTAGTGGCGGGAGGGTGCCTTTTGTGGACCCGTCAGCAGTCTGTGTCAGAGCTTCGTTGACATCTTGGTAGGTGCTGATGGATGGGTGAGGGTTGCTTCTTGGCAAACGTCTAATTAATGCCTTTGGCCGTATTGAGACTTAACACTGCACATCAGTCTTCAAACTGGCATCTTCGTTCCAGTTTTGCGAAAGTTTCATTATAGCTGCTATTACTACTGAGAGTCGTGTTTGTGACTGTGTTTGCAACTCTCGCTCTACTTCAGTGTCTATGTGGTTAAATAAATCTTACTCTTCTTGGCTTGATATTCTTGGCCTAATATTCTACCATTTGAAATTTTGTTTCATACCAAGATTTATATGATGAATTTCATGGCGCCTCTTCCATGTAACCAATGGCTGTATTTCTGTTCAGTGGAACACATTTCCTGACATGCAGCATTTGCGTGTTGCGGGTATTTTTTCTCGCTTTGATTGGAACCTAACACTGCAGTTGTGTGTGCATGTTTATTGTGTCTTACTGTCATGTTGATGGTCATCATCTTTCTTTCAGGATGATAGCTCGCATGCTTATCCGTGACCCAGACAAACGTGCAAGCTTGGAGGAAATCGCTGCTGACCCATGGCTAACTGCAGGCGATGCACCACAACCTGCTGACCACCTACCCCTCGTTCACAGGGAGCATCTATCTGAGGAGGACCACTCACACATAGTACAGAAAATGGTCAATGGCTGCATTGCAAACAAAGATGAGATTCTCGAGTAAGCTGGAACTAATCTGCTCTCTTCCGGCATTCGGGGTAGTGTTGTCATTCTAGAGTGATGACTGTTTTGTTAGAATTTGTCACCATATGATAATAACAAAAGGCATTTACATTACCGCAGTCTGTGTACCATATTTCTCAGATTATAGCTCGTAAGCCCCCCTCTTGTTTATAGAGTAAAAAAAAATTGCGTATAAGTCGTTCGTGTTTTTAATTGGTCGGCATAATGAAACATTGCATGCATGTACACTCATTGAGAAATGCCAAGGTTACCCATTTCGGGGCATTACATTTTTGTAAAAAATTTTTTATGAGCTGCAAATTAGGCTCAGTAAAGCAACCTTTATTGAATTTCACTCAAAGGCCTCGTCCTCCAATGCACTTTCAAAAACTTAACCACTTTGGCCAGCAGCACCGCTAGGTAAATGTCATGAGCCTCTGAATAACTTTTATACAACATTTTAGGCACGTCGCTGGCATTGCCTTTGTGATGCAACATGCTCGGAAAGAACATGCGAGCAATCACAACATGCCTAAACCAGCCTGAACAGATGCTAAGGTGGTTAAAATGGGGAGGTGTTGAAAGTGGTGGCGCCGTTTAGAAAAGCAGCTGCTCGAACCTTTATGCACCCTGGTTTGTTTTTACAGCGAAGCTGTTATGCGTATGCAACTAGAAAAGCTCAAAAATGTTATAGTATACATGCTTTCACGGTGTCCTAAAAGAACAAGATCTTTCACCAATTTATATATAGATGGAATAGGGGCATGCATGGAGTCATACGCAGGCAAATTTTGAAGATCATGGATCGACTCTTGGCTTGGTGCCCTGAAAGAACTGAAGGTGGTAGCAATTCTATAGTATCTGCGCAGAGTGGGAGCCATGTTGTGGGTGACATGTAACAAAAGTTTAAAGTGTTAAGCTTAATTACTGCTTTTACAGCAAATTACTTATATGTACAAGTGTTCCAGATCTCTACAGGCGTTATTATGAACCAAGGAGGAACTTTTCCCAATGTCCTGAAAGATCTGAACGTGTCACAAAATTAACATTCTTGAGAGAATTCCATGATGCATTTTATACGGGATACCTGTGGAAAGTTTTAAAACTGTCACTTAGTTTGTTTTTTGTAGAAAATTACTTCTGCAAGCATCCCCACCCAGAGTGTCATATGGCCGTTATCCAACATGTTTCTCAGAGAGCTAAAGAGCTGTACATGACAGCGACTTCAAATTTGGTGGAAATGAGACACATATAAAGTCTAATGTCTGGCAAAATTTAATTTTTTCTGGCTTGATTAAAAGCAAACACAGCGGAAAAGAAACAAAACATAGCCATTGCACATGGCAACACGCAATCACCACACTGCGAGATGCAGCACTGGGTCCTTCCCTAGCGCGTGTGTGCAACGAGGAGCCCCCTCTGTGAGTGAGTGAAAGTGTGCCATGCTCTTGACACCTCCCATTTCTAGCCACCTTACATGTGCATTCATAGAAGCGAAATGGCGACAGGAAGCCAGAAGTGCTGAGACTTCTCGCGTGGGCAACTGATGATAATAACCACATCTCGGGAACCACAACGTAACAATAAAAAAAATTGTGACACCCTTTATTTGTTTTTTAGTATGGTGGGTTTAATCTTTTGTTAAAAAACAACAACAAAGCATAAACTTTTAACAGCAAACTATATAGCGTGACCTCCAATCACAGAGGCACCTGTATCAAGAAGGCAATGCTATAGCGGCCTTCGCTGCTGCTGCCGTGCTGCCTACATGGCAAGCCCAGGAGCTAACATCTGTACGAATGGTCTTCCACTGTTAATACACTCGAACTTTGCTGTAACAAAGTTGAAGGGGAAGCTGAAATTACTTCGTTATATCCATTATTTCTTTATACCAACTACTGCCATTTACTGCAGTATGTGCCTAATGATACGCACAACTTTAAACGTGCGAAGAAGACTACGGCTCCATGGCCCACCGAACTGCTACGCTGCAGTGTATGCAATGAAAATTCAATAAAACAACAGCAAAAGACTCTCCGGCGTGTGACACTCAACATTTTAGCACCTGACGCGACAGCCATTACGACAGCATCCTTATGTTCTAATGTGATAGTCTTTCGCTGCCGTTTCCCACTTGGTTCGCCCATATTGTCATGAAACCTGTCAAAGTATATGGCCGGCAGAGCTTGGCGCAGGGCCAGAAATGCGGATACGCAAATGTGTTTGGCCCTTGAAAGCAAAACTATCTGATCCGCCGCTTTCTTGTGGCTCCGCTGTGTGAGAACGCCGGCTGGGCTCGGCCAGCTCGTACACTGATCTCTACAAACATAGTGCAGGTCAACGGGCTAGTGCCACAGTGAGAGAGAGAGGTGGAGGCACCAGGTTGTCGCATGCCATGTGCAAGCATCATCATTGATGTGTGGCACGGTGCTGCTAGGCATGGCCTCGGAGATTGCGATCTCACAGGGTATGCCTAGCTTTGCCAGTTATGTGCCGCAGTGAGAGAGAGTTGCGATAAGATCAGAAAGAAGTGCGACTTGTGCCTGGCTACTGTGCGCATGGCAATGAGAAAGACCTGCTGCTTGACGGTGTATTTGACGCAGGAATGTTTAACTGCCGTGCCGAATCAACGTGGAACCCGGCGAAAGCTTGGTGTGCACCAGTTGGTATTTGAGAGTGCAGCTCTTAGGCGGCCGTTCCTGTGGCGAGTGTCGATGTAACTGACGGAACGAACACAGTGAAGCGAACCCGGAGTGCAGCAGTGGATGAAAGATGGCAATAGCGAAGAGAGCATGAGGAGGAAAGAGGAGTACGGTGCAGCGGAACCATGAGGCGGAGGAGGAGGGTATGGTGTAAGTGTGATCAGGAAAGTGAAGTGCCGCGCAAGACAGGCTGTGCGGCAACGATGGCTACGAGATGGCGTCAGAGTAGCACGCATTGTCAGCGAGGTCAGTCTGCAGCGGCTGCTGGGAATCGCATCCACACGTCACCTGCACACTGCCTCTCACGATTTCTCAATTACCGAAGCAGTTGTGCACACTTCGCTCCGTTGGCAACGTACCGCACGAGCTAGATTGTCCACACCAGCTAATATATTGTGAAATGAAAACACGCATAGAGCTGTGTTAGAATTTCGCGTTAGGGAGTATTGTAACTCTAGGTGAATTTTTTTCGTTTAGAATACGAATCTAGTTCGTTATATCCACTGGCAGAAAAATTTTACTTCATTAAAACAAGGTTTAAAATACATGGATCTCTATGGGGATTTCAAGCAGAATGGCATTTACGTTATATCCTGTTTCATTATAACAAGGTTCAAGCTTTTTCTTGAGATGCTAGCGTGCTAGCATGGTTTCTTGTACTCGTAAAAAAAACAAAATTTAAAAAAGACACGTTTGTCCCTCTAGTGCACCTGGTCACACCACTGTATAAGAGGCACCAGGAAAGAAATGAGACTTGTACTGGGATAATATTTGTCACTTGCCTGCTTAAGATTCTGTTACGAATTTAATTAAAAACAGAAGCCTTTTGTAGCTACAGTCTACACATGAAAGTTCTAATTGGAAACCACCATAGTTGATTTTAATGTTAGGGTCATGAGTTTGGTGCGAGGCAAATACACTTTCATGCAACAAGACAACCATTGCAGTATTCATTATTGGGTTCTGCATTAGTTATTATTAACCTCACAGTGCAGCTATAGAGATTACAGCAATGCCTAGTGTTAATTTGACTGTATTTATATAATACCCTTGTCAAGCGGGCAAGTTAAAAGTGCACTTTACCAAGTCTAAACGTCGCAAGCTGAGTGTACTCGTAGGAGAGTGCAGTCTGGTCGGAGTGCGTTCACGGAACGCACTTTGCTGGTCGAATACGTAGTCTCGCCACCAGCAGTTTCAACGGTACAAAATGTAATGCATAAAAAAAGGACACAGAAGTTAATTCTAGCTGTAGAACAGCTTTTAACAAAATAATCAGAGCGTAACTCTCCGATGTTCTGTTCTAGCAGGATCGAATGCCGCCTCGTCGCACGCCACCATATTCTTCTAGATTGGCTAGGCATTCGTCTTGGCTGGCCTTGACTTGGAACGCTCTTATGATAAAAATACTTTCGTTTTTTGTTGAGTAAATATAGATTACAATTGTTTTTTATTTACAATACAATTAAACCAATTGCTCTTTAGAAGTCTTTTTAGTTTTAATCTACATCTTCAAAAAACATGGTTTTAGGCTGTCGACATTTTTTTTAGTGCGAGTGAACTCTGTTTTCTCGTTTAACAACCGCGTAGCCTAAAGTGTCACTCAAGGTCTTGAAGTGCACAGTAAGTGCACTTAACTTGCCCGCTTGACAGGGGTCTAACCGTGTTTGAATTGCTAAAGTTCATGAAGTGTGCTCTCATCTGCAGGGCATTGGACCGTAATGAATACAACTATATGACTGCTACATATTATCTCTTGGCTGAGCGTAAGCTCCGTGCACAACGCCAAGAAAAAGCTCAACAGCTCAACCGTACTTCTAGGGCAGATCTTTCTCCTGTAGCAGTTACTCCAGGGTAAGTGTCTTCCTGTTTGTCTCTATTTCTGGCATAACTGCTTTACTCTGGCAGCGCGTAGTTCAGCCGACCGAAGCCTTTGTATTATAACTTTTATCTAGACTTTTCTTTATAGTAATTCTTCTGCATCTACAGTGTTTTTTTTTTTTCGTGCTCTCAATCGCCCGGTGGGGCAAGAGCAAATGCAAGTGCTAATGGCGGCCTTGAAATTCTTGGAGTTCAAGATGGCAGTGATGGAGGCAGGGAGGTGGTTCCAGTCTTCTGAGGTTCTTGGTATAAGTGAGTCAGAGTAAATTTTCGTGTGACGAAGGAGTACACCAACTTTTTGGAAATTATCAATGAGAGGTGATACAAACGATGGCCCATGGAGCAATTCTGCCCTAAGTTTGTGATCGAATAAAATATTTTGTGGAAGATGCACAGTCGAAAACACCTTCGGCACAGAGCGAGATCTAGTAGGTAAAGTTAGTTTCATTGAGGAGACACTAGAATACCGACTATAGCTAGAAAAAAATAAACCGGGTGCTACGATTTAGGACTAGCTCTAAAAAGTTTGTTAGTCTTACCTGGCCAGGATCCCAAATTGAGGAGGTATACCTGGGTCTGAACAAGGTCTTGTAAAGTTGGAGCTTTACAGTAGTACTGACGTGTGAGAAGTTCCGACGCAATAAAACCTAGCATGTGATTAGTATTGTTCATAATATAGTTTACATGCAAAGTGCACGATACATTCTGGGCTATAATGAGGCCGAGATGTTTGTAAGAAGTCACGGTGGTTAGGGGTGTGTTATTAAGAGTGTATAATTAGCAGGATTAGTTGAGTAAGGCAGTCGAAACACACACATGCTTTCACACTTGTTAATATTAAGTTTCATTAGCCAATCAGAACACCGGCGCGTAATAGAGTGAAGGTCAATCTGTAATGCAGTATGGTCACAGGGGTTAGAATCTATGCAGTATATTATACAATCATAAGCAAACAGTTTTATAGAAGAAGAAACTTGGGTAGTAAGATAATGTACATGGGAGAGAGCAGCGGTCATAAAACCGACCCCTGAGGTGCCCCCGATGTTACTGTAGTGAAAGAAGAATCATGACCTTTAGCCGAAACATACTGAAAGTGGTTAGAAAGAATTTAATCCAACCTGACTGACTGAATAAACTTTATTGAAACCAGCAAGAGGTGGTGGCTGGGCTTAGGCCTCCCACGTGGGGACGTCGAGGTGTTGCCTCTTCGCCGCCTCGCAGGCCTGCTGGGTCGCCCAGAGTTGGTCGTCAAGGTTGGAGCTACGCAGGGCAGCGTGCCATCTCGACGAGAGGGCCGTGGGGTTAGTGTCGGGGTATTGTTGTGTACAGTCCCAAAGCATGTGTGGAAGTGCGGCTGGCTGTGTCTTGCAGATGTGGCACGTGGGATTGGGGTAAATGTCTCGGTAGATCTTGTTGTAAAGTTGTAACGAGGGGTAAGTATTGGTTTGTAGCAGGCAGAAAGTTGTAGCCTGTGCTCGGGATAGTTTGTTGTGCGGGCCGAGGAAGGTTCTACGCTCTAAGTAGAAGGACTTCACAAGATCATTGTAGAGTGTCAAGCGATCCCTATCGGTGGGGGCAGCCTCCCCTTCTACCGTGTGGTTAACTAGGCCTCGCGCTAGGGATTGGGTAACCTCGTTCAGGTTGGGGAGGTGCGGGTGGACGGTACCTACATGAGCCGGGAACCAGACGATTGTAACCTGATGGTCGGTTGAGCGAGGTGCTTGTTGCAAGATGCGCAAGGCTTGGTGTGAAATACGGCCGTTGATATAGTTGATAACGGTGGAGCGGGAGTCAGAGACGATGGCATGGCATGTTAGGTCTAGTGTGGTTAGCGCGATGGCCACTTCTTCAGCTTCCTCAGCGTGTGGGGCTACTAGGCTGATAGCGTGGTGGAGAGAGCCTTCACGTGTGGTGACAGCTGCAAAGCGGGTACTGTGGGGATATTTGCCGGCGTCAATGAAAAACACCGTCGTGGTGAGTAAGGGATTTGGTGAGAGTCATGGCACATGCTGTGCGACGTGCGTGATTGTATTCAGGGTGCATGTTTCTGGGGATAGGGTCGGTGTGAATCCAAGCTTGTATGGTGGAGGGGATCTGGTGTTTATGGTGGTAGGTAATACCGAGCGAGGTGAGGATATGGTGGCCCATCGCTGTGAGACTGAGTCTCTCCAGCTGAGAGCGGCGTTGGGCCTCGATGAGCTCGTCCAGTGTGTTATGGACGCCTAGTTGAAGGAGGAGGTCAGTGCTGGTTGCACCAGCACTGACCTTGGTGCACTGGTGTCTTGTTTAAAGACACTGCGTAGGAGTATGTTGAGCTTGGTTTGTGCAGCCTTGTACCAGTTTTAATCCCAACCTAGGATATTTAATTTAACTTAAGACATTGGCTTTAACGTTCAATCTATCAAGTTTAAGAAAGAGTAGCTGATGCGAGACTGAAGCCTTAGCGAAATCTAGAAAAATACAGTCTACAATGAAACAATTATAAAGAGCGTGAAATAAGTCGTTTGCAAATAACAAAAGCTGCATTTCACAAGAAAAATATTTTTGAAAACCATGTTGACAAGTCGAGATAAATAAAAATAAATGAGTTAGATTGAAGAAAACGTACCACAAGTGAATAGATGACGTGTTCCATGAGCTTGCAAGGTGTACTGGTCGATGATATCGGTCTGTAGCTTAGTGGAGAATGAGAAACACCCGATTTGTGCAAAGGAACCACTCTCCCCACCTTACAATCACTTGGTATGGTGCAACTTTGCAATGGCTGCGAGAAAATCTTGCAAAGAATCAATGATGAATACATTGATGTAGATTTCAAAGACTTCAAATTAATACCAATAATTTATGGTATAACCATATATTATAATATACCGTATATTGTATGGTGTAATATATGCTACTGTTAATATATAAGACAGAAATAGAAGTACACCTGTAGTTAATGACTGCTGCACAGAGGGAGCAATAATATTAAATATCGAAACAGGCAAACCAACTGCTTTATCTTGGTCATCAGAGACGACCTTAGACAACTTTGATAGAATTATCTGCCACAACAAGGGCAGATCTGCAACAACAGTGATGTTTCGTTGCGATTACTCTGTTACTGGAGCCAGCATTAACGTGACTTTTGTTCCCTTTCAATAAAATTACAGCTAATTTCCCTGATAGAAGCACAAATTCCCTGAGTATTTCCAGGCTATTCAAATTCCCTGAGAATTCCCAGTTTTCCCGGTTGGTAGAGACGTTTGAGTTAAACCTTGATATAACGAAATTTGTAAACTTGGCAATTTGCTTCATTACATAGAAATTTCATTACACTTCAATTCAATCTTATGTGGAAATAACTACAGTCTCCAATAGATTTTTCTTGTGTGGAAGGGACTGCAAAATTCGACGAATTATCGGGCAATCAGAAAAAAAAAAGCAAATTTGAATGAGAAAAAATTATTTTGTTGAACTTGACAGTCGGGGACGGAACATATGATTTCCTGCCGTGTCAAAATTTCTTCACATTGGCGGTACAAAGCGAACCCAGTCACGCTTTCATGTTCATTCTGCCCTTGCGGCTAATAGTGTCGCCCGCACTGCGGTGACACTATCATAAAACACGCTGGCAGCCAGTCTGCCTCTCGCTTCAACGCGCCTCCGAAACTTGAGATTGCGCAACCTCCAGCACTAAATGCACAGGAAGACAGCGCTGCCACATCATGCCACACCAGCTCACACCATGCCAGACAGCACCATGCCACACCAGCTCGGCTCGCTCAGCGGCAGATTACCTCTAAAACAGGGTGCATGGGCTGTGTAGGCGCTCAGCCACGCTGACAGCCATGCACAGCAACAGCCACACTAGAAAAGGATATGCGTGCCCTATATGCACGCCCATACGCCCAAGCGATACCCAACCTGCCCCCCACTCCCTCCCCGTTCCCCTCCCCTTCTTTGCTCACGTAGGAAGACAGCACTCATGAAGAGCCACTATCCTTCTTGGCACACCCTCGCGCGCTTTCACTACCACCTAAAGCATACGTGTCCAGGGCCATTTCTACGCTAATTTTCTAGGCCTGTGTTTTATTTGGGGAGACATTAGAATCACGTAAACACTGCCAAATGAATCAGCAATGTGTTTTAGCGCTTTACCACCCATCAGGCTCAGTGAAAAAAAGAACAGTCATGAATAGCATATGCTGCAGTGAATCAGTAGTTTGATAAACACATTGCATGTCCAGGGTGCTTCCAAATTTGAAAACGCAAGCCAACTTTTCAGGTTCTTGTGTGGTTACCTGCAACTATGTACTATACTAGTTGTCTGCATAGTTGTCAAGCTCTAGATGCATATACGAGGAATATACTGGCCACAGCTGCTGCATTTCGATGGGGGTGAAATGCGAAAACACCCGTGTACTTAGATTTAGGTGCACGTTAAGAAAGCCCAGGCGGTCCAAATTTTCAGTCTTTCACTACGGCGTGCCTCATAATCAGATCATGGTTTCAGCATGTGAAGCCCCATAATTTAATTAATAGGAATCAAAATTTTGAGATCGTTGAAGCAGCACGACTTTTGAAGTGGGAAATTGGCAGCTTGACCGAATTTGACAAGTCTTCACTACTGCTAGAATTTAGAATTGTGCATCCAAGTCTCACAACATATACATTGTTCAATTTAGTAAGTATGCTGACGGCGATGGCTACCGAGCAGGAGGCCGTGGCAGCTGATTTTCGATAGGGGCGGCATGCAAAAATGCTTGTGTACTGTGCATTGGGTGAACTTCAAAAAGTCCAAGTGGTCAAAATTATTCTGGAGTCTCCTATTACAGTGTACCTCCTGATCGGATTGAGGTTTTTACGTGTAAATCGCCATGATTTAACTTTTAATCAAAATTAAAGTTGTAGTCATCAATTGATACAGTCCATAGAACTACCTGTAAAAGAGCTATGGCACATTAATGAAATAATTATATGAACTTTTTTGCTCATTTGTAGACTGTATGTAAAAAAACAAAGGTCTTTTGATGATAAAAAAGTCATACCATGTCTGAGAAATACACGAGTATTTGCAAAAGCCATGACCTCTGTTTGAACACTGTGCTGCTTGTGCGCCTACAGCAAGAAATTTTGGCTGTATCACTGTGGACAGCAGTCATGAGCTAGGAAATGGTTTGCACTAATTAATTTGTGCTTCTTTCTTGTCACGTAACGTAAAGGAAAAATAGAAAATATATCTGTGCAGGTGTACTTCGGATCAAACCAGTGAGCATATGGTTTGTAGCCTATAGCACGGTAATGGTGGGCGTCTAGTATGTGTGGATTTGCCTAAACTTTGTCCTTCTGGCTTTAAACAACCTTGTGGTTTCTTATAGTATTGCGTTTTTTCAAGCTAATATATGAACCCAAATTTAGCCTTTCATTTCTACTACAGTTGAAACCTGTGATAATGAAATCCCGCGACTATGAAATTCTCACAACGAAATATTTTCATATCCCCGGTGAACGCCCATAGGATTTAATGCATTTTGTACCTCTCAACAATGAAACGTTGCGGTACTAGAAAGCCGCATCAACGAAATTTGCTGGAACGTAACCCTGCATATTACCTACTTGCGCAAGGCTAGCAGGCTTCAAAATGTGCGCAAATACGATTGCTTTTCACTAAAATTACATAAAATACCACCACTGTACACTTGTGTGGGCACCATCATTTTTGTTTACGAAAACAACGAAGTGCCAGAAGCAATCGCGCTGCAAACAGGTCATGGCCGCCATCTTGTTTGTTGATCGCCTGTTTGAAGCGGTAGCCCACAACTTTTGTTTACAGAAGCAATTGGGCCGGAAACACGTCATGGCCACCATCTTGTTTATTGATTGCTCATTTGAAGTGGCAGCATGTTGCTACCAGAGTGTACTAGACAATGGTCGAGTGGGCACAATGTTGCTCTCCCGCTGAGGCGCAGCGTGTGAAAAAATTCTGTGAGGGCGCCGAATTGATTGAACTGGATTGGGATGGAGACATGCTCCACGGCAGATTCAACGTAATTTCGCAGCGGGCACCGAGACTGATTTCGCGTACGCTCTTATGATGGTGCTTTATTTCAAATGCAAATTTATATTTACACCTTTTTGCTACGTGTACATATTTGAGGCATGGGTTTTACAGCATGATGTTTTCAATTTTGCTGTCTTTGTCAAGTGCGTCGTCTGCTAGCAAGCACACGTTCATTGCACACACGCTGGTGGATACCCAGTTTTTCTCGCAGAAAGTCTGCACAGTAAAATTTTTTATGGTTTTACTTGCTTTGGTGCACCCATGACTCATGTTGGCTGGTACCAGTTGTAGTTTTAGCCAGGTGAACTGCTATTTTTAATATTGTTTCCTAAAAGTAACACATAATTTTTGCCACAGAATCCACCTAAATATCTGCAACACGAAGCCACGTAAGAAAATTTTATTTATATTGCGTTATTTTACCCGCGCTTCTTGTTACTAGTGGAATATTGACCAGGGACAATGATCAAAGATACCGATATTGCAGTGAAATAAACCAGGTTTATTAACGGCATGGCACGAAGAGATGCAGATGACCAATGCACTTCTATAGGTAAATCTAAGGGCACATAGACATATATACAGTCGAACCCAACTACATCGAACCCGCTACATCAAATTATTCTGTATATTTAACAATTTCTGAACACGGCATAGTTACAGTGAGTATATATAGCCAAGATTACGCTTACATCGAACAAAAATAGCAGCGACTCCTGATATATAGAACAAGCGGCGCTAAAGTGCCCCCAGAAGTAGGCTTTCCGTCGCGGAGGTGTGGAATGCTGGTTTCGCGGCTCCATCCAACCACTCTCCCTACCGTGACTGCGGTGCATCAGGCGAGCCGTTGACACACCCTCGCAAAAAATAATCCTGGCCTGCCTGCAGTGCTTGCCCAGACAGCCAATCAGAGGCTCTTGCGTCCTTGTCGTGCAAGATGGCGCAAGTGCGGTTTGTCTCGCTGCTTTTCTGGTTCATTGCTTTTTTTGCCTTGTGGGCCTTCTCCTGCAGTGTTGCCATGATGAAGTGGCAGAATCTAATTTTTGCCGTGAAGCTTGAAATCATAAATCAGGTTGAATGTGTTGAGAAGTCGGATGACCCCATAGTGTGCAAGATTCCGAGGAGCACTGTCAGCACGATCTTGAATAAAGGGAGCTGACAAACTCATGACCCGGTGCCCATGGCACCCGACACGTACGCACAGCCGTGTACAAGTGGTTCATCCGAAATTGCTACAGACGTGCCGGCTTACGCGTGCAATGAAGCCATTGCCGGTGTTGCCGAAGTTTGGAGCGAGCTGTCAGAATTTCCGGAAGCTGTTGACAAGTCAACGGTCGACAAGTTTGTGGATGCAAATGATGCTGTTGCGACCACAGCAGAGCCTGAAAACGAAGACTACATTGCCGACATCGTACCGAGTACAAGTGAAAGTTAGCACAATGAGCAAAGCAACAATAGTCCTTTGCCCACATCATCCAATGTGATTGGTGCCCTCGCACTAGTCTGGTTCTTCTGCGCGAATGTGGAAGGCTGCGGCCTCAGTTGCTCCGTCTCTTTGGACAATGTGGAGAAGTGCGTGCGTCGCAGACAGCGAAACTGACCGAGCAGAATCAAATACAGGACTATTTCATGCGAAACTAAGCTAGTTTCATGAGTAAAGTTGTTTTATAAATGGTATGTGCTTTTATGATGTCCAATTCTTTAGCAGGCTTATATCGAATTATGCCCTATATCGAACTGATAGGCATTTTTTTGCAAGTTCGATATAGCTGGGTTCGACTGTATCCACGACACATATCTAATAGAATGATTATCAAATATTCTACATGCACTGATTGAAAAAGTGAAAACATCCGGCCGGAATAAGTGGGTTTCCTTTAAAAGCTGCACCAGCCCCAGGTGAACCAATCAACTTTCTGAAAAAGGAATCAAGGCAATTACTGGATGTCAATACGAACAACAGTGTTAGAAAATAGATATTGCCTATGGACTCAGCCTAAATTGGGGAAACCGGGAAATCTTTACCAGTGCAATCTCCTTCAGCCTGCCAGCAGAAGAAATGAAGTAGAAACATACAGTCTAATAAAATGGTATTTCCTATTCAATTGTATTCGACTTCCGAATTCACTATTAAAACTTATCGAATAGCCGTTTCCGTTAAAATGTAATGCATAACAGCACATTTGAAGTCTTGAAGGTGAGGAGCCGATGCAAGTGAGAACTCTTATTCCGAATGACTGTGCTGCTGGAGAGTCGTGGCTGTTGCGCAGAGGCGCACCAGTTCCCGAGAGAAGTAACGCACGGGTGCTAATCGGTTCTGCTGAACAAGTTCCTACCTGTCATTCAATACAAATGCTCCGTTTTGGGGCAGCCTCTAAATCTGCTAACTTGATTCAGGCAAGGAAAACACTTTTTTGACAGTCTCACCATGTCTGCAACCCATTAAACCTGGGTGCCCAATGTGGTACCGCACTTATCTTATACGAACACAGCAGATTTACAAATATCTCTATGTGTATGTGAGGTATGCCATTTCTTTCATTGCTTCATTATTGCCCTTATGATAGTGCACCGCATAACTGAAAGCAACCGTTCATAATACAGAAGCTGCGTCCTTAGTTCACTGGGCGTAAGTTGGGAACGGCATTACATTTAGGTTTGAAATATAAGATAAGCGTAACATGGTTTCGTCAAAAACCAGACTCGAAAATAATTTCTTTCATTTACACCTGTACAGAAAAGCCAAAGGATGCAGCTACACCTTTTTTTTTTTTTAATTAAGCAAATTCTGGCGTTTTATGTCTGGCGATGTGATTTTGAGGACTCTGTTCAGTTCTCACCACCTGGGGTTTTTTCACGTGTACCTAAACAGAAGTACACAAGTGTTTTTCCATTTCATTCCCATGGAATTCCGCGACCTGGTTTGAATCCATGAAGTCGAGCTAAGCAGTGCAACGCCATATCCGCTATGTGGCTGCTATATAGGCTACCGCGGAGTTTTGTTTTTGTTTTTGTTTAACATGGACTGGACAAAAGTTTCACATGGCTTACGGCCCATAGATTAGCATATATAATGGCTACCTAAAACTTTTTGTCGCCTGCGGTCTAATTGCAATAAAATAACCCGTACCAATCGGCAACTTTACATTTACATGCAATAGTACCATTCAGAACTCGACGTTCGATAGAGGAGCTTGTAAGTGAATGACGGAAAGGTGATCGTTGTATATCTGGCGCACCGTGACAATGATCACTAGTGGAACACAGGAAAAAGTCACCAGCTGCATGTAGAGTGCCGTGTTCATTGAAGGAACCAAGTGTAATAACACTACAGCACCACATATATTATGGAATAGCCAAACCTTGATATAACGAATGCAGATAGAAGGAATTAGTGTATGTAATATAATATTTAGTTTGTCATGCTTTATCTCATTGGAGTATTCTGCTTAAATGAAACCGAAAATGTGGGATCCAACTCGCTATCAGTTATACCAATAAATTTGATTGCATGTGCCTCAAATGTTTTATTCTGATAGCAAAACACAGTCACCGATCGATTATTCAGATATTCGAACACATCCATGTAGCACCGCCACCTGCCGCTGGAACCAATGTAGAAGTGTTGATCCAGAAATAAGGTTCCCATCAATTTTAGACATAGACAACATTATTTATTACCATAGAAATTTACTCGATTGGAAAGATGAAACTTTATCTTTCTACATAATCGCCATCTTGTTCTATGCATTTTTGTAGACGGTGCTCCAATTTATGTCCCAATGTTGTAGAACTCTGCCGCCAACCCATTGAGGAAACGTTTCACCTCTTCTTTGACTTCATCGTCGCTCCGGAAGCGTTGGCCTCTCAAATGTTACTTTAACTTGGGGAACAAGTGATAATCACTAGGCGGGAGGTCTGGACTGTACGGTGGGTGAGGCATGACAGTCCACCCAAAGTTTGTCAAAAGTTCCTGGGTATGACGGGAGACATGAGGTCAGGTGTTGTCGTGAAGCAGTGTTACACTGGCTGCCAGTCGTCCTCGCCGGCAGTTCTGGATAGCTCGCTCGAGTTTTCTTAGTGTTGCACAATAACTGATTGTTGTCCCATGTTCCATGAAATCGATCAGCAGTATCCCCTTACGATCCCAAAAAACACTGGCCATGACTTTGCCTCCAGCAGGACTTTGTTTGACCTTCTTTGCAACTGGTGACTCTGGGGTGCCACTCTTTGGATTTTTGTTTCGTTTCAGGAGTGAAATGAAACACCGTTTCGTATCCCGTAAAAATGGAGTCCAACAATCCTTCCTTATCTTCACGACACTTTTGAAACTGGCGAGCACAGTCAAGGCATTTCTCCTTGTGGTCTGATGTCAGTAGCCGCAGTACCCATCGAGCACAACACTTGTGATACCCCAATTTTTCAGTCAGAGCTCTTTCCATTGTACTGTAAGAACTCCCAGGAATCTGAGCATCAAGTTCACGGACAGTGATCCTCCTGTTTTGAAGCAGTTCGCGTTGGACCATCTCGATAACCGCCTCCAAAACTGATGGTCTTCCACTCCGTTCTTCATCATGGACTTCCTTCCGACTGGCACTAAACTCCCTGCACCACTTTCGTATGTGTTGAACGGAAATATAATTGTCGCCATACACCTCTGTCAACTGACGATGAATAACCACGGGTGGAGTTCCTTTGGCGGGCAAAAAGTGAATTACGGAACGAATCTCACACTTTGTGGGATCAACAATGGGAACGTCCATATCGGATGGCTGCTTAGCCAAGAATGAGCGGTGCAGCGAAGCGCGGCTGGGGGGAATAGAGAGCGGGGGAGCAGCCGCGCGCAGCAGTGTTGCCACATTTCATCTCGCACCTTCCAGTGTGACTGGAGCTCTTTGGGAACCTTATTTCTGGATCAACCCTCGTACAGTGGCTACGTGACACTGCAAGCTGTGCCGCTTGATTTTTTTTTTTTACGTAATCCATGCGTGCGCAGTGCTTCCTCTTTTGCACTGTTGGCTGTATTGGCTCGGTTTCTGACCGTGTTTTTGTGAAAGCAACCTTAGTGCTAGCTGTCAAGCACCGTTTTCCTCACCAATGGAACTAAAGGGCAGTGATATTGCATGGAAAGTTGAGACTCCCTGCTCGGAGGCAGGCAATTTGCATTGCGTAAAGGTATGCAGCCCACCCTTCACACGTGAATTTCTCTTTAATTAAGTCTCTGGAATGGTATTTTAAGTCCACGTTGACTTGATATTTGCCTTTAGTGTCCCTTTAACGGTAGTGACAGCAAGTTCAACAATACCATGTGCTGCCTACAAGGGTAAGGTTATGCACTGCAGCCATAAATATGGGTGCACTTTTTAATTAACGAGGCATAGTAGTCTTCTATGCTTAAGGGTAATTCAGTGGTGGTCCAGCCAGTTTAGGATTTGGTGCAATTTTTGGAGCAGGAAAAATGTCATTCTGGAGCAGTTATGGAGCAGAAAAATTTCTTTTTGGAGCATTTGGAGAAGTACGGCAGTAATCTGTAGCCCTTTGGCAAAGCTTGTTATTACTGTGCAATCAGTAATTGAAGAGTGACGCAAGACACAAAGCGAACGGCAGCACAAAATTACGAATGCGCCAGAACGATTTGTGCCGTTATGCGTGCACAAGACAAAAAGTGATGGCCAATGTCCTATGTGCATTCCAAATAACTGATGTGCTTTGATTGACTTTACCGCACCGGACAAAATGTGTATTAGTATGCCTAAAACAATGCTAGAAGCTTGACAAGACTATGCGTCTATGAACAGTGCCAAAATGAGTACCGTTGTGCGCTATGTCGCAAAGATGGTACACTCGCTTTCATTGCGAGGCAGATTGTTGCCTTCCAGTGTTTCGTGTGGTATCCGCGAATAGGTATCAGTCGATTCCGCGCAAAACCGTGATTTTTCTCAGCTATACCCGACTGACCATTCGTAGCGCTACCGATTAGGCCCAACTAGGCTGAGGCAGTGTGCCAAGGCGAAAATTGGCTGTTAGCCGATTTGACCGGCAAGCTTTCCACAAGTCATCACGGAAAGCTTGCCGCTAATATGTTCGTATGAGTGGCTAACCGGCGATCGGTTCCGAGATCATGTATACGTGTTTTTGACAACTGTCGAAACCGGCAGCTACTGCAATCGCACATAGAAGCTTGCAGATTGGCAGAAGGTTCCGAACTGCATGTGTAAACGCATGAATCCGCGTGCATGAACACGTATATGATACAATCTCCGTGCCTTCCAGTGGCTAATTGGCCCTATACCTTTGCACATGAGCGCTGCTTTCGTCGCCGTTTTCTTTGTCAGCGTCGGGTATAAGAATTGTTTCGATTAGAGTTGATGACCGGGACGACCCTTGTACCAATAAAGGCGTGCCTCATAATCAGATTGTGGTTCAGCCACGTAACTGTTTCTGTCCCGGACGTTCCTGTCCCGAAACCATCTGAGTGCCCCGGTTAGGCTACGTGCAATGCATCGGCCTCAGCCGAATATTTCATTTAATATGCAAAAACAGAGTAGCAAATAATTGAGTCGCGAAATGAATTATTTGAATGTTAAATTTATTCGTATGGTTGATTCGTAACGTCCGATTTTCGCACTCCCTAGAGGCCGCGAAAACGTCCGAAAAAACGAATCTGCCTTTTACTGCCCCCAAGGGCTCAAATCACCACATAAACGTTCGAAATAGCTCTGAAGGCCTGCAAGTACACTTACTAGGCTTATCGGTGCTCGCACTGTGACAGGGAAGCGAGTGCACAGATGTGTAATTAAGGAATACAGTACGTACTGTGTGCCGTGATAATTGCCCCTTCCACTTCTGCAATGCTTCATTGCAACAATGTTTCGCGTACGCTTCACCGCATAACACTGCTGTATTAAGGAGAAGCTAAATTTCAAAAACCGGCATTATTTAAACACGTTGTGCTTTCCGAGCTTTGAAGCCATGGGGGAGGATTACAAAGACGGAGTCGACTCGATTGCTAACAGCAACGAATTGCTTTAAAGGGACACTAAAGTGAAAAATGATTTCTTCTGCATCAGTAAATTACCATTATACAACACCAAAAACACCACTCTTACAGCGATACGACGTTTGGTAAGCCAGAAAAAGCGCCAGAACGAAATACGGGTGGCGACGCCTACTTGAGTTCCCTCACCTGGGGGCTGTGACGTCTCGGATTTTGATGGCATCTTCTAGGGCCTGCTAATTACATATAGCGGTACAGATTGACTACATTGTGTTCTAAAGGAACACAATATTAAATATGGCAAGTTTTGGGAGCCTTTATTCAGCCAACGCGGCCCAAATGCGAAAACATACTTTGGAATCCCTGACGTCACGCTGACGTACTGGCGCTGGGCTTTCGGCGCGAAATTCAAATACTGATACTTGAGCCTTCATTTTCTCATCCAATAATCAAAATTTTTTTTTTGTTGAAATTACTGCCTGCAGGGTTCTCAAACAATTCATTAGTCTAAACAGATTTATTGTTTCGCTTTAGTGTCCCTTTAATGTAAAACAAGGCACTGAACAGCAAGAATCTTGGTTGCGGACGTCGAAGTAGCTGTAGGCCTAGCTGCGGCGGCCTAGCGCAGCGTTGCCGCGGCAGTGGGCGGCGGCCAGTGGATCTGCATGCGAGAGCGCCTGTTCCAAATGGCAAGATAATAAAAATGGCGGTGGAGGTCGCTTCGATTAATGCCGTTTCGGATCTACGATCATGGGAAAAGGTCCGGAAAATGGGACGGCGAAGAGTTTTTGCATCAGAAATTTCAGACATTCTTATACATTGACTATGCGGTACCATGGCAGTGGCGCGAAGGCGTCCGATCATTGGGCATGTCCGAAAAGTCGGGCCTCCGGAAAATCGTTCGTTGACTGTAGTTGCAAATCCCACTGAAAACATCGCATTGCCGCAAAAATGAGACTATGCCGCGCTTTTGCGCAGTTGGCGCAAATGGCACTTGAGTGGGCGCAGCGAGGAGCAGGCAAGTCGAATTGTAGCAGAATGGCGCAGTTGGACCACCACTGGTAATTTGAAGCATGAATCCATGATATGCTGATGTACATCTGTAAATTAAAAAAAAATTGTGTGGTTTTACATGCCAAAACCACTTTCTGATTATGAGACACGCTGTAGTGGAGGACTCCGGAAATTTTGACCACCTGGGGTTCTTTAACGTGCACCTAAGTACACGGGTGTTTTTGCATTTCGCCCCCATCAAAATGCGGCCGCCGTGGCTAGGATTCGATCCTGCGACCTCGTGCTCAGCAGCCCAACACCATAGCCACTGAGCAACCATTGCAGGTATCTGTAAATTTAAATTGCTTAAACGGGATTGCTGGTTAAACAGAACAGCCTCTATATATTGGTTTTTTCTGAATTTGGGTAATGCAAAAAAAAAAAAATATTTGTAAATAAATATAACTAAGGAAATGGAACAGCAAAAGCAAGCTCCATTATATTTTTTTTGCAGACAAAGCCACAATCTCATTTTTATTTTATGACACCGGTCTTCTACGCAGAAAGCCATCCTTAAAAAGCAGTCGCAAAGACTCAAGCAATAAAAAATTGATAGATATTTAATGCATAGCATGTGCAGTCTTGACAGCACCGCCATTCGCCTGATATATGACCACAATGAGAATGACTAAAACTTTGGGACACTTTCAGCGCAGCGCGGCGTTCAATAATTTGAACTCCACCAGCACGACCTCGTGCCAATTCAGCCAGATAGTCCAGCAGCAAGTGCAGTGTCTTTGCTTTGATATGTCGCCAGTGCCTCGCCCATATCAAAACTAGTGGAGCCTAGTGCATCCAGAAGTCGCCTACTGTGCTTAAACCACGGGACAAACTAGCTGCTACACTCGTGTCTTTATGCTTAACATGTCTAACAGGTGTACGACATATAGTGCTACACCTCTGCACATTCTTTCAGTAAACGAACTCCTGTTAATTGTACCGTATTTCTCTGATCCCTTGAGGTTCTAGGAGTTTAACGAGATTCTACTGTATTTGAATTAGATTGCCATTTTGTAGTGATATTACTTTTTTCATGTATTTTCATCTGCCAGGCTCTGCATCGACATTGCAGGCCCATGCAGCAGTTTTGCAGTGCTGTATTGTTCTAATCTGAGAAATATTTTAGGCAGTGCCAAGCTCACTCCAGGTTTCTTTGTGCAGTGTGTCCTCAGCGACTCCATCCCCTGCACAAGAGCGGCCTAATGTGGCCCAAGTGCTGGTTTCCCCTGGTGGCTTGCCAAGTATTGCGCTGGATCCTTCTGTGGGCCACCCTCTCACATCACTGCTCAGTGTGTGCGCAGGCCCTCTTGAAGATGACTCTTCCCTGGCTGTGCCAAGGTCCAGTCTGCCGCTGGGGCGGAAGTGCAGCATAGTGCGAGAAGAAGATGACCTGTCCTCTCTTGCCCCTTCCCATTCGCCACCCATACGAGGTGCAGTTTTCTCGGAGGAAAGCGAATCAACGGAGTCTGATGACCGCGCTGTGCGGCCTGTCCTTTCCCTGCCCACAGCCCCCAGTGGACCTTCTCCACTAATGCCTGATGGAGGCCCACAACGACAATCACCCACAGTGCGGCTGCGCTGCATTCCGGGTCGGCGTCTTCATGCTGTAAAGAGCTCCCCACAATTGCTGGGTGGCGCAGGTGACATTCGTGTGAGACCAGGAGTGGGCAAGCTGCGTGTGCATGCAGCAGGCCGCAATCGAACAACAAGCTGCAGTAGCTCTGATGATGAGGAAGGCGACAAACGCCGCCATCTTCCCACAGCAAAAGGCGACACACCACTCCAGGGAAGCCCATCAGGCAGCGTTCTTCCATCACCCCACGCACATGATGAGGGGTACTCGGCAGACAGCACCGATAGCTTGGACATTCTACCAGATCCAGCCCCACGGCTCACTAACTCCGTTTCTTGCGGAGACTTGACAGTGGAGGAATCTCCTGCACATAAAAGTGATGAGGGTGCATCTTCTTCAGCTGTCCAGTGTGCCGATGTAGTCCTTGTAGAAGAAATGGCGTCAGCGGATGCTCCACGAATCTCTAACAGCTTCAGCCTTGCTGCAGGACTAAGCTGCCTTGGGCGTAAGTCAAGCCGCGATGAGATGCGAAGCAGCCGGTCACGCCTTGGAAGCAGCCTTGCCAAGCTAGTCCCCAATGGAAGTCGAAGTAGTGCCTCCAACAATGCAGGGGCAGGAGCACTGAAGCCCCAACTGGACATCAACCAAAATGGATTCCGAAAAGGCCGCAGCAAAAGCCAGTCAGGGGTAGTAGATGTGAAACTTGCGTCCAAGTGCTGCACACTTTGTTGAAGGGAAATGCTTCCGTGACAATCTCCCAGAACCGAGAATACTCAGAGCCATCCTCAGTAGGTGGATCACATTCCTGGGGGGACCATGCCACGACTGTTTCTTCCATGATTAGCTGTTGTTACCCTTTTGCAGAGAGCCAGAGAGAGGCTCACAGGCATTACTTAGCTTTCATTTCCTTTGAAAGTAATTTGTCTTATGGGCACACTTGATAGCCACCACTTATTCAGTTGCTGATTGCAGACTAGAACATTACTTTTGCTTCATAAATTATGGAAAGGCTATAGTGCAATTGATATCACAAACCAGCACCACCAAAGCTTTAACAGTTGTGCATGGCTTATTCAAGAAATGTAACAATGCTTCTAAAGAACTGCCATCTGTTTTCTGTTGCATTTTATTTGGCTGCAAGAGCTGCTAGCAACTAGAAGCTTATTAAGCTGGTATTCCTCATGGAAAAGTATTAACACTTCCTTGTCATGCATTCGAACGCTAGTGCACTTTCACTGGTCACTGTATTCACCACATAATCGTGTCTTCTTCCATGGAGGGAGGCTGTTGCTTTGAAATGGAATGTGTAGCTCCTTTGAGCTTGCCACACAGACCGACATATGGCATACAGGGGGGAGAGGATACCCTACGAACAGCACAACAAAGTAGACATATGGTCAAAACAAAGCAAGTTCTTAGTACAAAAAGTTGTCCTCTTTCCTTATTTACTCACTGTAACCTTAGTGATGCTGTACACCAAAGTTGTAGGCATAGTGGTGGAAGTTCAAAGGTGTTTGTGTCACATTCCTAATTCACACAGATACGTGGAAGTTATGTTCAACGTGTGTGGGCTTCTGTTGTTGTGCAACTGTTCAATTTACAAAGAAACCGTAGCTATTGTGTAACGCTGTTTAAAACTTCTGGTCGCAGTGCAGGCACTGGTGTCTTTTTTGATGTCCCAGCCACGCTCGATGTGTCACTTGGCACAGCCTGAAAGGTTCGGCCAGCACTAGTGGTTTTAGAGCTTTTTAGCAAGGACGTGGTTTGGAAGATGAGTGCAAAGGCAGTACGAAGTGTGCCACCACACATTGTTCCTGAATGGAGAATTCGAGTGGCCCTGGTACGATTGTTTGCTGCTGTGGTTGCTGCTTGTGCATTTAAAATGAACACGGGTTGACCCAAAAGTGGCTTGTGCTTTGTTTTCTAAAGGGCGCAACGTGAGTGCATGTACATACTAGGTTGTCTAAGGCAAGCTTACCACTGTATGCACTCTCTGCCCCTTCCCACTGTTTGTGGTGTAAAGTCATGCATCTTGTGTGTTCTCAGAACCATGTCATGTAACAAGGAGAGTGTGAAATAGGCACTGTGCTCTGGTGTTTCAATTGTGTAGTCTCTATAGGTGTATTGTGTGTGCAGGTGCCTGTCTCCTACAACCAACACAACACACACAAATAACAAGATTACAACTTTAGCAATAACTGTGAAAAATGTAAATGTAAAGTTGTTTTAGTAAAAACAAAAGGTTGTTAAACAATACTTGGTCTTTATTTCATAATCTTGGAACACTATAGCCAAACTTAATACTGCATGTTTCTTCAAAACACATTCCAGGCCGTGACGAGTTAAGGCAAGAAAGTGCAGAATTATGACATGCCCAACTTTCTCAATGACTGCTGGGCCTCTTCAGACACCTGAAAAAAGGAAGTGTTAAAATGAAATATCAAATTCTGGTGTCAAGGAACATGACCTGGTCAGATCTACAGAAAAACGTAAAAGACCAAGTTTCAAAACAAGTGACTCTCTTAGCATTCACATACAGGTCCATGCGGCGCTATGAACAATAAGAAAATTGCAGCCATGCATAAATGATCTTCCTGAAATATACAGAGATTAAACACACAAACTCATTCACTAGAACACTGCGAGAGTGAAATCAAAGCTTGGCATTTGCTTTGTTCCAGCTAACACGCAGAAGACCCTGATAAAAAAGAAACGCACAGTTTTTGTTCTACAGATCTGTGCAACTGCCTGCACAAACACACAGCCTTTCTGGTGAAAATTTTTAATTTAATTATTTGAGGCAATATCATAACTACAATGTTTTGCAAATGAGTTTCGCAGCTATAACTCCTAACTTGGTGTGTCCTCCACACATTGTTTTGCCTATAATGTAAATAAACAGTACTTGCAAAAATGCACCTGTTATTTAAGGTGGGGTCTGACAATGTCTACATATGAAAGTTTCTGAAGTACTGTTCCAAGAATGCAGACTGACGGCAGACATCAAGAAGATAGAAAATAAGCCTTTTTACTAACACAAATGTCAGTCAAAAGGGTGTTTTATTGAGCTAGTCGATTCATTATTCGAGGATTGTAGCAGCAGAAATCGTGGACACAGAAAGGAACGCAGCACAGCTAAGTCCACGTCTGTTCGTTCCTTTCTGTGTCCTACAATTTCTGCTGCTACAACCCTTGAATAAATGTCAGACTCCTTACTGAGCTCAAGCCTTCTTTCCAACACCCAGCTAATTGCAATAAAGAAGCAAATTTTGGCATTTGCGTAAAGCCCTAACAGTTTAAGCAACAGCAGATTCCCCCTTTGTTTTACTGTGGTGGTAACACAATTACTTTGCAGATAGTAACAGTTGTAACAACACTGGCCTCAAAATAACCTATTGAATTTATTCGATCATAAGGCGATCATAGTTATAAGGGGAGGGTGCCAGTTGGGAGAGCCAAGAAAAAAATTTTGTAACATTTCCCGTATTAAATTCAGGTGACGCACAACCATATGGGTGCTATAGCGCACATGAAGCTATCCGCCCTCAGTGCACCTAGACTGTCCGCATCGCAGATCGCTTTCAAGATGGGGCTCGCACTATACACAGCAGCCGCCAAGGTAGAATGCCTCTTCCCTCCCTTCCAGTGCCTCGCATGTGATGCACGAGTTTCCACCCTTGTGCGTGCGAGATTGAGCTGCTATCATCAGCTTGCCATCGCATGCTTTCACTCACACATATAGCATACGGTGTACAGGGACGATGTTATCACGAGAGTATCCTGGTAGGTCCATACTGCACACGGAACCCGTAGCAACCATAATATTAATAACCACCTTTAGCCAGAGTAGGTCAACCCGGCATGCCCCTGCCTGCCCACTTCGCTTAACGTAGGTGGCGTTGCCTTGCCGCGCACATGGCATTGACTCCAAACTAAAATCCAACCCTCAAGCCAAAGCCGGGCTGGAAGACTGGGTGGCAAAAGTCATGGTCAGATGGATGCTACCCTAGCCCCTTCTGCCTGACCTCGACTCCCACCTCCCCTCGTCTTCAATCAAGTTTAATTCCGTCCTTCCTGCCCTCCGCGTGTACGTGTGCCCATGTGCGTGATGTGATGTACCGATGAGCGTTGGTCAGCAAACTCTATGCTCCTCGTACGGGTGAATATTTCATTGGAGTCCTCAGGACCACTAACTTAGCAGCGATGTGCGGTGACAGTGCATCAGTGAGCCACAGTGTGGTCTAAGCCTAACGCACCAGTCTCGCTGTAGTGGCCTCAGCATAACCGGTGCCTCCGAGGCAGCGCTGACGCGCAGCGCTCCGCATCAGCGTGCAGTGGGCCCATCCGCCAACGAAAGATGGCACCAGCATGCACGGAGGACATGCTCGAGTGGAGTTCCCAATGAAAGACAGCAGTAGCTGTGCGACGACAGATAAGTGGGTGTCCGTGCAGAGTCGAATGCGGCTTACACTAGGCTAAAAATGACCCTTACACCCCACACAACTGGCCCCTTAATGAGGACCATGTCCGAGATTCATGTGGCTGACCTGCGCAGCAAGCTAGAAAAGCATGGTTTAGACAAAAACTAGATTGAGAGATTCGCTCATTGAACGGCTGTCGCACGTGCTTCATGAAGCGGACCAGAATGCAGACTTGCGAATTTAAGGTACATGTGGATCCTATGACGACAAGCATGGAGTCTGTGGAGGCTGATTTAGACAAGCATTCTGCAAAATAGCAATGCGCAGCCGGAGAAGAAAGCAAAAATCACTCCCAAGTAATGGCCGAAAGAAAACGATGTCACGGGCTGGGTACCATGTACTTTCACGAGAACTGAGGAAGTGGAGACAGCCCAGACCTACTTTCGCAAGCACTTGTGAAAGGTTCAGGCTTCTGAACGAGGAGTTCTTGCAGATGAAGCGAATGATGTAAGAGAAATGGACCCTGGCCCTGAATAACACAACGCAATTGACAAAGCACATCCAAACCACAGTAAATGAAAGATGCGCGCTAAGTAAAGAGCTGGCTGAGAAAAAAACTGGTGGGTAGCTCTCCGCGCGCAAGTTGAGTTTCAGAAAGCCCCTCTGGACGCAGGCTCAAGGGCAGTGGACAATCACCTATCCCAAGACAGCGCCATGGTGGAGCAACACGTTTGGGCCTGGTGTCTGGTCATGCAACAACAGATGGCAATCTCGAAGGGCCAATAAGGAGCAGTTTTAGCTCGGACAACAAAGACATCTGAAAGACCACGGGAAGCAAGGTCTGAAGATCCAAAGAGGACAAGAAAGGAAGGTTGTGCTAGGCAAGAGAGAAAAGGAAGAAAAGGGAACATTAAAGGCAGATGCAGAAAACAGCGACACTAGTAAATCTTCAGTCTGTCACTCCATTGGCTCCAGCATACCAATAGAACACGGCACTTGACAAAAAGAAAGAGCGCCATGTATTCAGCTATGGAGACGATGCCACATTGAAACATGTGGTCCTCCGCACAGTAAAATGAAACATGCTGGTTCACTAACGGGTGAATGAGACTGCCACTGTCCATGAGATTATTGCAAAAGTGGATTCTGCAGCAGATATTTCGAACATACCTGAAGCCATGAAGTCTAGCATATTGGCACGGAAAACGAGAGGCACCGGACATTTCTTTGTAGTATGCGGGATACCAGAAATAATCCCAGGCAATGAAACCAACCATGAGAAAAGTGAAACCTGGTATGAATGTTTGCAATGAGTTGAGGCCATGAGTAGAGTGTGCTGCCAGGAGGAAAGAATCGAGTGTGACCTACAAGAACACCCATACAGTGCACAGGATGCTGGGTGTCTCCTAGATCACAAGTTTGCTCTTTTTTAGGGCAATGTACAACTAGCATAGCCCAGAAATTGACGCAGTGGGCAAGAAACCCCACTGCCCCGATTCTAGCAGCCCTAGGGAAAGTGATGCTCAAATGTGAATGAAGAAGCAGCTGCCCAGGCACAAAATGTACTCCCAAGACTCCAACCAGTAAGAAGGCGCGCACACTGCAGACGCCGTCATCACATGAGGGCTGAATCCACGAATGTTGGCTTCCCAGACATGCACGGAGCAAGGAAGCCAAGCAAATGGGAACAGCTGTACAGGACGTTAGACTCAAACTATAGAGCTGTATGCAGTAGCAGAGACGCATCTTCATGGACAGGCGAAGCCACCGGTTAACCCAATGTGGCTGTGGGCAGGCAACAACCGCACAGGGCAAGCACACACAGGCGGGGGCATTGGCTCCCTATGGAGGAGTGGAGCAGAGTGGGAGAAGCTACAGTGCCAGTGCAGTGAACACATGTGGATCCGCGGAGCGATTTAGGGGATTCCTACAATCATGTGTGTTCACCTTACGATGACGAATGAACAACATGATGGGAATGTCGAAGTTATGCAATGCATCAAGGAAGACATCCAGTGATGGACGTCCTCCTTGATGGGAAAATGACAGAAGTGATGATCATGGGACACTTTAAAGGCCACATCCAAGAAATATATGGTTATCTGGACTTCGAACTAATGCAGCAGTATGCAAGGAGGCTAAACTTGGAAGTGTTAAACCCTCAGTCAGATTGCGGAGGAGAGTTTACATGGTGTGCTAAAAATAGCCGTATCTGTATCGACTATGTACTTATGCCGCCTAGATTGACACATCGAATGAAAAATGGCAACATTGACGTGGAGTGGAGGGGGAATTCAGCATTGGCAGTGACCACAACAGGATCAGGCTAACCATGTCATTCTCCGCATGGTACTAAAGACAGTGAGAAAGCTGAGAGCCTGTGCAGAGATTTCTCCCAGAAGCAACCTATGAGAGTCCTGCCCATTAGTTTGAGAACAGCTTTCAGACCTTGAAATCGATGTGTAATGAGTATATACAGGAACTGAGACGCTTAATGGAGGAAATATGAAGTTCGTATTAACTCGCATGGAGGGATGCGGTGAAAGGGATGGTAGGAAAAAGAAGTACGGAAAGCATTGGCCGCGCACAAAGCGGCTAACCAACTGCACCGAAAAGCAGTGAAAACCCTCTCTCCAAGTGAATCTCTCCGAACCTGGCAGGAATACTCTGCAAGCAGACTGCGCGGGCAATCATTCAACAGAAGTTCTCTGAGCACAACAGCAGACAACTCCAGTTGTTCACAGCGGATGGGCACAATGGGGCCAGGAAGTTCTGGATATGTTTCATTGCTGGACAGAAAGGTTGCTACACCACAAATTCGACACGAAGATATGGGTCAGCCGGTCTCTGACATTGAGAAGCACCTAACAGACCACATGAATGAGCTGTACGAACTCAACAATGCCGAACTACAGATTGACTAAACCGAAGAGCAGCATATAAAGAAATACCAACTTAGCAACGATGTCAAGTGGCAAGTAACACATCCAGCCCTTGACAGGGCGGTGAGACATATTGGAGCACACACAGCCAAGGGGCTGTATGGTGTACTGGCAGGTCTGCTCAGGTGGCGGGGAGACAAAGCAAGGCAGCGGCTGGTGGATATAGTCGCGAAAATAACCAAAACAGGCTCGCCGAAACAGAACAGCCTTCTTTAATGATGGCCAACACCCAGAAGACCTGGCACACAACTGCGCCATTCGTCGTGTTCTCTCTGGCGATCAGGATTTGTAGTGGACAGGTTACTTTGTGCCATTACTCCCCACTTCAAAAGCGACCGTCCCGGTCGCTGATCAGAGGAAGTGAAGGGCAACAGAGGATGTGGGAGAAAGTTTATCAGAGGGACACTTCTTCGCGGGCGTAGTATGGTTTGATCCGTACTAGTGGACAATCTCGGCTCATGGCCTGAAGGGTTCCCAAGATTTACAAGCCAGCACAGCGATTGGTGGTCACTTACTACTCGAAAAGGTCAGCCGTACAGGTAGGGTCGGAACTTGCCGAAGGCCGAAACGATGGTGAGACACTCCTTTTCAGTCGTGTAATAGTTTACCTCTGCCTTTGTCAGACTGCAGCTCGCGTAGGCTACTACTTGTTCGGCGCCGTCTTGCCACTGGATGAGTACGGCACCGAGCCCAACATTGCTGGCGTCTGTGTGGATTTCTGTGTTAGCCTTGTCATCAAAATGCGCGAGTGTAGGGGCCGTTTGCAGTTGCTTCCGCAATTCTATAAAGGCTGCTTAAGGTACATCTTGGCGTTTTAAACTCGTTAATGGTTCGACGATCCTTGAAAATCCTTCGACAAAACGACCGTAGTAAGCGCAGATACCTAAAAAGCGTTGAACTGCCTTCTTGTTAGCTGGACTTACAACTGAATTTTATTGTGAAAACATTCCACAAATCTCCGCCACGCAAGCGTATACACCCAAGAACAATAACAAGGTTTGTAGTCGATTATCAACAAGTTATACACGTACACAAAAGTGAAGTCACACCCCTTCCCGACAAATGCAACAACACGTGGATTAGCATGATAAATTTAGAAATTGAAGTTCTTTATCATTGATATGAACGGAAGGTTCACTCGCACATGTATGCGCGCCCAACTTTTTCATGTGGAATGCTTCGCTAATTTCGCTTTCCAGTTTACTGCGCTCTCTCCCCACTATAGACACACACTCAAAAACTGGTCGGCATTCATGCTTTTTGCAATGCAATGGCAAGTTCCCTCCTGTATCTGTAGGTAGCAAATAGCGATGCTCACGCATGCGGTCATTAATGCAATGACCTGTCTGGCAGATATAGAACAGTCCGCATGAGAGAGGTATGCGATACACAGAAAATGCACAGTCTTGGTGAACAAAAGTGGTGCGCTTTTTTCTACAGCCACTAGTCGCATCTTTCTGCTCTCCTGTGATGCTTTTGCACAACCTAACCAGTTTGCTCGGCGCCGAAAACACCGAAACGTTTGCTGCGGGATGACAACAGGTCAACAAATAGGTGGCTGCCGCTGTAACAGTGCGGGACACAAAAACAAAAATGACTGCCAGCGGAGCAAGCCGAACGCGATCTTTTTTTTCTTCTCGCGAGTATATTACGCGCATTGAAACAGTTCCTTCCGTATCAGTAATGAATAATATAGTTACTATCGCCAAGTTTGCGGCAATAATGTAGCCACGACCACTTTGATAGGGACAGAAACAAAGATGGGCACGCTTAGCTGGCTGCCAGCGACATAGAAACCCATGGCGGGCATGCTGCGGAAACTGTGGAATTTGTGTTCACTACTATCCTAATATGGCACGCTTCCGCTATAGGTGGGCAAACATCTTAGCTGTGTTACAAGTGTCGGCATATGAATAAGGTACACTTCTAACTAACAGTGCAAACGTGACTACTATCATTGCCGCTCGTCATTTGTTCAAGAGTGCAGATGAAAAGAATCAAAAGGCGCCTTTCTTATTGTCGTTGTCGACCGCAACCATTATAATGCCTACAAATAATAAAGCCAAGGCAAGTTTGGTTGTAGCTTTATTTATTTCGTGGAAGTGTGGAAAGTGATGAAAGGAATGAAATGGGGGTCTGCTTAGGAATGTTTGGTGCGTACAGACCGCTTGGCATGGTCTTCAAGAGTCGTTCGCGTAGCATTCGACAGCATTCGACAGATCGTAAGCGCAATCATCGTTAGCTAGACTTGGCACACAGGATATTGCTGCGGCAAGGTCGAGGTGCGATCATTACATGGGAAAGGAAAAAAATCGAATTTTGGGGTGTGATCAAAATTTGGGGGTGTAATCATTACGTGAGTGCAATCATTATGCAAGTAAATACGGTAATCTCTACCTTAGCAGAGGATGGAAATTTATTTTACACTGACAGTCACAGTTATTTCCTTAAACACCTACCAGCAAAATATTTTGTAATAGATGAAATTAATGTTCATTTTGACATATTTTAGTGGAGCAGGGCATTTTCCCAGCACACAACACGTTTACTTTTTTTTCCTCTTTTGATGCAGGCTAGAGTACACTCTATATCCAGTCACGAAAGGTTTCAATAATTGGCATTCATATCTGGTTGCATGGCGCATTCTCTAGTTGTACCATTTGCTCCAAGCGGGCCTTATTCCCACATGCATTTACAGCCAATCAGGCAACTGGAAATGACCTTGGCATTGGCAAAGAAGTGTGTCGTTTCAGTATCTCTGCACCATGTCAATGTTTTCATTGTTACCGTTAATGAATAATGCAAAGAATGTTACAGTGATGTCAGCCTCACAAATTGCTATACCATTCTGAACAAAAAAGCAGCCAAGCACTGGCAAGGCATGGTGATGATACATATGTATCATCGTCATACATGTCATAGGCACAGTCTATGCTAACTTGCTCTTGACACTATCGCTAGCAGATGCTCCAGTGCTAATTCAAAACAAGCCCACCAGCCTTAAGCAGTCAAATGAATTGTGGCCATTGGAGAGCTTTATTAGTATTCTTATTTCGATGGCTCTTCGCAACTTGCAACGCCACAATATTCAGTACATATTATAACCACGTGCTCTATACACTGCAATTTTTCACTGAAAAATATTGAAACCCGTTTAAGACCTTTCTAACGTAGTACCAAAATATATTCTAGTTTCACTTGCTATAATAATCTCTCAGAATCGTTTGTAGTCTACGAGTGCTCTCAGGGTAGAAGCTATTTCAAACGTACTGGGCACTATACACCATCTCACAGTAGACAGGGTAAATGTGCACCTAACCACAACAGCGAAGTCAGTAACTTGGACATTAGCCTTAATAAAAACACAATAAACTTTATAAATTAAAGAGGGAGGAGATAATGAAAGCAACAGTGAAGATATATTTTTGTGGGCTAACTGCAGGTCACACGCTGAAAATATTAAGCACTTATCAGATGAGATACTTAAGTGACACAGATGAAACATATTTCAAGACGAAACTAGTCAAACCTCGATATATCGAACACGGATATATCGGATTATCCCGTATATCAAACACTTTCTATATCACCTGAAAAATTGCATGCATTTTTAATTTGTTATTTCGAAGGGGTCGGACTTAAAATGGATATAACGAACTCCGCCACCCCAGACCACGTTCGCTCTGTACACAGGTGGTGAGCTTTCCCACAACACCCTTGATGATAGAGGTGGCGCGATGGACATTCCTGACTGCTGTGCACTATAGCTGCACACATCAATCGCGCTGAAGGCGCCATTTGAACGTAGCACCATACGCACGTGGCAGCTTGGCTAGTTCGACAACGTCAACGACGCACTGCATTTGATGCACTGACTCCTCCTCCTCGGTGCCGTGCTCTGCACCTGCCGCGACAACGCACGCTCACTGGGCTCAGCCCAGACTTAATATGTTGCTATTGACAGTGTTTCAAAATGCTTCGATTGACGGACGTGGAGTTCGCAGCAGAAGTAGTGGCCAAACGAAGATGCTGCCGAGGTTGATCCCGCAAGCGCTGATGTTGCCCCGTTCCCGACTTCAACTGGGGCTGTAGCTGCTTTGGCCCTTCTACGCTGCTACTGCGGCGCAATAGAGGGCACCGGCCCATCACTTGAGGATCATTTAGACTATGTTGAGGACTCCGTGTTTAAGCACGTGGCTGCCATTAAGAAGCAGGATACACGGCTGCAATACTTTCAGCCAAATAAACACTTTGTGTGAGGCTTCAAGTTAGTATTTACTGCGGCACGATTGGGGCGCGATCGGGGATTGTTGCTCGGCGCATGCGTTCGGTCGCGGCGCGTGCGATTGGCCTAGACCGTGCAGACTTCGCGCGGCGGATGAAGTAGGTGCGGCCTACGCTAATTGCGTGCGGTGCATTTGACCGCGTGCTCCTGGCCGACGAAGTCGGCGCGGCCTAGGCCCATTGCATGCACTGAAACCGAATGTGCACTCTGAACAACGATCCCCGATCATGCCCTACGTTCGATTGATGTGCAGAAGTTTTTTTACGCGTCTTTTACGTGATTTTATATATAGAATTCTGGCTATATCGAACTATTTCACAATCGCCATGCTGTTTGATATATCGAGGTTCAACTGTACAAAGCTTGAAACACTTATCACAGAATGTTTAAAGGAAGCACATCTTTGGCACACTGTAACTCTTTCAGTCATGAATCACGATGGACTGTCAATGAGTGTCAAAATTGTATAATTTTATTTGCAGGGGCTGCATACTCCATAGAAAAAGTCAAAGGGGTAGGATGATTCTTTGTGCGTGTTCTAGTGAGTGCTCATAGTTCATGAGTAATGAAATACTGATTTATAGCACAGTCAGACATTGCAAGTTTTTTTCATCAAAGCAAATGACCACCTCAAAGCGCGCACACATTATTTAGCTGCTGTAGGCATCACAAGAAAGAAGCATATCCAACAAGTTGGAATCTATATACAGCGAAGCTGTGTGAGTGCATAAAATTCGAAACATGGGTATGCACGCACGTGCACACACACACACAAATGCATGCACGCGCGCACACACACACACACACACACACACACACACACACACACACACACACACACACACACACACACACACACACACACACACACACACACACACACACACACACACACCAATCATACTGAGCCTTTCGTTAAGCGGAGTTACTGACTACTAGACACCTTGAACGCATCATGGTTTCAGAGGTAACATGCGTATACGTACGTAGTGCGATTCGAATCCATTCTATCCACAAGAACAGTTTACTTCCTTATAACTGCGCAGCTGTGGATGCGTGAAGGCAAGCTTTCTGGCTAATTCTTTTTTTTCCCTTTCCCCCGCACGGCCGCTGCTGCCGTGGATGCATGGATGCGAGTGTTATATGGTGGTGCCCCATGGAACTCGGCGACACATCCAGCATAGATGCTCTGCTATGACTAGGTTGGCCTATTCGGCAAGGGAACAGCCAGGCTGCAGCGCCCACTGTCATGAAACCTGGCAAGGTTCACAAAGAAAAGCTTTGCCTCTTAATCTATCCTTTTGCCATTGCTGATAGAGTGCGGCGTATTGAACATCCCATCAAACATGGTAGTGCCTTCGGCATAGTCAAGTGTACTAATATACTTGGTAATGTGAAGTGAAATTGAGCCACATTTAATACACAGAAGGTTCATATTACGAAAAGCTTATATGCATCTTTTCCCACCTCTGGCCACAACTGAGAACTGGCATAGACAACTTGCATATAGAACAAATGTGAGCATTGTAAATGCAGTGGATAAAGGTGCATGCATTTGAGGCATCTATGACTCCAGAAGGAAAGAGCAGAGCATACCTTTTTGTCATCTTGTGTAGGCTTGGTTGGAATGTCAACACATCGTTGTAGGTAAGTCACTGCTTCGTCCTTGCGATTTAGTTCCAAGAGAGTTTTGGCAATCATTAACAGGTTCCTTCTGTAAAAATGTGGCCTAACTGGAAATAAAAAGTAAATGCGCAACAATACAGTCATTTATGTTTCTGCAAACCTTAGTGCACACGAAAGCAGTTGGAAACAATTACTGCATTTTTTCCCCCAATAAAATGGGTCAAAAAATTGCGTGTGCGTTAGAATCGAGTACAACTTTAAATCTGTGTTACCATATTGCCATCGGCATTTCAATAAGGCAGCCTCACACGCTTCGAGCCTAACTGCCGTAGCTTCCTTTATGTGCTGTAGTATGTGTGTTTAGGCATTGCTTCCTTTAGAAGATGCTTGCCGCACAAGCAGAGAAGCTGTACTTTCACACTGTAATTTACACCCTTTGGGGCTTATCTTGCCACATAACAATAATCATCATCTGTCTTGCTTGCGTTTTCTTTCTTGAAAACGCTGCGCTCGCTACTTTCCTGTCGAGAATGCTCTGTCATGCTGATAACGCGCATGCCGTTTGCGACTTGGAAGTACCGGGCACGTAGCATTTAAGAAAGGAAATGCGGACAAGACAGATGACGATTGTTGTGTTGTAAGATAAGCCCCAAAGGGTGCATATTTGTACTTTCCTCCTCTCCACCTAGGTCGGCTGCAAGAGCTAGTTGCGGTGGCTGCTCCATACTTGAATCACATTCCCCTGCCTGCGAGATCTTAGCAGCATCTGTTACAATCCCGGAGGCAGGACCCACTGTCGCTTTTCAAGCCATTGGTCGAGCGTGCGCCAGCCTCGCAATCGTCACTTCCTCCGCAACACAAAGTAGGGTCAGCAGTGAGCGCCGTCTCTCCGCAACTACCCTGAACCACAGGAACCTCCACTCCAATGGGAAAACTAGCGACGCGGCAGGCATCTAGTAAAGGAGGCATTGGCTTAGGTTAGTGCACCGTCCATCTTCCCGGTCTTCCCGTTTTCCACATTTGCTCTATCAGCATGGAAGTGCCAAGTGCAAAGACATGCCGAGTTCATCACGATGCCGGAATTAAAAGGAAAGTGATCACATGTGTGGAGACTGACGGAAATTGGGCTGCATCACAAGCATTTGAAGTTCCCGAAACTTGCGTGCAAGTTTGGCGCAAACGCTTTCTACTGTGGCGGCTGCTACGTATGGAGCAGCCACGTGGCCCCCATCTTGAAAGCGATACGTGATGAAGACAAATTCTACACACTTAGGCACACTGCGTTGTGTTCTCGTCACTTAGTGCGCGTTGAAGTGAGAGGCCGCACAAAGGTCAATTCGCTCGCTTCTGCTACCGCACTTCCCCACTCCAGCGTTTTGATAAAGTTTCCGTGGTCACTGCATGAGACGTGTTCATGTTTATTTGTGCGCACCCGATACCATGCTTGTTAATTTAGTTAGTAAGTAAATGTTTAGAACTACTATCCTTACTTTTCATATAGCTGTCTACTAATTTGCTATCGTAATGATGCTTCGCCTTTCAGGCAAAACTGCAATTATTCTTTTATTTATCGCAACTCTTTAGAGTATTGGGAATAAGTCTGTTTTTCCAAATGAGAGAAAGTTGTATTCCTGTATGAAAGAATGAGGTGCACGTTACAATCGAGGGCGCGTTACAATCGAGTAAATATGGTAAATGTTGGTTCTTGGGCATCAAAAGAAATCTCAAACTCCACCCTCTTGAGTAAAGCTTTGCATGCAGCAACAGGTGGCAAAGCAAAAGTGCAAGCATTTAAGCACAAATTGAACTGTCTTGCTTATTTCATGAAAAAAAAATGGGGGAGGGGGCAAAGGATAATAAAAAATAAGAAATTCGGTAGCATATTACACTCCTGTTACACGTGAAGACGAAAGCCTGCTGCACTTGGTGATGTGCCATCTTGCATCATCGCATTGCTGCTTTTGCAGTTCGGCTTCTTCAGTTCATTTCGAACGCTTAGCTGTGGCTTCATACACTTGTATAGCGGTGTCAGACTCGCACCCATTACGTTTCTCTTCGACTTTACGTTACATCCTCACAGCAGGGGATTGAAACGTATGTTGTTCAACGTATTGTATGGGTGATTTCAATGAATGTGTGCACTGTTCGCTTCCATTTCCAGAGTGCTTGTAGCTTCAGCCTTATGGGGGGTATGAGCCATTTGTAATGATGATATTTTTGTACCATTGGACCACACGACACATTTTTGTCAAGGCAATCAGGGGTGTGAGCCACTTAAGCCTTTCACCTTAAAAAAGTGCTTTCATATTCAACTCGGTGGGCGTAGAGCTAGCTATCACAGTAACCAGTTTCACCTAATAAAAGATCCTTCTTACTCAGCATTTCAAAAATGAGAACATTCATAGCCATTACACTTACCACTTGTGATTTAGCATACTTGCCAACTGTGAACATCATTATTCCTAAAAATTTAAGGGGCTTATATTCCTTTCCTTAAGGATGTAGACATGCAAAAGCTGTGCCACCTTTGAGCGACACTTGTGCGCATGTGCGAGAGAAGAATTTGGGAACTGGGCACCTAGGTAGTACGGAAGATATGCTTTGCTGTATCCATTCAAAGCCGATGGCACTGTGTACCACGCAAGAAGCGGCACTTCTGTCCAAACAGGATCACAGTGGGGAACACAGAAAATAATGGGAAAGCATACAACAAATTCACAGCAACGACGTGTCATTAGAATACCTAAGCTAACCGCCCTGTGCTTCGCACGGAGTCGCATCTCTACCCTTGGCCTCCATGTTGTTACAATCGGCTTGCAGGGGTAGTGACCTTCGAACCTCTCCCAGCCCACTGCGACGAGTTGCTTTGTAAAGCCAACAATGCGCCTCCTTCGGACAGCCCAAAGCCGCCAGCAAGGCTCGCCACGTTTGGCGGACCGAGTATTGTTAGTTTGCTGTCGCCTTCACGGTCTAATTGGAGCAAGAGAACTCCTGGAAAAGGGTGTTTTATGTCGCTTTCCCACGGGCCCCAGTAATTGTCACAGTCATTTGACAGACGTGGCAGCTAACTGCGGAGTCAACTCTGGAATCAAGAGGCGCCAGCTTGAGTCAAGCATGACAACCCCTGTCTACGAGGACCCTCTCCGCTCGGTGTGTTCAGTGAAACAAAAGCGCTGGAATGAGTGTGTGGTCTCTCGCCCTCATAGGCGGGTCGAATATGACGTCTTTGGACGGTCCGATTGTCTGAAGGTTGGACGGCAGTTTTCCCTCTGCTAGGGATCTAGGGAGGACAGAGGGTTTTTAAGCAGCTGTTTTCGGCGGTTCGGTGTGCTTAGTTTTCAGTCATGCTAGATTGATGAAATGTAACCTTCTCCAGTCTTCACGTAGATATTGTAAATAAATCCCTTACTCCTAGTTCTCGATGAGAGTAAGTTCCTCCCTTCAACCACATTCCAAGCGTGGATGAGCTGGATGACGGCATGGGCCCGCTACCACATCTTTACATGCCAGACTCCAACTCGTACAACCGGTTGCCAGCGGTGGGATTGTTCTACAACTCATAGACAGCGATGAGACTAACGTCACTGACTTTGGGACATGGTGACCGACCGGTACCCTGATCAAGTTGGAGGCGACTTGGGATTGACCACCTTTTACAAATGACTGGATACGGCGGAGAAGGACTGGTGCTGCTTGAGTGGGTAAGCGTTTGGTTTTGGCTGTAAGATTTACCAGGCTTCAATTTCTCTGAATTTGTAGATTTGAATCGCTGGGGATCCTTTACTTGTATTCTGATTTGTGTGGGTATTGCAGCAAGTATTGTGTGACAACAGAGCCAAAGCTTAAAGTAGTGACCATGGTCCTATTGTGTGTGACGAAAGCTGACCTGTTGTGTGAAGAGCTCGAGGTAGACGTAGAGGACTTGACGGAAGCAGAAATTTGTAAGACCATTCTCCAAAGTGACAATGATTTGAAACTCGTCGAACAACTAGGTAAACGTATTCTAAGCAGAAGACAGGAACAGGAAGCAATTAGGCAAGAAGAGCAAGACATTAGGCAAGAAGATATTAGGCAAGGAGATATTAGGCAAGGAGATATTAGGCAAGGAGATATTAGGCACGAAAAAAGGCCTAAAATAAGTAACGAGGCAGTACGCTACTGCACTGAACAAAGAGATTCAAGGTTTGGAGCAGGCAATCGAACGAGGACAACAGCGGCTTGAGAAATCTGCAGGCTGGACGCAGCGAAAGTGGGAGGAAGTCGATAGTAGATTTTGGTTGAAAGTCGAGAGAAGGAGTAGTACCTGCAAGATTAGCCGCAAGTTCATAGGTCAATTCAAAGTGCTAGCAGCTAACGATGCCTTAGTGGCAACAGAGGCTGTTGAAGGCCATAGTGAGAGTAACGAGGTGATGTGCCAACAGAGTACTCGCTAGGCCGGCTGTGAGACAGCTAGGCTGGCTGTGAATGAATTGGAGCAGTCACCGCGCGGGTGCACCGCGTGTAATCTTAACGCAGTCGTTAACGAAGTACAGAGTACTGACCCGACAGACACGGGGACCCATGTCGAGTCAGATCTGCGTGCAAAAGTGCAGTGCCAGCAGGATGATGCAGTTGAGGGCAGTTCGCATGATTGCGAAGCTGCTTAGCTCAAGGGAAGACAACTGCATTGCTCACGGATCGGTGCAGCTGTCCACTAGTCTAGGTAGTAGAGGGATGATTTAGTTATGAATCATTCGGACTTTGCGGGTGAGACAGCGATCAAGACCGGCGAGCTGTGTGCCGATGCACAGCGCGAGCTGGACAATGAAGTAGAGGGCAGGTCGCAGGAGTGAGAGTTGAATTGCTCGAGTAAAGACTACTGCATTGTTCCAGAGTCAGTTGAGCTGTCCGCCAGTCGAGGCAAAGAGAGAGTTGATTTAAATGAAAATCACCCAGACTGTGCTGGTAGGAGAGTGATCCAGGCCGAAGAGATGTGTGCCAGCCAGCGTGAGGCGCGAGAAGGTGGCATGAAAGGGAGTTCCGAGGAATAAGCGCCGTAGAAAGCACGGTCAAGATTGGAATGCGGTGAATAATGTAGCACAGTCAAAGACAGCGACAGATGCAAAAAGGCAGGGTGCGAAGAAAAGAAAGGTGCGGTCGTCTTTGACAACTTTGGCGTATCAAGCAAGTTCGAGCCACTGGTCAAAAAGAGACCGAGAAGCCTGTTCTGTGCGAACACGGACAAACGGCACGGGGCAGTTATGTTCATCATTCCGTCGTTCATTTCGGGGTGAAGCATGCAGTGCGAATGAGCGCAAGGTGGCAAGACGAGTCGAGGTGGTAGGGAGTTGGGACGCAGTCAATTGAGTTCATGATAAAAGCCTCATGGCAGGACGCAAATTGGCAAGAGACTAAAGTCTTGAAGGAGCTGATAGTGTGTCAGTCCTTTTGTTGTTCCTGGATAGCCAGAATAGCTTTCAACCCGCGACCACCTCGAGTACGGCTCAAAAGTACAAGTCCGTCGTAAACAATTGGAATAGGGACCACAAAGCTAGCACGATTGCTATTACGTACCTCTAGAGTTGAGGAGACTATTCGGTGGCACCAGTACATGTGATAAGTACACCACTGTGATAGGGTAAGAACAGGCTGTTCGTGAAGTTAGGCTGCTTAAGTTGCGACAGCTGGGTTTGGTTAAGTTCAAAGGTAACGTGAACGCTCGTTTTGGCGGCACAAAAGTTTGGGGTCAAAATTTGGGGTTCCCAGTTGAGCGGGTTACATTGAAATTTTGATAAGAAGCTTGGTGGGTTAACAGCTGATTCTGGGCGTTTCCACACTGAATGGTATTGTGTTGCTGGGATCGACTCTTCTGTGCCGGTTGTTGCGAGATGGTCTAAGGCATTCCAAGTGCGCAGTTGTTGCAGAGAGCAAAGCCATATTCTTGCTCGCCAGCCATTCTCTTCCTGCCCAGCAGTTGCCAGCACTGTGTACAATACAACAAATCTGCAGTAACTAACACTATTCATCAGTCTTCAGCCGCTAAAGCTGCAATTACCTTTCCATGGTACAGAAAGAGTTAGCTAAGGTATCCACCATCCCAAATGAAGCTTTCTGCAATGCAACAATGAAGCTAGCAAAATTGATGTAGTTAGGTTTACAGCATTTTATTATGAAAAAGAAAGAACACCAAGAGTCTTCTTTCATGCTTTTTCTGTATATCTTGTAGCTATTGTAACAATAATAGCAAAATAAAACATTGACATTGCATCGTAAAGCACCCACCTTCTGGGTACAGACACTGAAACGATTTTATATAAGCATTATAGTACATTAGTTAACATGCATTGATGCACGCCAGTATTTTACTAGGCTTTAAAGGGCTTCAACTGAAAAAAAGTGATAATGTCATGTCAGTACTCGTAAATGGAAAACAGAGTGGAAGGCTTACTTTCTTCAGCTTTTTGGAAGTGCTTAAGTGCCTGAAAATGTAAAATGCAGAGGCTGATTAGACATCAAAAGCAACATTGTGTGCTAAGAAATTGTATTTACAGGACCCCACGAAACTGCTGCTACAAGAAAAATTTCACAATTGTGGCTGACTGAGTTGTAGGGCTTAATGGGCCAAAAAAACACGTAATTATGAGCACCTAGTGGAGGGCTTCAGATTAATTTTAACTTTCTTTTAATGTGCACAGAACACAAGTGGTTTTGCATTTTGTCCTATCAATATGAGGTCGCTGCAGCCGGGAATCGAACCCATGACCTTGCACTCAGCAGCACCGTAGCCAGTGAGCCATTGCGGTGGTATTACCATAGTCATAACGATGACAGTTCACACACATATTCATCATGACAATGTACCTACAGAAAAGGAACTAACCTACAAAACAATTTGGCATTGCTGGTTATTGCAGCCTAGGAGTTTCACCATTGCCACAAGGCCATAAATATGTTCTGGAAATATTTAGTTACAACTAGCTTTTAAAAGGTTTTGAAATGCTTTTTAACTTTCATAGAAATGCTGCCGAGATAAAATCTCTCCTAGAATGGTTGTGCTATGTGTGCATTACCCTTCTTTCAATCCGCAGAATTCCGCATCAACGTCCCACCTCTCTGGCTATAGCGACGTGCAGTGATGAGAGTTGTCTACTTTCAGTTTACTTGAACCAAGTACATTTCCACTTTTCCATCTGAAGCAGTTTTCCTCATTACTGTGGAAGATGGTGCACGGAAATTGAGTATGTTTTGTGTTCAGATTGTCTACAGTATGCAGTTTATTCCCTACACACACCTGTAGTGTACAATGATGACAACTGGATACTATTTATGTTGTGTCCCACCAATGGCCGCTGCCGCTCAACCATCTTATATTCTTCCCCAGCGCTTTCAAGGCAGGTAGCTTTCCAAAAGAAACTTATTTCACCCATTTCCTCTCACATTCACGGCACAAATGAATTGAATTCTCAGATGAAATGTACAATTGGTTTGAAAAAGTGTCTTAATTCTATATTAAATTTACATTTATTATTACATGTACAAAAGTTAATATGTAAACATTTACTATTAAAAAGAAGCTGAAGGGAGTGGCATGCTTCAAGTATTTCCTACAACGTCATGACTCCCGATTAACATTACTTGCCCATTCTACGTAGAATGGGGATGGCATCACTGCAATCTCTAGTGATGCAGATGTTAAAACCAATTAATATAATTATATGCTTGAAGCAGAGATTTAAATTAGGCTTTTGATAATTACAAGGGCCTACCCTACTAATTCCGTGCATTTCAACACAACCATGAAAAATGTTTTAAAGAACCCTTGAAGCACACGTATAAGTTCTCCATCCATTAACTCCTTGGTTCCCATAAAATGGTACAGCGTGACTAATGGGCATATAATCAGACAAAGAACTGTGTGGCAACAAACTCAGATGCAAGATGTGCAATAGTTGTTGGGTGATGGAGATATTCCAGGGAGTTTTTGGAAAGGAGCTCAACCCCTCAGACTTGTGGGCTGTACCATGGAACAGCTAAATGCTGAGTGGAGAAGAAAAAGGACGGGCTGCTTTTTATATGGTAAGCATTTAACAGGCTTAAAAAGTAATAATAATGTTTAAAGGCACAGTACTTTACAAAGCCAGCATTTTCTCTTGGTCAAGCTATACTGCCAACACTATTCAACATTAAAAAAGAAAAAGAAAAATCCCTGTCGATTTTTTGGCCTATACTGTGTTTGGTTTATATGGCGTTAAGAAAAAGTTTAGCCCCATGATTCCCCTTATTCTTCTTGCGCATTGCAAAGAAATGTCCTCAACATTGGCAACCTTGATGCCACGAGGTAGTATATAAGGGTTCTTTGGGTAGCTGCCTGCTCTCAAGTTCACATACTGTGTGAAGCCTGCATTTGAAAGGATGATCCACATCAGCCACCATAGCCATGGACGATGCTGCCTAACACCCTAAAGGCCAATTTTGTACAGAACACAAATATCCAAGAAAGTTGACGGGAGAATGGGATGGCGACCAGAGCACTGCATGCACAATGTGAATATGTGGTGGGTTTGGTACCTACCTGTAACAAGGTTACGTTAATTTCTTTTTCTTCTATATACATTTCAATAAAAGTTATAATCAATAAAATTTTTTCCCCTTATGCTTTTCTTGGCTTCATTATGCATTTGCTTAATGTGGTTGTAACAAACGAAAAATTTAGCCCCGTGATTCCACTCATTCTCGCTTAAGAAGTCTTGCAGTCAGCCATAGGTGGCGAGTTTTCAATTTTCCGGCAGGGGGCTGAGGTCCGACCAGCTTTGCAAAAACTGTATGCCCCCTTAATTTTGTCTGTTGGCCTGTTCATGGTGCAGTATAATCCACAGACCTCACACAAGACCAGTCCAAGGAGGGAGGCGACTATTGTTAGTAGATGGCTTCACCAAAGTAAGAAAAAGAAACTGCGGAAACATTCGGCTACATATAGAACCAAAAAATTAACTGACGATTATGTACGATATTCCCTAATGTGAAATTTGAGCACAGCTCTATAAGCGTTTTCATATTGCAATACAATAGGTGGTGCAGACAATCTGTCTTGTGTGGCACGTTACAAATGGAGCGAATCGTAGCGCGACTGCTTTGCTTATTGCGAGATCGCCAGAGGCAGCATGGTTGCAATTCACAGCAGCCGCCGTAAGCAGACCTTTGCTAATGCACAGCTTTGTTTTAATATATAATATCGTTATCTGCAAAAAGCCGACACGTGCTACTCTGGCGCCATCTTGTAGCCATCGTGTAATATATATATGTGTTTGTGTGTGTGTACACACACACACACACACACACACACACACACACACACACACACACACACACACACACACACAGTGGCACTACACTTTTCATGCTTTCGCTGTACTTTTCATCTCATGCTTTCCCTGTACTTTTCATCTCATGCTTTCCCTGTAGCCTCCTCCTCCTCTTCGCATTTCATCCCACGCTGCACTCCATGTTCACTGTCATCCTTCGATCTGTTGGTTCACTCAGTTACACAGACGCCGAGGCACACCGACGCTCAATATGCGCGCTTAAGAGTTGGGCTCTAAAATGCGATTGCAACCAGACTATGAAAAGAAGCTTGGCTAGCAGTTCAACCTCTTACTGCTTTTACAGAATGTGCAGAAATTACACTAGGAACACCGGGCACAGAAATAGAGGCACCAGTACTAGTTCAGAAAACGTGGGAAAAACCGATCTGTGCTTAGAGAGAAGCAAGTTTAAGTAGAAGGAAGGTAAGAAAATATTACTACAGTAAAAGCTATTGAGTTGAAAATTTCAAAATCAGTCTTTTCAATTTAGAGGAAGTGAAAAGCAGACAAGACACTCACTTTGTATGTTTAAAATTTTTTTTCTCACAGGTACTTTAAATAAGCCATTTTTTTTTCATCTCTTGGGTGATTACAAAAAATTTAAGATAATCAAAACTGCTTTGGTTTCGTTCAAAACACTAAGAATTAAGTGGAAATTTGATATTTTACAGTATATAGTAAAATCATGTTAAACGGAACCTCAAGGGACTGGTGAAATACGTTTCGATTAACAGGAGTTCCATTTACTGAGAAATATCGGTGCAGGTGCAGCACTATGTGTGATGCAGCCTGTGACGTAGCTAGTTTTGGTTTTAAGGAAGCACAGGTGGCAACATGCAAAACAAAAACGTGTTTCTTACTGCTCCAGTTGGTGGCAGAATAACATGCAGTAATGCAGGGGAAGCCGAAATTACCAAACAGGGCACCATCAGAAACTTTGGTTCGGCTTAACTTGGCCGTCTATGGGGTGAGTGGCGGTGCCACAAAGCTGTACATGCTATGAATTAAACATTTATCGAACTTTTGCCTGCTTGAGTTTCTGCCACCAATTTTTAAGGATGGCTGTCTGAACAGGTGCCAAAAAAATGTATTTCAGATCCTGTCTCATTCTGGAAAATTTTTTCTTTAGATCTAACTTGCTTCTGATGTTTCTGTTTAAAGAGTGGCGAAAATTTTGGTTCGACTAAACGAAAGTTCTTTTGCATTGCTGAAATACAAAATTAGCTCATTTAGAGGCTGTTCCGTTTACCGAGATTTTACTGCATATTGCAACCAACATTTCTTAAAGCAAAAAGCATACAAGCATCAGCCCCCAACCGTCAAAAAGAAAGCATATAATGATACAACAGAAGTGTACAAGCCCACCTCTTCATAACTGGAGCTTGGGATTTCTGAAAATATAAGCTGCCCTGCCTTCCTGATGATCCATGGTGTACCTGCCACCTCATAGCACCTGCAAAAATGACAAAAACTCAAAAATTCTGGTCAAGCAGTTTCATGAAACCAAATATTTCAGAAAGCTAAAGTTAATGCTACTGCAGAAAGTCAGATTACGCGGGGTCATAGTTCCATATAGCGGATAAGCCACAGGCTAAACGTTTGCCACTGCTCGACATAAGAGAATGCCTAATATTAAAGAATGCTCTGGAAGCTAGCCATAATTACTTTGGAGACTAGCCAGTTCATATCAAGAGAACTGTCATGAAGTGAAAACAACTTTACGTGCAATTTAGCAATTTGAACATATACTGTAAAATCCGGACAGATGCCCCATCGCTGAAAGAAAACCCATCCCTGTTTTTGGCATGATTTGCAATTTTTTCCAAAACACCGAAAGATAGCCCACTTCATAATCCCTCGTCCCTGAGAGCATGACGGCAAAAATGGGGTTTGTTAGCTACTGTGGAACGTAAGGGACACTGCTGAAAGGGAAGGACAGTTTTATTTGGTCCATCCCCCTTAGCTGCAATGGTCACCTTGTCTCAAGCTGATACCACGGGAGATAAGTGAACAATGCTGACAGGTCATCAATGTTTTGTTCGACAGTAATATTGACTGTTCTTCTGAACACTTTGAAGAATACTGAACAAAGGCTTACAACCAAAACTGCACAACCTTTGACTGCAATGCTTTTTGTTACCTTTTCTCAATTGTACACCGAAATTTAGTCCACTCCCTCTTTTTACGTGATGCGACTATCCCGAGAGATAGTTGTGCTATCTCTCGGGATATTACGATAGTCATAAAAACTAGCAAAATACAACTTCACTAAAACGAAACAAGTTGATGTCACCATAGACACTTAGGTAGACAGTATATGATACACGAGACTTCCATTATTATTCAATTTGTCAGTAAAGTATACGTGGTTGCAAAATATGAGCCAGTCAAATTACAGCTTTGATATCTGGAATACTGACAGGTACACCTCCATACTTTTGACCTAGGCAAGGAGTGTTTCACAGGTGTCATGCCCATTAGTTAATTTTCTACTCCACTCACACATTTGTTACTGCGACATACGTTACCATACTTCGGTTTCATCCTGTGATAGTTTTCAATTCGTTTTACACCTCTACTTGTCAGATCCGACCACAGTTGCTCGCTCTTTGCTGCATTTCTCAAATGAGGTGGTATTCTTCAACAGTGGGACTACTTAAAGTTTGTTCAACTGCAATCTTCTGCTACCTGCTGGACACTTTTTACATTACTAGCAACAATTTTTCCAAATCATTTATAGAACAGTGGTGCACAATTTTAAAAGTTTATTACAAACTTGATTCGCATTTGACAGATCCTAATATTCAAAATTTTTCACTGCCTGAACACCCAACAATAAACCATGATGCAGACATTGCATTTGCATGTGTGAACTCCGCATTGAATTTGTCAATTTCAAGCTACGAGCACAAAGTAGTGCAATTTTCCTCGCTTCTGTGTACATCTGTGTCGAGGTTAATAGGGTTAGGATGTAATACAGTCGATTTCCGATAATTCAACCTCCACGCAACTGTCTACAGTGATTCAATAATGCAGCAGGTCGAATTAAAATGAAAAAAAAAATTGATGTGGCAGTATTTCCTTGGGTTTAACATACCTTGGAGCCAAATACGCGCCCACTTGCTATGTGTTCAAAATAGAGAATTAACGTAGAAATAACAAAGTTCCTAACCAAAGTAGAAATCCAACAGACGCGATTTTTTAGGATAGCGGCCGGTTTCATAAAGTCAGCTTCGCCGCAGGATGTTTTGACGTCTGCTTCGCCGCAATACAGCCCTGTTATGTGGTAAAACATACGAACGCGGCTTTGGTTTCCTATTCGCTAGCACCACGCAGGCAATTTTCAACCCAATTTCCTTGGAAAACGAAAGGTGCCCATTAAAATCGAGTAAATATCATAATCAGCCATCATGAGCTACCCTTATTACAAGAGAATCTTCCTAGGGCGGGCGGAAAATGGACATTTTCGATGGGAGATGATGTGCATTCCAACACATTCACGGTCCCCTAAGCTCCACCGAGACAGACGCTGCCACAACGGGGCCATTATTGGGGTCACATTAGGGGTCAGGCAAACGTGTTCGAAGTGGTCAAGCTCGGATTATCCGGCAAATGCCAATTTTAGGATCAAAATAGTGAATGTTTGGGCCCATAGAAATGTATGGGCGCTCGGCGGGACCTTCGATTGGGATTGAATTAACCGAAAAATCGAATTGCAGTCAAAATTCCATGTTTACTGTACGTTTTCAAATGCTTGTCAGTATCCCATATGGTGCCCTAGCTATTTAAACATGCTATCACCGCAACCTCCCACTCTAGTGTGGTAGGCAGAAAGATTTTGAATCCTGGGGAAAAGAAATTAACCGACGATTATGTATGATATTCCCTAATGCGACATTTGAGCGCAGCCTACAGATGTTTTGATTTCTCAATTCATTGGCTGGAGTGGACAAGCTGCCTTGTGCGGCACGTTGCAAAGGATCGGAGTGTGGCGCGACTGATCGCGAGAAGCAGCACGTGGGTGACGTGTGGGCGCGATTCATGGCAGCCACCGCAGACAGACCTCCCAAACGATCCGCGCTACTCTGCTGCCATCTCGTAGCCATCGCCGTCACACTACGCGTTTACTCCCGCTTTTGCCAAACCTTACTCCCCCGATGCGCTCTGCGTTCTTTCAACGATGATGCTCACAGCAGGAACGGGCACTTAAGAGCCGAGCTCTAAAACAGCTACGCCCTAAAAACAAGCCAAATATGTGGCTCACTTTACGTTAAGCACTCTACTTGCTTCAATTTATTTTAATACAAAGTGCCTATGCACAAACTGTCTCAAAGGTATATTTTATACATTACATCTCTGTACTTGCCTTGGAAGAAGGCTGGGTTTACTAAAATGCATAAAAAGTAATGATCTGCCACTGCGACTGGTAACAACAAAATACCTTGTGCTAAGCAATGATGGTGACAGCACTTAGGATATTTTATTCGCAACTAAAGTGCCTAAATGTGCAAACTATACTCAAGTGTTCTTAGCTATGAAGCAATGGCTACAGAACCGCAGTGTGTCGTGGGACCTCAGCTGGAAGTAGACCAGCAATTTCGTTCCCTTTTTCTAACGCGGAAAAAACTAATTGTTTCCTTTTCTACAGCATGTAATGTGAAATGATACATTACATTCACCAGTAGCTATTGATAATTTATTCTATTTTTTGGTGTGCCCTTTAAGAATTCTGGGCTTTTGCATGCCAAAACCACGAGCTGATTAAGAGGTATGCTGTAGTGGCAGACTCCGGACTAGTTTTGACCACCTGGGGTTCTTTATAGTGTACCCAATGCACGGTACATGGGCGCTTTTGAATTTCGCCCGCCCCTATCGAAATGCGGCCACCGTGGCGAGGATTTGATCCCATGACCTCGTGCTTAGCAGTGCAATGCCAAAGCCACTAAGCAACCATGGCGGGTAGTTTGCCGTTTCAAGTTTTGACACACATAAGAGCATCACACATTTAAAACATTTCTCAAAGGCAAAATGGCACTCGTGTCTGCTGGAGTTCTTGCAGCAAGCTGTCCCGCCTGCTAGCTCCCTTAAAGGGCACTTCACCAGGCCCCATAGAAAATATTAGTTATACGCTGGAAGTTGTTACATGTCCTCTAGGGAGCATTCTGCTGCATATGTCAATGTCGCGAACCCATGATTTCAGCAGGCAGGCTCCACTGCCAAGCAAGATGCTGTCTCCACTCGCCCCGTCTAGCCTTTGTTTTTTTCTTTTCTTTTTCCACAAATTTTGTTTTTTCAGCAACTATTTAACCAGTTTTGGAAAGCTAGTCTTACAGCAGCCAATCAGCACTTGAAAGCTTGCTTGCTTCAAAGATGTTGAGAGGCTATTCCTGCAGTTTTCTTTAATGACAATTACTGATCTTTTGTTTAAAAGTGATCCTAATTGTCCTTGATAGCAGTCTTTTTTTCTTCAGCCAGTACAAGCATGGAATCCATGTTTAATCCATTGTTCACATAATATTTTGGTGGAGGTTGGTGTTCCTCGTCATCACCACAAAGTTCTACAGTGGCCGCACCATCCAGCTTTCCACTATAGCTCCCAGTCATGGCACCTTGCCTGCACCTACATCTGCTACTCAACAACATGTGTCACGGTTACCAATCCTGCGACTCTGGTGTATTCACTGGCCAAGATAAAGTTGACGTTGAGGTTTGACTCGGCATGTATAAGCGTGTTAGCCAGAACAATCGCTGCGACCCTACGATAATGCTAGCAAATGTAATAATCTACTTGGGTGGAACACTGTGTTTTGGTTCCAGACTCACGAGGGCGAGCTGCGTAGCTGGGATGCCTTCAAGGACAAGCTCAGCGACCTTTGGAAACCTGACCAATCACCAACTGACTGCAAGAAAAGAGCTTGCTAGCTGAGTGCAATCTTCCACTGAATTGGATGTCTTGTACATACACGACAAGCTCACTCGTTTTCAGAAAGTCTACAACAATATGGCTGAGGTTGACAAAGTAGGCCACGTCCTCAAAGGGACTATAAAGGATCAAAGTAGTAGAATAAAGTTTTCACCAGCGATGTCGCTGTCAAGGAATGCCACTGCTTCAAGGTGTCCAAAAGCTGGCGCATCATTCCACAGTTCTCCCATTTCCCAAACATGGCTGAGACAACATCCTGTGTCAACCTTACCACTGCACCCCCCTTCAATGGGGGTGTAACATGTTCTGAGAGAGCTCGACACTGCAAATCCAGCCCCGTTCCACCCAAGGCCACCTGACCATACCACTAACAATCGGCGTCAGCGATCTCCCTTATTCAGGCAGTTGTGCGGCAAGAATTTTTCAACCTCGGTTTTCCTGCTGCCTGTTCTGCCTCCCTACCTGGCCCCAGGCCGGTGCTGACAGCAGTGCCTCGAAGTGACCTGTATTCTCCTCCCAGATTCTGCCGAGTGGAGAACACCAGACAACAAGCTGATGTGCTTCTGTTGCCACTGAATTGGCCATGTAGCGCATCACTTCCATAACTCCTGGACGTCCTTGCCTTGGAGATACTTTTCCCTTGTCCTCGACCACATGCCAATCCTCGCCGCTACTTGCCTCGCTGTATGTCTCCTACCTCTCCCACTGCTGCAGATGAGACTCGTTCTGCTAGCTAGCCGTCAACTCAGCACCGTCGGTCCCCATTGCCCAAGCCATGCCACTATTTGTCAACGACCAGTCATGGAGCCTCAAGGTCGGAAAACTAGACCATACAGCTCCTGGAGGTAGCGCTGCATTATTTTTATCATGCCGAAAATCCTCAGTTGACACTACAAACTAACGGGAACCTACTTGATGTTCACATCGACAGTGTCCCTTTGACGGTGTCTACCAAGTTGACATTTCCAAGTTCCCCGAGTTTTCCAGGTTTTCCCTGAGTGCCTTTGCAAGATTACCTGAGTGATACAGAACTGTTTTATGTCAAGACGAGCTCTCTAGTAAGCATATAAAAAAAATTTTAAAAAGAAAACGACTTAATCCAATTTGAATACTAAGGAGTAGTGTTCATGTTATTCAAGAAGAGAATAGAAGGGAGGGGTTAGTAAAATGCACAGCAAATAAAATGTCTTCAAAAGAAAATTGCAAATAGAGTCGGACATTCTCAAATACGAATAAAAAGGAGATGCATACAGAAGCAAATATTTTGGAATGTGAGCTATTCTTATCAACTGATAGAAAACGCAGTGGTATGAGGTCCGAACTTTGTCACAATTGAGATTCTCTCTCAAGAGCTCGTAAGTCAACCTCAACTGTCCTGATATACTCTCAGCCCGCGCACGACGCCTCATTGTTGTGTTTCACTGCTTCAAAGAGTTTATTTTGGTTTGGATGAGGGACACTTGCATGTCGGCATCAGCCAACACTGTTTTTTGAGCTCAAGCTCCTTCAAAATGGCGACAGCACACTTCCTTTCCCGTTAACTCCTCGATGCGTAGGTCCTTTCTGTTCTTGTACACTTTCTGTCACTAGTTCGCCCCACGGACCATTTGAAGCATCTTCTTGGTCAGTTGCACAGTCCACGTCCCAGTTTTCGAACTCAAAGCAGAAAGCAAAAATAGCAGCCTCCGCGAGTGGTGCGCGTGCCTCGAAATATAGCAGATCTCGCGAGCTCTTGGAGCTGGAAAAGTCGCAATTTGGAGTAAAAAAAGAACACTTTTGAGCAGTAACTTACTGCTCTGGTGCAAAAAGGAAGCTATGTATACGTTGATACTTTCTGAAACACTGCATTTAATATTGTATTATAGTAAGAAGCAAGTACCTTTTTTCAAATTGCTGTTGCATGTTATTGTTACTGTATAAAAAGATAAGATAAATACAGATCCCTTACCTGCAGTTAATTCTGCACTTCAATAAAATGGAAATGAAAGTTACACTAAATAAAAACAACTAGCTGAAGGTGGGATACAAACCGATGTCTTCGCATTACGTGTGAAGTGCTCTTACCAATACACCTATAGTGGTGCTGTTTTCCCGTGCACTTCCTAGAGGATTTATGTATGTATCCTGAACAAACCTTGGGAGTGTTAGCCAGCAGCACCACTGATGGCTATGGATGTAGAACATCCTGTCTAACATAGGCGTCATGCAGTACTTTAACTTTTTATGGTGAGGGGGGACTGGTCAATGAACCCTTACATGCTACGTGAAGGCATCAAAGCTGCCAGATTCAAGACCCTCGCTATGTAATAAACGAGAACAAGGCAATCAGAGAGCCCAATTTCCATTTATTTTTCATTTCTTCACTTAAATGAAAGTGACCATTTCCTCTAAGCTTTCTTTGATCTCATTGCTTGTTGGTTTATGATTCTGACTAGCATGCACACATGCAGGTGCACGCGCGCACACACACACATGCACACACAAACACACACAAACGCGCGCACACGCACTAACATTCAAAATGAATGTTAGTGGACAGTAATGTCCATATATTTCAACAAGCCAATTACTTATTTACTTTACTAATAAGTTGTTTTGTCAATTAGCATTTCATCTTTTTTTCTGTCAGATGTACACTCCAAAACCAGAAATTAGAAGTTTTTTTTTTATGTTGAATGGCGTTCGGAGTTTGTGGGGGAAAAGCTGACTTGAAGTTTGCCGTTTGTTCCTGTTTTTGCTTTATTACGGTATGATAGCACCTACACAATTTCAGCATAAACCCAGATCGGGATGATAGAAGCAGAAGTGTAAAAAATTTGTAAAACATCTTTCTCTGGCCCAAGTGCAGATCCAGGCACTTAGACTAATGCTACACAGACCATAGATATTCATTCCCTTGCTTAATGTTAAGGCCACAGGAAATTGAAATTTAATCAAAGTCCCTACGGGGAAGAGTAAACATAGTTTGGCCTACTGCAATGCAAGCAGAACGCATTGCTCACCAATTTCCAAGAACATAATAGTTCAGAGGGTCTTGGGGCATCAATTCTATTGCTTTCTGTAAAGATAAAGATACAAGACAAATTGCTTAAAAAATCTAGAAACTGAACCTGTTCTCAGTATGCCACAGAAATACGACATGTACAAGAAAAAACACAATTTTAAACTTGCCTCAACATGCTTCTTGATTAAGAAACCATCATGGATTCTTTCCTTGGTTGAAGGATGGTCCTTCTTGGAACCTATTAAAATACTGTACCACTGGAAGAAAAAGCCGAAGAGAAAGGTACAGAAATACATTTTTGAAAAAAAAAAAAAAGAATGTTGCTTGATCGCAGTTTGGCAAGGGCAAATGGTGAAATCCTGCTAATCAATGGTTAAATGAACTTTCCCATAAAGCATTTGACCCCTTGCTTTTGCTTGCAATATCATCTGTCTAAAGAGGAAAAATAATACAAAATACCACATTAACTATTTGGGTGCCTGGCATCCAGCACATTCTGTCGAACAGGTTGTCTTTAAATTCAAATGTTAGTTATCGTCACACATTGAACATTTTACAGTTTATTTCAATTGAAAATTCACTAAAGAATTAAGGCGTGCTAATTAATTATATCAGGATAATTATTGTTCCACAGGCAAAATGGCCTTTTTATCACTGTAATTTGAAAGCACTTCGTAATCAATGTCTAAGTCCTCTGAATCATAGTTGAGAAGTAGTTCTTGACATTACGCACAATTAAATAACTGAGCACGCTTTGGTGTTGGTTTACCATGTAGGAAAACTAAATGTGAGCAACACGAATATTTATCCCTTTCAGGGTTGATTTTGTTCGCTATATGCGACCACACAAGGTAGATGTTTTTTTAATTCCAGATTTAAATTCTTCAGAGGGACCTATTTCTAAAAAAATTTACCGTTATTGTTTCAAGGTGACTGTAAAGTGAGAAAAAAATATATTGTGTTGGTATATATGTAAAAAGGAAATTATTTTATAAGAATTAAAAATTTGATACTTTGTTATGCACATAGTAATTCAAGGCTTAGCAAATGCGCACACGAGAATATTTTGCAAGACTCAAATTTCCTGCTCTTATACTAATACTTACGTCCGTAGCGTAATCGAACTGCATCGGTGAGCGCACTCAAGGACACTGTGGTTGTGTGCCCGTTAAAAAAGCAAAACATTTGGCAAACTTCCGTTAACCTTCGTCTTATCAACCAGAGGCAATTAGTTTTCCAGAGTCTCCAAAAAAGGAAACGCATGCACGGGGGCATCCTTCGTATGCGCATCCCTGTGAGCAATAAATGAGAAAGTAACAGATGGTCGCCCTTTGAGCAATTAGTAACAAAATAGCCATCAGTTTTGCGAGCGCAAGAAGCCAAAACTGCCAGTGGAACAGAACCCAAACTAACCGCTGACCACCTGCGAGCGAATGCGCGCGTAGTGGTATATAGACGTGCTACAGCAAACAAGGTAGCTCTAAAACAAACCATGCAACGAAAACAGAGAAAGGGAGGTACGACAAAAATATTTCCTGTATTCCCGCGTAGTGGCAGCAAATGCCAGGAAAAAAAAAGTCAAGAAACTGGCACACTTTTTAAGCATACAGACAGTGCCACAAATAGAAGGCATCAACCATTTTGGACTAGTTCGCAGGCGCCGTATATTTATGTCAGTGACAATGAAAGGGATAAGTCTTGTCATGCCATCTGTTGTATATATAAAAAAAAAAACCTACAATAAAATGTGTAGTTTAACGAACTTTTGAGTAGATGGCACAACCAGTCCACGATATTGTCATGTTCACAAATTATCCAGGAAAAGGTAGAGAGTATGTGGAAAGTGCAACAAGCCTTTACTCGGACACAACACTTCAAGCGTTAAGTTGTGTTTCACCCAACGTTCCCCCCCCCCCCTCCCACTCCAAAACATGTACAGTATAAATAGCCACTGAACTCATTCGCGCACTACTGCTTATTTTTTTATGACCAATTATCTGAACCATCATTATGTTAACTTGATTAGTGCTTTATTTGAAGTGTTTTTGTAAATACATCTTCAACTATCTATGGCACCTAAAGGGATGGAAGCGGCCAAGGAAGCAGCAAATTTGGCACTATGTAGCAGGTTTGGCGCAGGAATTGTATGTAATCGAGCAGAAAATACGTGTCTGGGAGCATGCTAGGTAAGGCTCAACATGACTAAAATACAGACAAATCAATAAAAGATGTTCTTTATCAGACTTTGAAGAATACTATTAGGTTATGGCGAATCAGCTCTGTGAAGTCCAAAGGTTGGAGGAAAGTTCGCAAAAGGAAAAAAAATCTCCTACACCCGACAAAGGAAACCCATGGGTGTTCCTCGGAAACCACTATTAAATTAAGTACCGGATGTGCCAACTAAGTGTGCCCTAGGTAAAGAATAACCAAGGGATTTACACGAAAAGCCACTACTCTATGCTGATAGGCTTTTGTTAATGCAAGCCAAGAGCTTTTTACCCATTGTGCACAAGCAACTATTATTTAAGTTTATCAGCTAGCATTACTTACTTTCACTCACTGAATAAGGATATTGGATAATGCAAATCCTAGGTGGCTTTAAATCCAGTTATCGGTCATGTTTCAACATCCTCCTGAACTTTTCCATTGACATCTCGTCGATAAGGTAAATTTGTAGAGTTACCTAATTAGACGTATTCCTGCACAATGAACAATACTGACTGCGACAGCCAAGAACAACACCCATCAACATGCAGTGAACACTGTTCATGTAATGCCCTCATCAATTTTTTACATTCTTGGTGACATTCAGTTGGCATAGCAGAGTACCACAGAATATAAATGCAAAGTTACTTTGTTGGTTATGGCATGCTTGCCAGTACTGCACATAAGTTCACAAGAAGAAAGAAAAAACTGACATTTATGAAAGTAATAAAGGAAAAAGAAGTGTACAGTGGCTTTCCGATGAGCATTGCGGATCAATATTTTGCACAAGCTCGATTACTAGGGCTGCTCCATAAAGTCAACGTAAAACGGCAACCAATATTTTGAATGCCAATGAATGGTTTAAAGTTTCAGACTTGATATGCACAAGTCGCATTTTGAACACCATTGCTGTGAATACAATTTCTGTTGTTCGCATATTCTCCGACCTCTTATCACCGCCATTATTAAATTAAATTATGGGGTTTTACGTGCCAAAACCGCTTTATGATTATGAGGCACGCCGTAGTGGAGGACTCTGGAAATTTCGACCACCTGGGGACCTTTAACGTGCACCTAAATCTAAGTACACAGGTGTTTTCGCATTTCGTCCCTATCGAAATGCGGCCGCCGTGGCCGGGATTCAATCCCGCGACCTCGTGCTCAGTAGCCCAACACCATAGCCACTGAGCAACCACGGCACATACACCGCCATTATCGATCGCTATGGTAGACTAAAACTGAAACTTTACATCTAAAGCTTGCAGTTCCAAAAGTGATCGTGTATGAGGTGGTTGCGCAGAATATAGAGTACCCGGAGTGCAAATATGAGTGACAATTACGGTTCTCATTGGATATTTCTGGTCAAGAAGTTTCACGAAAGCAAGCTGCTCGTTTGTCAGCGTGTGGCACTACCATAGGGGTAACCCGACGTGGTGCATGTGCGAAATGTATTTTAATGTTACACGTATGGTGTTTGCCATTAAATGCCCCAGATTTACCGACTGGGTGTACAAGCGAATGCTAAAACCTATCAAAATCATAGTTAAAGTCAGTGATAGCTTTCTTGTGTGAGCTGCTGCATATCCCTATGCCATCCATGAATCTTGAAACCTTATGGGCACACCAGCAGACACACAAAGAGGCAATCTCCACAATGCTGAAAAGTTGAGTCACTTTAACATTAGCTAAAGAGGATGAAGGCAAAAGCCTGCGTGCTCACAAGACATCTTCATTCGAATCTGTTAACTTTCTATTACTTGTCTTCTCCCGCCAACGGACGTGGGTTATATAGTGCCGTCATTAGCTTCGCCCCTATTAACACGTAAGGCCGTGGGTTCGACTCCCACCATAGGTGGAGGGTTCAAGCGTCAATGCTATCTTGATGAACTGTGCTCCCATGAATCCTCAGCAGTGGTGTCGAGCAGATGCCAGGAGCTTGTGTGTCCCTGTATCCACTGAGCCTATTTCTCAACATTAGTGTGAATGTCAATGTGAATGTCAATGTGAATGTCAATGTATGCACCAGCCAGTGTCGTACAATGGAGCATGACTGCAAAGCAGTGAAATTGTGTATGTGTGCACAAAACAAAGGGCATTGTGATCACTTTCCAGTAGGATGCTCTTCAGAGAATACTGCAATCACAGCGGTTGCTGATTAGCTCACAGTACTAACAGTACACAAGTGAACAATCAGAAGTGAAAACTGCAGTTGAACCTCGATACAATAAAAATTTCTTACCTTAATCCTTACCGCGCAAAATTTTTTTTCAGAAAACCAACAAAATTTCCAGAAGGCTTTAATGGCTGACTCATAGTAAATAACTTTCGTTATTGCAATATCAGCAGTTCATTGTTATTTTCGTGCTGCCTTTTACTATTCTTTTTAATGTTTGAGTTGCAGATAGGTAAGAACCAAGGAACAGTATATATGAAGGTTGGTATTCTTTGGAACAGAAGAGTAGGTATATGCTTCATTCCTGGTGCAGCAAAGAGATCATGTTCGCGATCACCAAGGCACAGCCCTCAAAGCATTTCGAACTCTTCCTCACATCATCATCATCATCATCATCATCAGCCTGGTTACGCCCACTGTAGGGCAAAGGCCTCTTCCATACTTCTCCAACAACCCCGGTCATGTACTAATTGTGGCCGCGCCGTCCCTGCAAACTTCTTAATCTCATCCGTTCACCTAACTTTCTGTCGCCCCCTGCTACACTTCCCTTCCCTTGGGATCCAGTCCGTAACCCTTAATGACCATCGGTTATCTTCCCTCCTCATTACATGTCCTGCCCATGCCCATTTCTTTTTCTTGATTTGAACTAAGAAGTCATTAACTCGCATTTGTTCCCTCACCCAATATGCTCTTTTCTTATCCCTTAACGTTACACCCATCATTCTTCTTTCCATAGCTCGTTGCGTCATCCTCAATTTAAGTAGAACCCTTTTCGTAAGCCTCCAGGTTTCTTCCCCGTACGTGAGTACTGGTAAGACACGGCTGTTATAAACTTTTCTCTTGAGGGATAAAGGCAACCTGCTGTTCATGATCTGAGAATGCCTGCCAAACGCACCCCAGCCCATTCTTATTCTTCTGATCATTTCAGTCTCATGATCCGGATCTGCGGCCACTACCTGTCCTAAGTAGATGTATTCCCTTACCACTTCCAGTGCCTCGCTACCTATCGTAAACTGTTAACTTCCGAGACTGTTAAACATTACTTTACATTTCTGCAGATTAATTTTTAGACCCACTCTTCTGCTTTGCCTCTCCAGGTCAGTGAGCATGCATTGCAATTGGTCCCCTGAGTTACTAAGCAAGGCAATATCATCAGCGAATCGCAAGTTACTAAGGTATTCTCCATTAACTTTTATCCCTAATTCTTCCCAATCCAGGTTTCTGAATACCTCCTGTAAACACGCTGTGAATAGCATTGGAGATATCGTATCTTCCTGCCTGACGCCTTTCTTTATTGGGATTTTGTTGCTTGCTTAATGGAGGACTAAGGTGGCTGTGGAGCCGCTATAGATGTCTTTCAGTATTTTTACATACGGTTCGTCTACACCCTGATTCCGTAATGCCTCCATGACTGCTGAGGTTTCGACAGAATCAAATGCTTTCTCATAATCAATGAAAGCTATATATAAGGGTTGGTTATATTCCGCACATTTCTCTATCACCTGATTGATAGTGTGAATATGATCTATTGTTGAGTAGCCTTTACGGAATGCTGCCTGGTCCTTTGCTTGACGGAAGTCTAAGGTGCTCCTGATTCTATTTGCGATTACCTTAGTAAATAGTTTGTAGGCAACGGACAGTAAGCTGATCGGTCTATAATTTTTCAAGTCTTTGGCGTCCCCTTTCTTATGGATTAGGATTATGTTAGCGTTCTTCCAAGATTCCGGTACGCTAGAGGTCATGAGGCATTGCGTATACAGGGTGGCCAGTTTCGCTAGAACAATCTTTCCACCATCCTTCAACAAATTTGGTGTTAACTGATCCTACCCAGCTGCCTTCCCCCTTTGCATATCTCCCAAGGCTTTCTTTACTTCTTCTGGCGTTACCTTTGGGATTTCGAATTCGTCTAGACTATTTTCTCTTCCATTATCGTCGTGGGTGTCACTGGTACTGTATAAATCTCTATACAACTCCTCAGCCACTTGAACTATCTCATCCATATTAGTAATGATATTGCCGGCTTTGTCTCTTAACGCATACATCCGATTCTTGCCAATTCCTAGTTTCTTCTTCACTGTTTTTAGGCTTCCTCCGTTCCTGAGAGCATGTTCAATTCTATCCATATTCCTTATGTCAGCTGTCTTACGCTTGTTGATTAACTTCGAAAGTTCTGCCAGTTCTATTCTAGCTGTAGGGTTAGATGCTTTCATACATTGGCGTTTCTTGATCAGATCTTTAGTCTCCTGCGATAGTTTGCTGGTATCCTGCCTAACGAAGTTACCACCGACTTCCATTGCACACTCCTTAATGATGCCCACAAGATTGATGTTCATTGCTTCAACACTAAGGTCCTCTTCCCGAGTTAAAGCCGAATACCTGTTCTGTAGCTTGATCTGGAATTCCTCTATTTTCCCTCTTACCGCTAACTCATTATTCGGCTTCTTATGTACTAGTTTCTTCCTTTCCCTCCTCAGGTCTAGGCTAATTCGAGTTCCTACCATCCTGTGGTCACTGCAGCGCACCTTGCCGAGCACGTCCACATCTTGTATGATGCCAGGGTTAGCGCAGAGTATGAAGTCTATTTCATTTCTAGTCTCGCCGTTCGGGCCCCTCCACGTCCACTTTCGGCTATCCCGCTTGCGGAAGAAGGTATTCATTATCCTCATATTATTCTGTTCTGCAAACTCTACTAATAACTCTCCCCTGCTATTCCTAGTGCCTATGCCATATTCCCCCACTGCCTTGTCTCCGGCCTACTTCTTGCCTACCTTGGCATTAAAGTCGCCCATTAGTATGGTGTATTTAGTTTTCACTCTACCCATCGCCGATTCCACGTCTTCGTAGAAGCTTTCGTCTTTGTGGTCATCATGACTGGATGTAAGGGCGTAGACCTGTACAATCTTCATTTTGTACCTCTTATTAAGTTTCACAACAAGACCTGCCACCCTCTCGTTAATGCTATAGAATTCCTGTATGTTACCAGCTATATTCTTATTAATCAGGAATCCGACTCATAGTTCTCTTCTTTCCGCTAAGCCCCGGTAGCACAGGACGTGCCCGCTTTTTAGCACTGTATATGCTTCTTTTGACCTAACTTCACTGAGCCCTATTATATCCCATTTGCTGCTCTCTAATTCCTCCAATGCAACTGCTAGACTCGCCTCACTAGATAACGTTCTAGCGTTAAACGTTGCCAGGTTCATATTCCAATGGCGGCCTGTCCGGAGCCAGTGATTCTTAGCACCCTCTACTGCGTCGCAGGTCTGACCGCCACCGTGGTCAGTTGCTTCGCAGCTGCTGGGGACAGAGGGCCGGAGTTTGATTGTTGTGTTCATATAGGAGGTTGTGGCCAAGTTCTGCACCAGGGTGGCCAATCCTGCTCTGGTGAGGGAGTGCGTTACCGGTTCTGGTCACCGGGATCAGGCCACACTCCAGGCCTGTTTGTGCAATTTTATCAACACGCGGATTTTTTTTTTTTTATCCGGTGGAAAATTTCCGGCACCGGGATTCGAACCACGGACCTCTTGCACGCGAGGCGGGTGTTCTACCTCTACGCCACCGCTGCCCTCTTAGTAGTTTAACCTCACAGAACTAGGTTAAAGCTCTGAATATTACTTACTAGAGTTTTCCAGGTCTAAGTGTTTACTTGAGAAGCAGAATCGTTCAAAAACACCACGATTCCGACATTAAAAACAGTGACTGTTGTCACTACAACTAACCATGGGAGTGTTTGCCAGCGCCACCACTCACAAACTTTGGCACTGGCAAACACTTGAAAGGTTAGTTGTAGTAGCAAAACATAAATATCCAATAAAGTGGATGGGGAAACGGCACCGCGGTAGCTCAATTGGTTAGAGCATCGCATGCGCAATGCTAAGACGTGGGATCTTTCCCCCACCTGCGGCAACTTTTTTCATCCACTTTCGTTGCCATTAATTTATCATTTCTTCAATTCAATGAGTAAGTACAATTTCCCCTATGTTATCCTTGGCATCTTTGTTTGCTGGCTTCTCATGATATGTTTAGTGAGCACAAATATTTATGTGTGTGTGCCGAATTCATTCATGAACTGAACACTGTATCAAAAAACATGGCCTCATTTCTATCAAGGCACCTTGGTTCTTTCCTACGTCTTATAACACCAAAACAGTGACAATGCAGCAACGCAACATGTTTATCCAATTTCAATCCAACATCCCACTCTACGCTGGATCTTCAAGGCCTCTGCAACTCCGCCCTATCCCTCCCTTTGCAAACACACATGTGCACATGCATAGGCCAGCTTTACATATGCCTCTGCAGCGTCAGCATGGAGCCATCACCACACAGGCAACGCATGTAGCCACCACAGTCGACTTCCCCTGCGCTTCATTGCAACACACGCTTCCACTCTCCGTTTCCCACATAAAACTGGCACGGCAGATGGAAGAGAATGGGCACAAGCCTCTTTGGGGAGTGCAAAACAGCAGGGGCCATGCAAGTAGTCTATGCATCGCAAGTTTTCCCTCCCTCTATGGAAGTCCAGCATGGCCAGACCTTATGGCACCAGTGACGTCATGACAAATGAGTGTGATCTAAGCCAAGTTTGCAGAATGGAGAGTTTGGTCAGTTTAATTACTGTTGCTCCTCAGCGCTTAGCTTTTCCGTTCTCTTGTTTCTATATGATATGCATGCCGCTGGGACTGAGTGCTAGAGCTGTGGCTTTAGCGCATGGATTAGGGTGGATGCGGTGCTTTCATTCGGCACAAGTGACAGCCAACGTCATTGGCTGTGCATCTAAGCTTGCGGCAATTTGTATAATGACTGGTACATCTGCTGAACCTGCGACACCAACAGGACTTTCAAAGAGATAAGCCGTACCCCCAGTGTTGCTCTCGTATATTGTAGCTAGACTATGCATCAATTGATTGGAGGCATTTTTACGCAGAATACAGGTGGCATCCACTTTGATTATGAGGCAATCTTGGCGTGTACATATAGCATAGCATCAGCGAGAAGTTAGTATATTCGAGTGAACAGCAATTATTTGTGCAGTGTTTCCTTTTCAACTTGGGATCCTTCTAAGAGGTACGCTTAGTTGTTCACATGATTATGCTGCATGCTCATCATATGCTAACTTTTACAGCTGTCTGGATATTGCAAATAAGGTGCATTTTAAATAAGGTGCTTGATTCTATGTCCTAGAGTATTCATGTTATATTTTTTTAAAGATTTGTTGCCTGTCATGCCTTTGCCATTTGCTATACATTAGACTTATATTATGGTCTTTTATTTTTGCCTCATTTCCAAAGTTTATTTAAGTGTGCCATGTACACACACACACACAAAAAAAAATTGTCAATTAGGTTTCAGGTTTTACGTTCAGAAATAGCTAACATTTATGCGATTATAAGTTATCAGATATTTATCTTTTAGTTTGCACATTCCTAATATGCACGATGATAAATCTACCACGCAAAAGGTTCAGCACAGAGATGGACCCTTCAAGCTGCAATGCCACCTGCCATACACTCTGGCAACGCCACTAACATAGCTGTCTTTATGTGTATGACTGCTGTAATTCTAAAATATTAGGCTTAGTTAATTGACATTCGTGTGAAAATATCAATTGCTGTCTATCCTGTTTGAGGTAGTACATTTCTATCCCCCTGAAACTTGCACGTAGGTGAGGACAAGTATGATAGCACTATGTGGCCAAGCGACCATGGGGGAGGACAAGTGGACTATGCCAAACCAGCTCTTTCTATTTATTCGAACCGGAACTGAACCAGAACGAAATCGGAGCTCGCTGAATCCAAACCAGTATTTTTTTCAGTTTAGCACCCTGGTTAATAGTATCAAACATCATAATATTCCTGCAATTTAGCCAAACAATTTGTTCCTATGTCCTCATTTCCAGCCCACACATATTGCACGCAGGTAGCTAAAGCATTTGTGAAAAGCAAAAGAAAAATGTAACCCGACTCTCCGAACAGTGAACATCATTCCAATCCTTTCAAGTGCAAATGTCGCCAGGGAGCAGAAGATGCAACATACAATTTAACAATTTACATGCTCGCAAATGAGTATAGAAAGTTTTAGTCATCTTGGCCTTGCACCTCATCACCCTTGTAAATGAACAAAATGGTAGCCTAATATTGAAGGGCTTTGACACATGTGTGTCCACGTCACCATGCAATGGAGGCCTCTACACATTAGGTGCACTCTGTCCGTTTGAGTTACTCTAGATGCCATTTTCAACACACCCGAGTACCTTTGTAAGGAATAATTGGTCAACATTCCAGTTTTCTGCTTATCAATATGGCTAAGATGCTATTTATCAGGACTGTTCCAAGAACCTGTAAAGTAACTTTTGCTGCTGAAACATCGGAATATCTAACTTATGAAATGAAGTTTTTGCCACAAGGATGATTTCATTAAATCAAGATATAGCTGTACAATAAAAAGAATAAAAACAAAAATAAAAAATAATACATTAAGCAGAAATTTCGTTTGAGTGCTTTTTATTGCTGGCACAATCAGAACAAATTAGCCAGCTGTGGCAGAGCAAGCAATAGCCTTGAGTCGATCTATCTGTGTGGGAGCCGTATGGTCTTTCAGGGAGGAAAGCCAACAAAGCATGGTGGTAATCAACTGCCAAAATGGCATCCATAAAGATAAGGCCAAAATTTTGCTACAGCCTATACAATGGCAACAGTTATTGGTAACATTGTTGAGCACATGCCTGCCGTAAGCAACGACATACTTGTCAAATCCAGGTGCAGCTTGCGCAAACAACCCCGAGGCCAACACCACAAGTGTCTGTCAAATTCAGTTGTGGTGCTTGGATCAAAATGGTGCAGGTTTGGAGATGATGCAAGAAGGCAACGTAGTGTGGACATGGCATCATGTTGAATTCATGTAAGCCATCAGGACCTGCTAGTATCCGAAGTGCAGGTCTAACGAAGAAAAGAATTGTGCTCCTTGTAAGCAGTCTAGAAGGCAGTGGATACAAGGCATACAAGGCAGGAGATAGACATTCTTGCAAAGGATCTTGTTCAGCTATCAGTTATCAACCCGGAACTTGATTGTGGCATCCTTTCTCTTTACCAGCACAACTTCTGAAGCCTGTGAGCTGTTGGAGTGCTGTATTATAACACAATGAAGCCTGTCAACTTATTTTGCAATGATGCAGCACTCATGGGCTGACATACAATATGGGCACTGATGCAAAAGAGTGTGGTGACCAGTACCAATGTTATAAGCAATGGTTGAAATACGGCGCAATAAGGCTGTAGATGTCCAAGCAGAATGCTGCTGCTTAAGCTAAACATTGACATACCGAGAAAGTGCCTCAGTAAAACATGGCCAAGAGGGTAGAGCAGAAGCATTAATGGCATAAACGTGATGAGAAGATGGCTGATCAGGTACAATGGAGGAAGGAAAAAGACTCCAGAATGCAAGTGAGGCAGCTAATTGTCAAAGCGCAACTTGCTCCGACGCTGTTCTCTACCCGCTTTCACTTGGGGAATCATGAGAACTGCACACATTGCGTGATAAGTCCTGGGAACAGCACACAACATGTGGCTTGGTCCACTGGCAACTGGAGTTACCATTGCTTTCTCCAGCCCTGCCGCTTGCGCTTTTTGCTTGCCGCATTTGATGTCTTTAGTTCTCAGCCTCAATACCTGGAAATGTTGCTGCAACAGCAACACAAGCTCTGGAGCATGCACATGATTAGCTGTGCGTTATACAATGCCAACCGACCGCGCAGGAAAAGTAACATAAAAGCAGATGAACCCATTGCAGCTGTGCAGAGCAAGTTGAAAAAAATTGCTTGACATCACATGCTTGAGTGCATTTCCCACGATGCCTCCTTTTATGACTAGGCTTGTCATGTAATGCTCCCTGCCTAGTTTTTTGCTTCTTTTATGTCAGGAACATGTGCGGTAACGGCATCAAGTCTGCCAGCACAGCCAAACCACTAGCCACATGGTAAAGTGGGGGAGAAGGAAAACTAATTACAAACATAGATGGCACTATTGTCATTATGAACTGTGAGAAGAGTGAAAGGATCCAAGAAGCACTCATGACGAACAGCGGTTTTGGAACATGAAAAAAGAAAAGTTTCGTAAGAGCCATAGGAAAGCGGCACCAGAGCAGAAGAAAAAAGGGAATTTTAGTCTTGGCAGCAGTGACCGCTTTTGCAGGCAGAAGAGGCTAGTTGAGGAAGGCAGAATTACACAACAACATGAACTCAACTTCGGTGCAGGCACAGTCAATCATGGCATGATGAGCAGGTGAGAAATTCCAACAAGTAAAATTTGCAGGAACAATTTGGGCAGCACCACTTAGATGTCAACAAAATGTCTTTAATAACGATCCATGCTAAACATGTAGGGATTCACAGTATGCACAGTAGGATTCAAACAAGATGGGATGCACTGTGACTAAGTTCTTGACCCAAAAGATGACCAATGTATAAGCATGCATAATGCTATACATACATTTAGAAATGCACTGAAACAACCAGTGAATCAATATTCATAGTGTTTGCATGTAAACATATGCGTCAGTGTTGGAGGAGCTATGTGTGACAAGAAACAAAACAAAAAATCACAAAAGGACACATTGGTGGATTTTGATTGGACGAACACTAAATTGAAAGTTGGTGCATTTAAGTTCAACTGTTGAAACAAAAACTGTCCTTGCATGTTGGCCTGCCACAGAAAGCTTAGCAGTCTCAAGAACTCTTTAGGAACATAGGTGCTTTTAGCAAAAAGAAAAAAGCAGGTGACAATGACTTTCTTGCGAGTTTTGTGTGGAAAAAAAATTCATTCAGGTAAAGACACTATCAGATCGGTACTTTCTATCTAAGTAGAACCTCATTCATATGTTAAAAAGAAAGAGAAAATTTACTAACTGGAAAAATGTATGATCTGAAGTACCTGAAAAATAAAAAATTTGACATTCTCAACTGTAGTTGGCATTTAAGTAATGCAAAGCGTCGCACCAATTGTTGTAGCAAGAGGAACGGGATGCTGGCCAGGCAGGAGGGGCTCTGGAAGCACGAGACGCATTTTGCTGTTTTCCTATTGCATAGTGTTTTAAGACAGCGACGAGAAACCAAAATGAAATTGAGCTGGTGGGTGACGCCAGATGCTGCCGGAGTGAAACGTGACACTGGCATCGTACCGCATGCATCAGGAAACTGCTGTGTGTTTAGGTTATCAGCTCTTATTTATGTCATTGATCCATTAAGGGTCAATGACGTTCACAGCGCCGTGTATTTACAAGTCTTACAAGTCCAAAATGTTCGATGCCGTATATTTACAACACTGTCTGTATGCTTGTAAAGCACACCAATTTCCCTATTTTTTCATTCTTGGCATATGCTACCACTATGTGGGAATACAGGGAATTTTTTCTCACACCTCCCTCTCTCGGTTTTCATTGCATGGTTTGTTTTAGAGCTAGTTTACTCCAGCACGTCTATATACTACCGCTCGCGCAGTGACGCGCGCAGTGACGCGCGCATGGGCGGGCGGCGGCTTGGGTTTTGTTCTGCGGGCAGTTTCGGCTTCTTGCGCTCGCAAAACTGATGGCTATCTCGATACTAATCGCTCAAAGGGCGGCCGCCTGTTTCTCGCTAGTTTAGTGCTCACAGCGGTGAGCATAGGAAGAATGCTACCATGTATGCATATCCTTTTTTGGATGGGGGACTCGCGACATCCAATTGCCTCTGATTGGCAATAGGATGAAGATTAGCGGAAGTTTGTCACACGTTTTGCTTTTTTCACGGGCACACAACCACATAGTTTTCCTGGGTGTGCTCAACTACGCAGTTCGATTAGGCTATGGACGTAAATATTAGTGCAAGAGCAGGAACATTTGAGACTTGCGAAATATTCTTGTGTGCACATATTCTAAGCCTCGAACTATAACAATGCATCAAGCAGTGGTGGTCCAGACAGTTTAGGATTTGGAGCAATTTTGGAGCAGGAAAAATGTCATTCTGGAGCAGTTATGGAGCAGAAAAATTTGTCTTTTTGGAGCATTTGGAGTAGTACGGCAGTAATCTGTAGCCATTTGGCAAAGCTTGTTATTACTGTGCAATCAGTAAGTGAAGAGTGACACAAGACACAAAGCCAACAGCAGCACAAAATTATGAATACACTAGAACGATTTGCGCCGTTATGCGTGCACAAGACAAAAAGTGATGGCCTATGTCCTATGTGCATTCCAAATGACCGATGTGCTTTGATTGACTTTACCGCACCGGACAAAATGTGTATTAGTATGCCTAAAGCAATGCTAGAAGCTTGACAAGACTATGCGTCTATGAACAGTGCCAAAATGAGTACCGTTGTGCGCTATGTCGCAAAGATGGTACACTCGCTTTCGTTGCGAGGCAGATTGTCGCCTTCCCGTGTGTCGTGTGGCATCTGCGAATAGGTATCAGTCGATTCGGCGCAAAACTAATTTTTCTCACCTATACCCGACTGACCATACGTAGCTCTACCGATTAGGCCTAACTAGGCCGAGGTAGTGTGCCAAGGCGAAAATTGGCTGTTAGCCGATTTGACCGGCAAGCTTTCCACAAGTCATCATGGAAAGCTTGCCGCTAATATTTTCGTATGAGTGGCTAACCGGCGATTGGTTCCGAGATCATGTATACGTGTTTTTGACAACTGTCGAAGCCGGCAGCTACCGCAATCGCGCCTAGAAGCTTGCAGATTGGCAGAAGGTTCCGAACTGCATGTGCAAACGCATGAATCCGCGTGCATGAACACGTATATTACACAATCTCCGTGCCGTCCAGTGGCTAATTGGCCCTATACCTTCGCACATGAGTGCTGCTTTCGTCGCCATTCCCTTTGTCGGCGTCAGGTATAAGAATTGTTTCGATTAGAGTTGATGACTGGGACGACCTTTGTACCAATACAGGCGTGCCTCATAATCAGATTGTGGTTCAGCCACGTAACTGTTTCTGTCCCGGACGTTCCTGTCCCGAAACCATCTGAGTGCCCCAGTTAGGCTACGTGCAATGCATCGGCCTCAGCCGAATATTTCATTTAATATGCAAAAACAGAGTAGCAAATAATTGAGTCGCGAAATGAATTATTTGAATGTTAAATTTATTCGTATAGTCGATTCGTAACGTCCGATTTTCGCACTCCCTAGAGGCCGCGAAAACGTCCGAAAAAACGAATCTGCCTTTTACTGCCCCCAAGGGCTCAAATCACCACATAAACGTTCGAAATAGCTCTGAAGGCCTGCAAGTACACTTACTAGGCTTATCGGTGCTCGCACTGTGACAGGGAAGCGAGTGCACAGATGTGTAATTAAGGAATACAGTACATACTGTGTGCCTTGATAATTGCCCTTCCACTTTTGCAATGCTTCACCGCAACAATGCTTCGCGTACGCTTCACCGCATAACACTGCTGTATTAAGGAGAAGCTGACTTTCAGAAGCCGGCATTATTTAAACGCGTTGTGCTTTCCGAGCTTAGAAGCCATGGGGGAGGATTACAAAGACGGAGTCGGCGCGATTGCTAACAGCGACGAATTGCTTTAATGAAAAACAAGGCACCGAACAGCAAGAAGCTTGGTTGCGGACGTCGAAGTAGCTGTAGGCCTAGCTGCGGTGGCCTAGCGCAGCGTTGCCGCGGCAGTGGGCGGCGGCCAGTGGATCTGCGTGCGAGAGCGCCTGTTCTAAACGGCGAGATAATAAAAATGGTGGCGGAGGTGGCTTCGATTATGCCGTTTCGGATCTACGATCATGGAAAAAGGTCCGGAAAATGGGACGGCGAAGAGTTTTTGCATCAGAAAATTCAGACATTCCTATACATTGACTATGCGGTACCATAGGGGTGGCGCGAAAGCGTCCGATCATTGGGCATGTCCGAAAAGTCGGGCGTCCGGAAAATCGTTCGTTGACTGTAGTTGCAAACCCCACTGAAAACACTGCATTGCTGCAAAAATGAGAAAATACCGCCCGCGCTTTTGCGCAGTTGGCGCAAATGGCACTTGAGCGGGCCGCAGCCAGGAGCAGGCAAGTCGAATTGTAGCAGAATGGCGCAAATGGCGCAGTTGGACCACCACTGATCAAGTTTTTAATTCTTATAAGTTTATTTCTTTTTTTTATTGTTATTCATGAATAAAAAGTACATATTGTGATTGTGGTGCGCGACATGGTGCGGTGGTCGGGACGGTCAGGAGCAGACGACAAGGAGTGCGCGCGCCTAGGTGAATTCCGTGCTGGAAGGAGAAAAACGACAATGCCGAAGAGCGTCTGGCACGTGAACGCGTGGCGCAAGAAAAGCAACTGAAAGAAGAAAAGCCAACCAATTAAGAAAATCCACGGAGCGTCAACCAACGGATCAGAAAACGACGAATCGGCCAGAGCAGAAGAAAAGGCGAGGCACGCTGACAGAAGGGGGAGACGTTGGGAGAGTTCCAGGAAGCAACGCTAGGAGAAGGTCGGCCACCGGACCGGGAGTTGAAGACGGGCCGTCGGGTTCCAGACTCGAGCCACCAGGACTTCACCCGACCGGGGCCGCCTGCCAACACGTTCCGGCGCGTCGCCAGTCTACCCGAGCGTGCCGCCAGCTGCACAAGGCCGGTGAGCTTCTGTGCCCGTGGGCAGGACGAGAGCAGTCGGGCTACGGGCCGGAGTTCTACGCCCAGCTGCCCGACCAGAACGCCACCGCCGTGTGCTCGTGCCGCCAAACCGCCTGCCTTACCTCTCCAAGCCCAGAGCTGGTGCGCTCCGGTCGCCCGGTCGACCTCCCTATACCCCGACCTTTGGTGAGACCGGCGCAACTCCTTTCATCAACTTGTCGCCGCGTCTCCGCGTTGAGACTGTTATGTGTCCCTGCCGTCGTGGCAAGCCCGGACTCGTGCACTAGTTAACATCATACTAGCCCCAAGTGTGTGTCTTACTGCCGTGATGTCTGTTTGAGTGTTTATTTTACGTTTTTCTATTTCCCTCTATTTATTCTAACCCTCTTTCTAGTTTCGTTAAAAGTTTGTGTGTTTTCGAAACCAACGGCTGTGTCCTCAATTGGGTTCTCGGAGGCTCCGCCTAAGAGAACCGTCAGAACCTTTGAGTACACAAACCTTGCATCACAATACATACCAACGGAAAATATTGTTTTCTCACTTTACGGTCTCCCTAAAAAAATTACGGTAAACTTTTTTCGAAATAGGTCCCTCGGAAGAATTGGAATCTGCAATAAAACAAAAATCGATCCTGGGCAGTCGCATATGGTGAAAAAAATCTACCCTGAAAGGGTTAAAGCAAGTCATTTGTGAGGATAGAAAGCACACCACCATACCTTGTGAACTTGGCCCAGCTTGTCACCTCCACACTCAATAGCTTTGTCAAGGTATGTTATGCCTTCGGCCAGTCCTGCCTCCTTCTCAGCCTTGGGGGCCGATTCGCACCGCTTGAATGTGACACGTGCAAGGCGCCACAATAGCTCTGGATCACCGCAGTCCTTGTGCTGCAAGAGCATCTTGTACGATGCCTCATGGTCAGCAGCCTCATGCATGTGGTCTGCCTCTTGTTTTGCACGCTCAACTGTCAATGCAATATAACTCAATCACCAAGAATAAATGCAAAACAAAATTCAAAAGAAAAAAATGCTTTCTCAACATGCAAAGAATAACCATGAATGAAAAGCTCAATTGACACTATGTGACTTCTCATAAATGCAATCTGTACAACACGAAGCTTCAAAAACTCTGCAAGCAACCGTTATAACCAGATTTAGGAATCATTGATCAAATGCCTGTTGACATGCTCAGCACACCAATATCATTACACATAGGGTTTACATACACCTGTCCTGCCAATGCTACGATACTAATAGTCCTCACCAAATGTTATGCTGTAGCTGGGCAACCTTCAACAAAATAGCAAGGGCAGCTGCAGTGTGGGCAATGCAAGCAGAATTTCCTTTAAGGGGGTGGAGGATGATATTCTGGGTGCATGTACATACATCTAAATTGTGCTCCTGCTGTAAAATCTTATCCTCAACCAATCTCCTTATACCCACACTCCTGCCCCTTTGTCCCTGAAGTTTACCATTGCAGTACAGCATGAGCATAATTTAGTTGGTCCCAGAGGACTACCACAAATGCTGTTTGTGGTCCCAGAGGACTACCACAAACAGCATTCTTAGCAGCAGTGGTGGCATAATGAAAGACAGCACCACAAGATTGGTCTATTGCCCAAGGAAAGCTTTATGAATGTAAGTATTTTACATTATCAAATAGCCTCCTTTTTGGTTAAGTATTGAAAGTGAACAGGTACTACCCAAACTTTTGAGCTTTTTCTTCAAGGCAATATGAACAGACATTAAATGCACAGATATTAAACCTCTACTAGACCACAACAGGGTGGATCAATAACATATACTGGCTAAATACAGTTTTCCATGAGAATGCAAGTGCGTATCTCTGAAGTACTGCTTATTGCGAGGTCTATAGCAAGCAGTCAGTCTAGTTTCGGATGTTCCAACGAACACGTGTCCAAGGCAATGCAACCAGCATACTCCGAAAGTTCTGGTGGCTCCAATGAGCACCAATGCTTGTGCATTGGCGACTCGTTCTGCCTTCATAAGCCCGATAGCCACCTGCAGATAAAGGTCTGCAAGGTGTATTGCATCTTCAGGGTGTCTACCAAGCTGACATTTTCAAATTCTCCAAGTTTTCCAGGTTTTTCCCCGAGTGCCTTTGCAAAATTCTTTGAGTGACACAGAACTTTCTTTTACGTCAAGACAGGCTGACACACCATGTCGCCTGATGCTGCAACTCTCTAGTGAGCATGTTAAAAATACAACAAACGACTTAATCCAGTGCGAATAATAAGGAGTAATGTTCATTTTATACAAAATAGAAAACTGAAAGGAGGGGTTATAGTAACATGCACAGCAAATAAAATATCTTTGGAAATAAAATGGTAAAGCACATTGCAAATCAAGTCGAACATTTTTTCAAATACGAACAAAAGGAGATGCATAAAGAAGCAGATATTTTCGAAAATGAGATATTTCCATCAACTGATAGCAAGCTCATTGGTTTTAGGCCAGAATTTTGTCACAAGTGAGTTTCTCTCTCAGCAGCTTGAAAGTCAACCTCAACTGTCCTGACATACTCTCAGCCCACGCACAATGCCTCAGTGTTGCGCTTCACTGCTTTAATGAGTTTATTTTGGTTTGGATGAGGGTCACCTGCATCTCGACGCCAGCTAACACTTTCCTTTTTTTTAGCTCAAGCTCCTTCAGCAAAGGCGGCACAGCTCATTTTCCCAATCATTCCTCAATGTGTAGGTCCTTTGTGTTCTCATCCTCGTTCTGCCCCGCATTCTCCCCACGGACTATTTGAAGCATCCTCATGGTCAGTAGTACAGTCAACGTCCAATCTTTCGGTCTTCCTAGAGGCCGCAAAAACTTCCTAAAAATAGGGCAGTTCGAAAAAATGAATGAGTCTTTTACTGCCCTTAAGGGCTCAAATCGCCACAGGCACGTCCGAAAAAGCTCTGAAGGCCTGCCAGTAGACTTATTAGGCATATCGGTGCTCAAACTCTGATAGGAGACGGCGGGTGTGCGCGTGTATAATTAGAGAATACGTACTGTGTCCCATGAGAATTGCCCTTTCCCACGCTTCATAGGTTACACCGCAATATTTGGCACATGCTTCACTGCTTAACACTGCTGTATAGAGGTGAAGTTCACTCTCTGGAACCGGCATTATACAACGCGCTGTGCTTTCACAATTTCCAAGCCAATTGCACAAATTACAAAGGCGGAGTCGGTGTCATTGCTGACAGCGGTGAATTCTTTCAATGATAAACACGGTACCGAACTGCAAGAAGCATAATGGCGAAGGTCGAAGAAGCTAGGCCACGTGCTGCCGCGGTGGTGGCTACGGCGGCCAGCGGACCTGCGTGCAAGGGTGCCGGTTCGAGGCGGCGAGATAATCAAAATGGCGGCGGCGGTGGTGGTTTTGATTAATGCCGTTTCAGACCTGTGGTCGAGGCAAAAATTCCCTAAAATCGGGCGGCGAAGGGTTCTTGTGTCCGAAATTTCAGATGTCCTTATACATTGACTATGGGGTACGTGGTGGTGCCCCGAAGCCGTCCGCATTATCGGGCATGTCCCAAAAATCGGGCGTCCGGAAAACCAGTCGTTGACTGTACACTGTCAACTCCTCCAACCGACGGCACGGCTTCAAAGATAATTCGTTACGATTCCTCTCTTTTACTCAAGCCAGCATTAGGGTTACATTCGTCCTCTTTCAGTAAAATGACAATTTTCCCTGATAGAAGCACAAATTCCCCGAGTTTTCCCTGAGTATTTTCAGACTATTCAAAATCCCTCAGAATTCTCGGTTTTCCCGGTTGGTAGACACCCTGATCTTAGACCTTTATACAGATCAGTAAAGTCAGTTCTAGCTATACTCTAGCCGAGATTTAAGGAAGAAACGGATTTGGGTAGACCATGTAATGCATAGGGAAGATGGCGAGTGGTCTGCTACAGAAATGGACTGCTTGCCAAGGGAACAAAATGCAGTTGGGGACATTAAATGATTATGTATATTGCTGGAAAACTGCACATGCTGCAGGCATAGGTTGGAGTAAGTGGACACTACGCACGAGTAAATGGAGATTACTGGGGAAGGCCTTCGACCTGCAGTGGACATAAATTAGACTGATTGATGGCAGAACTCTGCTGTTTTCTTTCGAGACGTAGCGCATATACAAAATCAAGCCATTCCTGTAAAATCAATGAGCGGGCCCAGTTGGTTTACCCTACCCAAACTGTTGTTGCCGACATTGACGAAGTTCTGTTCACGCACATGAACATTTCTTCGGTCATAACTCCTGGGTTTGTGCTGCAGCCCAACACAATGCTTCTATTGTTATACCACTGAAATATGAGTATATAACTGTCCACATCCAAATACTAATGAACTTTCGTTTACACAATCACAAAGGTCATGGGCAGCCCATGTGCGCCACACCTGATTTAAAGGCTCTTCACGCTCTTATGGACTTGCTGCAACACTTAGAATGCAGTCTAAGTGGGTTTCCGTTTTTCACAGTAGTTAATTTTTTTCTTTTAGATGATTGTAGCAGCAGAACTTGTGGAACATGGACACAGAAGGAACGAATAAACATAGATGTAGCTCTACTGTCAATTTCTTTCTTTACTGAAATTCCTGTGCTTTTTATTTCGTTGCCACATCTCGTTCCTTTTTCTTGTCAAGGCCACTGACTGTGTGCTTACACATTGCACTCCTGTTTCACTTATCTCAAATGCCTCAAGAGTCAATTTTTTTTACTGTGTGGAGGCCATCTTTAGCAAGCACAAATAGATGTGCACACAGTGTTTGCCGAGATAGCAGGCATTTAAATCACTCGGCTCTGACATGAATGATGTCTTGCAGTTTTGCTGCGCCTTCAGATGATTATTTGGGTGCTACTAGTAGCAGCGAGTCTGAGGACAATGTCTAATCATGAGGATTAAAAAAAAAAAATTCAGATAATAAGGACCTCCAAAACCAGCCGAGACTATCATCAGCTGTTCAGCAGCAAGTTTTGTTTTCTGCCTGTGGGTGACAGACTGATTTCTTCTGCCAAGTGAAATGTTGCAAAGATGTTGGCAATATCTCTCCGATTTGCAGTGTCTATACAGCAAATGATCTACATGTGCTGCCAGCCGAGCAGCTTATGCCTAATATTGGTGGCATTTTTTGTAGCGAACGCACCTTGCGAGCTAAAACATTGAGACTTCCATGTGCTATAAGGCGATTAAAGTAGAAACAGTTTGAATATTAAATATCTTTTTTATTTCTTTTCTTTAACACTGTAACATTTCCTGTATCTTTCAGTAAACCTTTTCACAAATTATATCATGTATTACGCCCCAACATGTACATTTGAAGTTTATCTCTCTTCAAAGTATATTTTCCGTAACTTTCTATTAATGTACAGTAGAACCCAGTCATTACGTACAAGCCTGATGCTCACAAAATAATTGAATATACAGGTTAATTCAATTTAAACAAACTTACGTACAGCAAACTATAACGAATTTTATTTATGCGTTCATTATTGCCAGTCGAGCAAAGAAGGAAAGAATCTTGTTATTGAAAACACAATTACATGCCGTAGGCAGGAATTTCTGATTGGGCCTTGAACTGTTCATTAGCGTCAGTGAGAATGGCCCTCTTGATGTGCAATATCATGTACATCTGCTTCAGTCCATGACTCTCAGCATTGTACCGGAGCTCTACATCATCCACAGGAAGTCCATCCTGAAGATGCTTCAATTTCTATGTATCTAATGTTCTGTTAGTTATGAAAGAGTTATGTACCATGAATACCAGTCAGTAATCAGTGTTTGTCCTGCTTTCGCTAACCCTTCGTTCTTTCCTTTCCGCCCTTCAGTTCTTTGCATTGCAAATCCTGCCATGAACAGTCAGTAAATTTCACGTGTTCAATATAGAGGATGATTCACTTTATCTTGTTTCGTTATGTTCAGGTTCAACTGTATATCATGGTATTCATGAATATACCATGATGGTATATTCAATAAAATATAATTGCTAAGGCCTTAGAAGATTTGCCTTTTTCCATGGTAAAGTAAAAATTAAAAGATTTACGGCTGTTGGACATTTCATTGCAGATAATGCTGGATTAAAATTGCTAGTTCAGATGACGGAGATGACATGCCTGGCTTCCTATTGGTAACATACGTGGATGCTCCTGCACATATGTGAACTGATACTACACTTTTTTCCTCGAAATGCTGCACAACGCCCCCTCAGACATTTTTGTCGCAGAAGTGGGAAGCAAACTGAAACATTGATGAACTGTAACAGACTATCACTATGTAAAGAATGTGCTTTGTGGATGATTCCGTAATTTCTTTCCCACAATTCCTGACCACTTTGTAGGTTCTGTCATCTATGTGGGCTCTGTCGAGGTGCCAAAGAAGCAAGGTTGTTACCATAGGGGCAACATCACCCAACTAGTATACAAGAGCTGTGGGACAACATTCATTTATTGTTGCTGATGAGAGACTAAGACTTAATAAAATTTCACTTAATCCTCGCCGTCAAGCCCAGATTGCCTACAGCAGTCAGCATGACAGAGTTCTCTACCATAAGTTGGCTATCAAAAGTCAGAGTTCACATTAGGAAGAAACTGAAGCATGAGCAAAACAAATTTCCATATTCAGGTACATGTAAAACACAAGAACCTTCATTAAGCAATTGTCGACCAGATTTGGATCAATCATCATTAGGGAACAAAAGGCAAAATTTTAGGTACTGATGAATGCGCAATTTTCATTTTCTATACCAATTATTTCATATGAACTAAGAAAAATGAATTTCAACAACAGCATGACTAAAGCTTGGCGGCTTCTGAAAAATGTAGTGCAAATTTATGAGCCATGCCTGGTACCGGATTTGAAGCTGACAATAGGAACAGCTTACATTGATGTTTGTTACCTTTGTTAAACAAGCCTAGCAAGAATTATATAAAGATTCGTTTACAGCCAATTACAAAATGAGAAACTTGACGGTGTGGAAGGTTCCAATGGCTGCAGTTACAGTATCTAGGTACATTTTGTGGAGTATAACTTAGCTGCTCCAGAATTTAAAATTCTGCAATATCTGTCAACTTTTTTTAATATTTACAGCCTAAATCAAAATTCTGGATTGCCAGTATAGAATTTGTCCAAAATGCAATCAATTTGATTTGGGCCAGTTCAATGCTCATCAAAATGTGTCAAGGAAACTTCACCCATAACCTGCAAGTTACGAGTATCTGAAAGCCAAGAAGTGTGAAGTTATGACTCAATATATTGACAAGATTTGAAACAATGCATGCGAGTAGCAATAATCACATGTATTTTGACCCGACTTCTTGTGCAATTTCCAGTTCGCTAGCCAATTACACAAGCCACCTGACTGCCTTCAACTGTACTAACCAGTTATGACCTCAAAAACAGTACATGTTGCAAATGGAATGCTAAGCATCAGTAATGTGAACTATGTTACCACCTCACTTCTGTTAACCATAGCGAATACTGTGTACTCTTGCATGCTTAGCAAAAAGATGGAAGCACATTTGTTTCAAAAATCGTGCTCATTAACAGCTGTCTCACGCTTCAGTAGTCGCCATATGCAGCATATTTAGCTTAAAGATAAAAAATGAGTGCAACAGTCAAAATATTGCGAACATTTTGCCTGCTGTGTTAACTGCACGACGCTCAAACACATAAGTACGTTCAGCCGTAAGTGGCATCAACTGGAGACCCTTATGCGTTATTTCGCAACAGGAAACCTATTATCTCCACAACATATTCAGCGTTCGTTACTGCCAAGTATGCCACGGAGGAAAGGTGTTCATTAATGGAAGAACGCTAAAACCGAGAAATTCCGACGCCAAAAAGAACCCGTCGCATATGTTACGTTAATAACGAACACAGTAAAGCACCATGTAAATAAAAAAAGACCGATTACCGGAGGGAATGTAATCAATGGAGCACGTACCTTCGGACATTTTGACGAATGAAAGCCCACACAGAAAGAAAATCCGTGGCGCAACTGCCGACACCGTTCCTCGACCAGCGGCAGTTGGGCGACGGCAACTCTGCCAGAGAAACGAACTGCTCTTTCACAATCAACCACCTATACCAACCACGAGATAAGAACAGGTCCGCGATTCGTGATAAGTCGATAGCACAGTCACTATGTCCCCGCCCTCCGTGATGCGAACAGTACCTGTCATTCCCCGAAATTTGACGACGAAAGCTTGAAACTTCTTGTTAAAGCATAGTCATTGAAGGCCCTCATTTCACTGAGGAAATCATACGTTAAACAACCAGCATAACGCTGAATTTCAAGGATAAGCGGAATCGACTCGAGTTCCTGGTTGTAAATACACGTCACTCGCTCGGTCATAGCACTGAATGCTTCAAATAATTCCACACGTACCTTGAATTTTGACGACAAGTGAACGGCACGCACTCTCAAAGAGAGCGCGAACGGCGCGAGCCCAAACCTCAGCCGCAACAACCACGCTTGGCAACTCATTTTTGGCAGAGCACTAGCTTTCGTTTATGCGTAGTGCTATGAAAGCGCATGAAAGCGGGCGCACAAATTGAAAAATAATAAAAAACAGCATCACATTGTTATTGCACAATTTTTAGCATGACATTTCTTTAAAAAAAGTAAGAATGAAGAAATAAAGAAAAAGCGAACGATTGAAGCGCACCATTTAATGCAATCTTTCGCGGCACACTTTCGGTTTCGCACCATTCACGTGCTCGGCGGTAAAGCACATGGTACAGTACACATCACAAATATTTCCTCCAGCGCTCGTCCCGTCCTCCCTTGTCAGTGCTTATTTTGCGCCGTTTTTCACCCATGGATTTGTACCGACTAGCTCGCATACTTCCATTTAAAATCACAAATGCGCAAATGCTAAGTGTCGCTCCCGTCCATAAACACGTTGCCGTGGTATTTAACAAGCGTCACCAGGAATAATCTGGCACGACGAGCTGTATTAATCACACTGAACAGAAACCGGCGTAGTCAAACGAAACAGCTTCGTAAACTGGAAGCCCCGACGAACTATTTTCCGCCAACATCATACACGTCACCAACATATGTATCAAAGAAAAGGAAGTTTGGTTTGATCAGTGTAATTGAACCTTTTTTTTTTTTAATGAGAAACAACACGTAACGGATGAAACAACCTTTATTTGTCTTGCTACTGAACAGTTACTACTTACTTGAACAGCGGGATTCTTCAACACCACGATGCATTTATTCTGTTCGAGAGAAGGAAAAAAATAAGAGAGAGAGAGGACTAAAAAGAAAGAGGGGGGGGGGGACCTGAACGTAGGCAATTAACCAACCATGAACTTCGAGCAGCGCGCGGACCGCGCAAGCTCGTGCATTACGCGCGGCACAATAGCAGCAAATTTCTAGCCGCTGTACCGGGCCTCGCAGCCCATTTGCCATCTGACAGGGCCACGATTTCAATACAAGACTCCCGCATATTGTCGATACAGTCACGTTGTTTCTGAGATACGTTACAGATCTTGGGATTCAACGTGGGCGCAGTGCAGTTTTCCAATCACACGGGCTCTCCAGTCTCGACCAGGTAACCGACGACCGAGTAACCTCGACACGTCCGTCTACTCGCACGTCATGACGGGCTACATTTCGTCGGTAGCGCTGCTTGAGCGTGTACGCGACCTCGTCGCCGAAATGAAAAAAGCTAATCCCGAAGTGGCCTACATGTGCGGTTCGGTAATGGGAGATCAAGGTTTCCTTCACATCCCTGCCGAGTTGTTGCCCGTTTACAAGAGATATACTCCCGATGGCCGACATTGTGACGCCAAGCGAGTTAGAAAGTTAGCTGCCGCCATCACGATCCGTGACGACGGTGCAGCGCTCGACGCTAAGGAAGCAATGCACGTAATGAGCGCCACATCGGTCGTTATTACGCAGACTACAGTGAAAAACAACAAGTTCGCACTACTAGTGTTCGCCAGTAAGCGCTCCGGGCACCGGACCTCGTTGCGAGTGGGCGTGGCGCGCATGACCGCTCACTTCTGCGGAACGGGCGACCTATTCGCAGCAATCCTAGTCAGCTGCATGACCAAGTCAAAACTGGCGCGTATCCGTTGAGACGACTGCCACACAAGCAGTGCGAAAGACTTAGACATGACCAGAACATGCATGCAGAGTCGCAGCTAAAGTACACCAACCACGAGCTGGAGCTACAGCTTGTTGAGGGCAAAGACGAGATAGAGGAGCCACCACAGAACTTCAAATCCGTGGCCCTCACCCAAGTTTACGCAACACTCCACACTTCCGCTGCTTTACAGAAGTCGGCCAACGGGAAGGTGCGTCAATAAACATGTCACCTATTACGAAGTTGTGTGTTTGCTGTTAGAAGTGTTTTATTTCAGGATTTCAAAAGGGAAGAACTGCAACACATTCACAGCGATTCTTTATTCAATGATGCATGTTGCAAGTGCTGCAGCTGTTTCCAGGCAACCGACTCCCATGTGGTTTCTCACAGTTTCAATGTAAATGGCAAAAATTGCAGCTTGGAAGTTGTAAAGATTCACACAACCGCAAATGGTATAACTGTGCTGTTCTTTTATTCATCACAGGCCACGAATTGTTGCACTTGTGAGCTGGAACAACTGATACCAAATCCAATTTTATTTCATTATTTTACATATGACAACACTGATGAAGCCCCTTTGTTGAAGAGCAATGATGGTTGGTATGTACTGGAAGAACAATAATAAAATGCATTTTGCAAACATGCTATCCATGAGGTTCTTTCACATGGTCAGTAGGAAAGAAAAAAGAAAAGCGAGTCACACGGGCACAACTGGTGAAATAAAAGCTAAATGGGAAGAGGCCAGCAACCAGTGAGCACAGCTGCAGCAGTTGCTTTTCTTGCAACTGCGCAAAAAAGGTGACATTTCAGTACCGTGGCGCTCCACTTCCAGGCCTGCCTGCAGACATCATGGGTCTTTGGACCTGGGTGCCCATCAATGGGTGCCTCATAGCAGTACCCGGACCACCTGGACCTCTCATCAATTGTGGTGGTTGCTGATGTTGCTGCTGATACTGCTGCCCCACATGACTGCCAAAGCTACTGTTAATTCCAGGGGCATTTCCACTATAAGCTTCACCATCTCCATAACCATAGCCAGACAGTGGCTTGGAGGGCTGCTGACTGCCAAGTGCGGGCGATGCCCCAGAATTAGCACTGCTCAGCGTCTTCAGTAGATTGCTACCATTGTGGATCAAGTTGTCAAGAGCCTTCTGCACACTCGGGTTGTCAAAGTTAATGTAAGTGGAAGTGGGGACATCGCCTGCTGGAGCTGGTGCTGGTGGCTGTGGCTGCTGCTGCACAGGTGTTGGCAAGGGTGCCTGCTTCACAATGGTTGTTGGACTTGTAGGCCCTGGTTGTCCTATCATGCTCAAAATGCGCTGCTGCAGCTCTTGCTGCGTTGGCTTTTCTTCTTCTGCAAGGGAAAACCCACAAAAGTTAGGACCTCTGCCACAATGCCCTTCTCACTGGCAGTCACTATGCAAAGAGGGCAATGACCACAGAAAGCTCTTCCATATATACTGGTAACTGTGTTCATTACAGTCATTATTCTGGATGTGCCAATTACGTACTGAAGTTAAATACACGGTCACAAGAAGTGATACAAACTACCTTTTCCATATATTTGCAAGCTGTTGCATAATCTCTGAAAGAGAAAGTGCCCACTGAAAGAGACATTGTTTTGTGCTCACAAGAGCCATAATTCATAAAAGATGTATCTGAGAATCTTGAGAACTCAATGTATCGACTACAATTCCTTGAACATAAAATGTAAGAAAATAGAATTTTAACTTGTCAAAACTTTAACTTGTAAAGTTGAATGCTCAAGACAAAAGCTGAGAAGAGTGCATTTGCAAAGCCAAATGTATCTTAACACGAAGATTCAGACAAAGATCCACATTATTTATACATCTGCAGAATGCCATTTATGGGGACCCTGTGTCATCATTGTCAGACTGGGGTGCTAATTTATCCTCTTTTACATTTACGCTGTGTTGTTGCTGCCCTTTCCTCTGCTATGTCCCTTGTCTTTTTTTTAAGGTTACATGTATCAAGGTAACTAATAATCCACCCTACAAAAAAATTTTTACTTCAATAAGAATGATTCAGCTGACATCACATGGATTAACACGTATGATAAACACCTATGATAAAGAACATTAATAGAAATAAGCTCTTAAACAACAGTCCTTTACAATATTGAAAGTTTCTCATAATTCAAAAGAATTGTAGCACTGCCTACCCTCAAATTACCATCAAGGTGTTCTTTATTTTTGTTAGAATGCACATCATTGCAGAGAAGAGATAGCAGCGGCCAAATCTGAAACCACAAATTTAAAAAGAAAAAGCTAACGCAAGGCATCCAAGCAGTTGAGTGTGCCGACTTATGACTTCCCATGTGACAGAGTACCATTATCTCAAATTAAAAAAAACCAAAAAACATCAAAGCTAAACAAAGACCCATTAATGTGAAAAGCCTATCTACTTTGGCATCAGAGATCTTTCTGTTCTCGAATGCAAGGTGGCATACACGTATCACCATACCATCTTTGAAGCTTTCATGCACTTTCAATTGAAGTCTGCCTCATACACAGTGCAATTTATTTTAAGACATCATACTAAGAGCACATCCTTAATTCTCTCCTAAGTCATGCAGCCATGATGATAATGCTTTTTATTTTTGAACAATGCTTGCATACAGGTTAAGACTACCTTCACCTGCCAAGGAATATGCAGCAGTGCTAAACAAAACTCAAGTTTTTAATGTACAAGTTAACTGATATTTTCTTTCACACTTTGGAAATCAAAGTAAAATAATGAAACATTGAAAGAATAACATATAATTTGATAATAATCTTCTCAATCAACAGCATCTTTGGTGAAAATGTGTATACCCACCAGGCAGCTTCGGTCGCTCAGGCTCAACATTTGCAGATGGTGCAGTTGATGAAACTGTCCGCGGCTGCTGCTGGGCTGATTCGCCCCTTTCAAGCATGAGTTGCTTGTCCCTGCGGTCAGTGAGATACTTGATGATACGGTCCAGTTCAGGAATGCTCAAATACTTTGAGTCCACCAGCAATTTGAGCAGGAACTGCAATTCCCGGTCAGGGCCCAGCCGGTCAGGTCCCCCAGCTGCTGCCTGCTGTGCTTCCACTTGCTCCCGGAAGTGACGTGCCACCAGCTTCAGTGAGTCATCCAGTGGCATGTTGCGGTGCTCTGTCAGCAATGGAGTTCCACCGGGGGCGTAGAAGGCAGCCAGAAGAAAGTAGCATTGCCACCGCGAGAAAAGAAACGCCACGATTTAGAAAAGTGACACCAGGACACCTAGAGAGAACTAATGTAGGCCTACAACCAAATTACACAATGCAAAAGGATGCTGAGATGATTAATCCCTTCATGGATAAAAAAAAAAAAGAGAACAAACAGTGTGGAAGACAAGATTAAATCGTGATGACAACATTGGCACTAATTAGCAAGTTTCTTAAATATTAATTTTTTTTTCCAAGCATGCAAATAAAAAGCAGAGGATGGAGGAATATGTTGCTCTAAGTATACTGCATATAGTGATTGATATGTTGCCATTCTGCAGAAAGGACACTTAATTTGAATGAAAAGGTAATCGTCCAAAAGGTGGGTTTTGTCTTATTTTTCATGTGCTACCTGTTGCCTTTGTATGATTTTCTTCTTGAGTATTTACCATACACTTTCCACAAACATTATGTTCACTAAATGGTCACTAAACTGGTTTCTGTAATTTCATAATGCACGCTAGAACGACGGTGCCATGGCAGCTTCAATAGTTGGCGACAGCCAACAAATACGTTTACCTGATCACACACTGTACAAGCATGAACGAGAACGAAGGAAACTGAGGGCCTGATTTTTGTTAGTCATAACATAAGAAGCCAAAAGACAAAGATACCAAGGACAGCATAGGGGAAATTACTTGTAATTAGTAATTTAATTAAAAATGATAAATTAATGTAAATTAAAGTGGATGAAAAAACTGGCCACAGGTGGGGCACAAACCCACATCTTTGCATTAAGCATGCAACGCTCTTACCAAATGAGCCACTGTAGTGTTGTTTTCCGATCCACTTTACAACAAAGAAGCCAACAAACAGTCTTTGCTTCTTATGATATGACTAATAAAAACCAGGCCCTCGGTTTCCTTTCTTCTCGTTTATTACATAGTGATGCCTCGAATCCGTCAACAATGACGCCTTCAAGTAGCATGTGTGGGTTTAGTAACCAGTTGCCTTTACCGAAAAAGATCACATACATGTGACGCCTGAGGCAGAAGGGACGTTCCACACACGCTGTCAAGGCTGTGGGTGGTCGCACTGGCTAACGCTCCCAATTTTAGTTCTAATAGATAAACAAATACCCCAGAAAGTGGATGGGAAACCGGCACCGTGGTAGCTCCACTGGTAAGAGCATTGCACGCATAATGTGAAGATGTGGGCACGTGACCCACCTGCAGCCAGTTTTGTTTTTTTCATACACTTTAATTTACATTAATTTATCATTTCTTTAATTCAATTATTAAGTAAATGTAATTTCCCCTATGCTGTCGTTGGTGTCTTTGTAGGCTTCTTATGATTGTACAAGCATGTGATTCAGGGCACAATCTCAGCTTTGTTTCAGTTCTACAGTGCTCATGATTGTCAAGGTTATTAGCATACAATTCCAAACTTAGGCTAAAAGCTAGTCATGCAGCAAGAAAACAGAGAGAGGGAGAATTCAGAAAATTAAACCTTACTAAAAATAAAATCAACCTGAATATTTTTGTTTAGTGCACTATATATTCTAGAAATAACCAATAATAGATAAGTCGGCTGCCAATTACAGGTTGATGACTAATGCAGTTGAACCTACTCAAGCTGAACATTGGAAAGTTACTGCTAAAGCAAAGCGTTTTTTCTCTACTGTGAAGACATGACTATGTAAAATATTATGATGAATTTGAGTTATGAAAGACCACAATAAGACCCTGAAGCTTGATATCTACAGATATGTTCATACAATCAAAATTAATCAAAAGTGATACCACTGCAGACTTGACAAACGAAGAAGCAGTTCACAAGATTCAATAAATATGCATTTACCTTTTCTCTCATGTACATATGAAAAGCTGCCATAACACAAAGCATGCCTTGAAAGCACTATACAAAATGCAAAAGCTGTGTACAAGAGAAAAAAGCTCAAAACAAAATTACAAGTAAAAGAACATGTCTCTTGAGCAGATGCTAACTGCCCAATGACATTAAAACATAATGGTAATAGAGTTTAACTGAGTACTTTAAACTTTTAATGGGGTCTTACGTGCCAAAACCACTTTCTGATTATGAGGCATGCCGTAGTGGGGGAGTCTGGTTTGACCACCTGGGGTTCTTTAACGTGCACCTAAATCAAAGTACACAGGTGTTTTCACCCCCATAGAAATGCGGCCGCCGTGGCCGGGATTCGAACCCGCGACCCCCCCCCCCCCCCATGCTCAGTAGCCCAACACCATAAACTGAGTACTTTCTCATGCTGATGTCTGACAACTGATATATCAGCAACATTGTGTCAAAAGGCAGTAAACATTTACCAGATTTACCATTCCAAAGACAATAACTACGAGCATGCTACAATGTGATATCCGGGACTTTCACAGAGTAGTGCAATGTTAAAGATGTGTGATCTTCATGGGATGCATTTTTGCTTCTAACATGCTGTATTAAAGCTGCTATTGAGATACAATACAGATATCTCTCTCAGCTGGCGAGTGCATTGTTAGAAGACTCCAGAATTAACTGTATGGCCCATCCTCACACAAACTAAACAAAGAAGGGCATAAAAAGAACAAGACAAGAAAAAAAGGTGAAGGTGGTGTGAGTGAAAGAATTTATAAATGTTCCAAGCTATGATCCAACATGCACAACAAGATCATTGTTCACATTTCCAATTGACTAACTTGCGGCACGAAAAAGAATCAAGGAGACATACAATGCATGCTCCCTGCCAACAAAAAAAGATCTATTAAGTTAATCCAATAAATCTATTAATTCACAAAAGCTAAAGTTTCTTAAAGGCAACACCAATCCACGCTTGGCTTGGTAAACAAGGCTATGCAAGGAGCAACTAAAATTGCATGGATATTAACAGTTTCACTCTCACAACTTCAGCAGCACAAAGGGGCCCTGGAATAAAGGAAGCTAAAAGGAAAGAAAAAGTTTCTAATAGGCAACATTAATCCACACTTCAGCTTGGTAACAATCCAAACTACTGAGACTAATGTGCTGAAGAGCATTCCTGATGAAGCTTTACCTACTTGCTTCCATGACCTCCAGAAATGGGGTCAGCTGTGTGAAGATAGCCAAGGGAACTACTTTGACACAACCTAGAGTGATTAAGTCTGTAAGCTGTATAAAGAATTTCTTACAGGATAAACTTTTCTGACAAAGGTTATATTTTATTAGCTATGTATTGTAGGTTACTTCTACTTCCGTGAGCTACCTCTATTGCTTCATTTAAGAATTACGTTAGCCATTGGGTACAGAAAACAAAGTTTAATGCAAAAATGGTAAGGCAGCAACTCAAGATAAATTCATAGATGAAATCAGAAGACAATAATTGGTCTGTGAACATAAGTCAGCAAAGTAATATTAAAATTCACAAATATGTGTGCCTAGACTGAGGTGCTCACAATAGAACAGTCAACAATAGTCCATACATGTTCCTGGAGTACTGCACATGCAAGTTTAAAAACATTGATAGTTTACTCTGTTATGCTGCTTCACAATCAGAAACTTCAAGACAGATGTGCAATCTTCAGAAAAAGAACAAAAGCTGGTGCACGCAGAAACACAGTTCAAAACTGAATAATAACAACAAAATATTTTGAAAATAAAAAAAAAGGAAACAGAGAAGCACAAAAACTTATGGAAAAGGTTATTAGCACACAATTCCAAACTTAGGCTAAAAGCTAGTAATGCAGCAAGAAAACAAAGAGAGGGAGAATTTTTTTTTTTTTTTGCCTCCTGGAAATGGCATTACGCTGCCTGAGAAAAACGTTCACAAGATTCTTTGCTAGACCAGCAAAGAAATGCACCAGTAAAGCTGTTTGATCCTGGGCCTATCTGTTCCAGATCATGCAGCCTCTGAATTGCTGGATATGTCAACTCCTTCATGGCTATTTTGAAAGGTGTAATACCCCTGTCACACTGGACATTTTATTGCCATTAGATTCGAATGACATTCAGTGCAACAAATGCCGTTCGACCCGCAGTGGTGCTACGCAGGAAAAAATAATGTCATTCGGTCACGATATCAATGGTGATCACTGTAAAAAGATTGGCGAGAAAAGTAGAACAAGCTATCTGCAGAGAGTCTGAAAAGTCAATCTATTTATTTTAATATAAATATAGAGCGTCCCTTTACAGAAAAAACACGCATATAAAACTATTTCCAGAGTGTCTGGACACTACAAGCCTAAACAAAGCTAAGCCACCTTAGTAGCCATAGCAGATAAATTGAAGGCAAACAATGTGACTGCCATGGCAGTGCTGATCGACGACGCTCAATAGCAGCATGTGAAGCAGTTAGTTGATGTGTGCTTTGCGTTCTGAGCGAAGCATACTACTCAGCAGAAGAGCCTCGATCGTCAAATGGGAGCAGATGTAGTTCGAGATGCCGAAAACAGATGCACGCAAGCGCCTGATTGTTCACAGTATGGCTGCCTAGGAAAGCTACTGCGGCCAGACACGACTGAGGTGGAGAGTTAAAACATTGTGTGACAGCCAGCCGTGCAGTTTTCCTCTAGTTAAATGACAGGTGGCTTAAACAATAGAAAATTAATTGCCTTTTAGCATCAATCCTTCTCGAATTGCGTATGTTCAATACCATATTTTGCCTCATTGCTGGAGTAGAGAGTATACATTCGTTTCGAGTGCCATGCCAAATGATTTCCGCAAACTCATTCGATTGCGGAAGTAATTTGATTCTAATGACATTAAATATCGCTGTGTAGCAGCCAAATAATGTCATTCTATGCTAATGCCATTTGATTAAAGCGTCCAGTGTGACAGAGGTATAAGAATCATTCTGCACTTTACTTATAGCGCCATGCCAAGCGCATGAGAATATAAATATTTTGATTCAAAGCAAATTGTAATACTGTCGAATAATTTCGAAGTGAATAGATCAAATGGCTGTGGGATTTGCATAAAACGCAACGTCCAGAAATTGACAAGCCAAGAAGAGAGAGAGGAGGAATTACTTGAAAAGATGGAAAGTGCCATCTCGGGAAACAGTTTATTTTCAGTTTAGACTGCTGTAACAGTACAAATATTTTCATGGAGAAAACGAAGGTTACTAAACGTTTTTCCCCACCAGTAGCAGAGAAAATTGGTTTACAGACTGTTTACAGGCTTTTCCTGCAATAGAAATGCCATTTGGACATTATGGAGAAGGAAAAATCTCAATTTGGAACAGAAACCTTTTGGAGAAGGAAAGATGTTGGGAGCATGACTTCCTACTCTAGCACAAATTCGAAGCTGCATTTAAAATGAAATTCTGGGGTTCTACGTGCCAACTTCAGCATGATACCGAGACATGCTGTAATGCGGGACTCCGGATTAATTTTGACCAGCTGGGCTTCATTACTGCGCACTCGATACACTGTGCACAGGCATTCCTGCATTTCGCCTCCATTGAAATGCAGCCACTGAAAAGATATGATCCCACAACCTCGTGCTTAGCAGCGCAACACCATAGCCGCTAAGCCACCATGGCAGATTACGGAACTCTGCCTCCAATTTATAAGAGAAGATATGAAAACTTTCCACATTCAAAAAGATTGCATTTAGTATTAATTACAATTGGCAATAATATGCAAGTTCTCCCTTTCTTCCACCTTCTGTTCCCTACTGTTTTATTAAGATGATGGAAGACTTGGATTAACAGCTAATCCCCCTTGTGCTTTCCTTGGCATTATTATGTATTGGTTTCATATGGGTTTTACTAAAATAGGGCAGCTTGGTTCCCCTTAGTTTTCTCCTTCATAACTATATATTTAAGAATTTGTGGATGCAGTCTGCCAATCTCGGGATGCACATCCTCCGCCTTGGCATCGGAGGCAACATTTTTCCTGATAGAATGGTTATAAGTATAAAAATTGCAGCACGCCTGTAAAGTGCGCTTTTGCCCCAACACTAATTTGGTCACTGAAAGGCGATATTGTCCCGTTGTTGCGATGGTGAAGAATAAGACTGCGGAACAAATAAGAGTCACTAAACTAATTTTTTATTGAACAAAGTTCTGCTCACAATAAGCAAGTTACACTCGGCACAACATTAGTGGCAAGCACAGCCGTCGGTCGGCTAAATCTGATCTACGGGTCAGGCGTTTCAACTCATATATTCCAGCGCAATCGGTGGTGCTCAAGTGCATTCTAGAATGTAGAACACTGTTAGTGTCACACATGAAATCTGATTACACAAGGTTCAGCTAAAACAAATAGAAAGGGTGACAATTTTCGAGAAAGTTGATACATAAAAAGTGTCTTGCGCAGCATGATAACTTTCTAACAGTTGTTTGTTGGTGATAAACAGACACTGGAAAAATATGAGGTATGCGTGTGGATATTGTCAAGATCACCAAAAAGACACAATTTCTCTTTAAAGGCTGAAGCACATTGCACGTATTATAGCACTCAATATAATCTGAACAATATCTGAAAGACAGCACTATGTCACACTGGCAGCCTCCTGTATCTTTTGCAATGCCTGCCAAGTGATGTCAAATATTGGTAGTCACACAGAGGACGTCACTTTCCCATCTTAAGTGTACGGGGGCACTGTGAGAGTTATGTCAGCATTATATCAGAACATGACACGAAAAAACAAAAGAAGCAATGACAGAACGTGAAAAAAGTTGTCGATGCGTATGCTATAGAAGGTTAATATCTTGAAACGTGGTGCGACTGCAGTGGACCACTGGATATTAGGCATTTTGGCGTGATTGGGCAGGCACTGAGAAAATACAGGAGGCGATGTTGAAATGCATTGCCAGAACCATGGAGGAAGGAAATGGTGAAAATGCGCGACATGCCTGGCTTGAGTGATTTGACTATAATGCACCTACAACTATGGTTTCATCAGCATTATATCTTAGCCTGTCGTGCAGATGGAAAGCTGGAACATTTTTGAGGAGGAGCATGTTGGTGCAAGTGTGGCGTAATAGGCTCCTAGGAGCAGAATTTGGCAAAGCCTGTGACACAGCTTGCTGATGAGAGCAAGCAATTACAAGTAGGTGAGGGGGCAACCACCACTCGAATTTGCACCTTCCAATAAGCACGAATGATGTTACATGTTCGAAAGCATCGTGGTTCTAGTACACTGCAGGACCACTTCAACTGTCTCATGGGCACACTGGACCCTGGCAATGAGGGGAGCTGAGAAAAGACATGGCAAGAGTAGTGGTCTTTCACAGTGTGACGTGTGAAGAATTGCAAACTAGAGATGTAAAAAGGCATATTGAAGCGGGAAAGCTAGTTTTTTCTTTTTTCTTTTGCAACTGCACGTTTGTACAAGGATCACTGGTGCGGGAATTGCAAGGGCATTCTATTGTAGCGTGGTGACGTTAAGGACAGTTGCCACGCTGTGTAGTAAATTTCTTTACGTTAACAAATGTGCTTGATACGAGGACTGGCTGCAGGTGTTAAAATATTTGCAACGTAGCGCAGCTTTGAAAACATGCGAATAAAAGAAGCATACAGTGCTTATTACACAGCAGCTGCACGAAAGAAGTGCTATTAAAACCATATGAATGGACGGTGGAATAATACATTGAAATTACGTTATAAGCTATCAGGCACATGGGCTATGGCAGGTTGGAAACCCATGGTTTGTTAAAAAAACTCAGGAGAGCATCTGCAATGATTGTAAGTGCTTGAGGAAGGGCCAAAAAAGAAGAATGTGTCTCACGCAGGTTGAACTTCGAGACAAGTAACAAGCAAGAATGGTGTTACTTGTGTATCCTCTGAATGAAGTGCAAAGCTCGCAAGGAAAAATAAATAAAATACCACTTTGACGTCCTTGAGACACTCACTTGTGCTATACGGGGCGCTGATTTCGGTGGCCAGTTAGTAACTAGTAATCTAGCCTGCTTGAATTACTCAGGCTAGTTGACTATCCCAATATATCATCATCATCATCAAGTGGCACCACCTGGCCATTTGCGGTACGTCTGTACATGTGAAAAACGTCAAAACGCTGCATGTAGCAATATTTCCTTCATGGCGCAGTTTTGTGTAATCTGTGCAGAACTTGCATCAATGCCATGTTGCGCAAGTTAAACTCAGTACTTCCTGCCTACACACGAGCCTAACCCATTCTGTCCAGTAACCACACGGAAAAGCTTTGTAGGCATGCTCACTGGAGTTGTCAGCCAGTAGCCGAAAGTCACTTTACTGACTTCAGACGTGTGCGTTAACTCGGGCCCAATCACCAAAGTTTCATGGCAATGAACCCAACGCGATGAGCGGCAAACATTTTACAACAGTATGTCAACTGCCACCACACTGGGTGGTGGCACTTACAGGGTGGTGCAAGTGGCACCATGCAACAAACAGCCATCTAAAACAATACCGTAACAGTCCTCCTCCCCTAGATCATTCAAGATTATGGGGAGCAGCGATGTACTGGCTTGCGTCTTCTGGCGCTTCTTCGAAACTGAAGTGTGTTGCATACTAAGTTGGGACAGTTCACAGCACTCTCTTTTGTGCTACCAGTGATGTTCAAGGCTGACTCTGAGTTTGCTGAAACAGCTGGATGAGTATCTCACACAGTTAGACGGTTATCATTGTCTGGAGTTGTAGGATGTTCAGGCTCCAATGGTGTTCTCGCAGTTGGCACAGAGACCTCTTCGCATTGAAGACATAGGTGGTCGCTGTGCCTATGCCAGACAGTGCCATCACTGAGACAGACAGTGGCTGCTGACTGACCTGTGGTGCTCATGACACGTGCAGGTACCCACGGTGGGCCTTGATGGAAATTCTTTGCAGTGCGTTGTCTTCCACATTCGGCAGTGGAGAGGAACGGCACCCTCTGTCGGAATGTAGCTGTCTAAGCAGGACTGAAGTGCTTAAACTTGGGTGAAGAACATCTAAAGTTGTCTTGAACAGTCATCCCATAAGCATTTCCCATGGTGGTCTGCCAGCGACCTCATGTGGTTGGGTTCTATACTGAAATAAGAACCTTAAATTTAGGTTGGGAAAGACCCAGAACTGCTTTTGTTGACCTTGTTCTTGACAGTCTGTACAACATGCTCTGCCACACCATTTGAAGCTAGGTGGTAGGGCGGTACAAGAATGCAACGTATCCCATTCCGTGTCAGGAATTCGAAGTATTGCTCACTTGCAAAGGCGGGTCCATTATCAAATATGACATCCGGCAGTCCATGCTGCACAAATGCTATACGCAAAGTTGTGATGACAGCATCCACTGACGCTAATGCCACTGGAGACTTCGACGCATTGTGAATAGGCTTCAACAATAAATTTATGCCCGAAGAATGGGCCCCAAATTTAACATGAAGCCTTGACCAAGGCCTCTGTGGAAATGGCCAGGTTGCGTGCTGCCTGCATCGAGGTGTACGCTGGTAAGCTTGGCATGTAGCACAATGCTTTACGCTCTTAGCAATTTCACCATCAATTCCTGGCCACCAGACATTTTTTCTGGCAATCGACTTGCTTTTGTCAATGCCAGGAAGCCCAGCATGAAGAAGAGTAAGGACTTTGCCTTGCACAGATTTTGGGGTGACAAATCTGGAACCCCACAGCAAGCAACCTTCATGGAGGCCGAGTTCATTGCTCCTTGCTGTGAATGGATTGCCCTCTGGTCCGACTGGAAGCCCTTCTCCTCGCAGGAGAGCAAGAACTACGTGATTAAGGAGTGAATCATTTCTTGTTGCCTGTGCTACAACAGCTGGTGACAAGAGTCCCAGGTATGCTTGTTCAAGCATGAAGGCTTCAGCAGGTGAAGGCAGATTAACACTGTTTGTTGGCAGCGGCAACCTACTGAGGGCATCACGACGACTCAAGCGCAGACCAGGCTTGTACACGAGCTTGTACTTGTAAGCAGAAAACTTTCACCATCCGACTATAGTTGGGTACACCTTTAGAAAAAAGGGCAGGCCCCTCCCAGATGACCGAAGCACGACAGCAGGTTGCCTCCGCAAGTAAAATAGTACCGCTCAAAAAACTGTGCTTTTAAAATGCCCAATTCTCGGTATAAACAAAGATTTTTGTATTTTGATGACTGGTTTGGTAGAGTTCTCGTGATTGGAATGCTACATGACATGCCGGATCGCAAGAGAAAAATAACCCCGTGCCTTCTACAATGCTGCGCATCGTCTGCTTTTTAGCTTCACAGCAAGGGACAACAGAAGAGCAGCTCTGCATGGCTTCTGCTCTGGTTTACATGTATACAGCCCATTTACTACTTATTTTCCAAGCTTAAAATGAACCAGTTGCTATTTAACATGTACTTAAAAAAATGCATTTATCAAAACCATTCCAAACCTGGGGCAAGATAATAACCAAGGCAGGAAAGATACAAAAATGCTTCATTCATCGTTTTAAAACATAAGATTTATATATATTTTTTTGTTTTTATGTTTTCACAAACTTATTTTCAAGAATGTGACAGACATATTTTTTTTTTCGTTCCTTTTCACATTTTTTTTTACAAGCCTGCAGTCTTTCCAGTTCACATAGCAAAGCAACAGCGATGTTCGCAGCAATCTTTCGTCGCCGGATCACGGCTCAGAATAAACGCACGCGGCGCAAACGGTGCATCGTAAGCTAGCAAAAATATTACTGGCATGACAGACCACAAAAACAGTTTGGGAATTCACTCTGACGAGGGGCAGACGCATGCGACTGACGCGATTCAGTGCAGTTTGAAGAGCGGGCAGCCATCTTCTCCATCAGCGGGGACACCAGCCGTCCAGCTCGTGACGTCAGTCTAGAGTGCACGCCCAGTGGTGGAGGCTCGTGTGCGTCTGCCTTGGAGGAGCAAACGCCCCCTTTTTTTAAAGTTGTACCCAATTATAGTCATGACGAAGCTGCACAGGAATGGTCTTATCAGCACTGAACATAGTGGTTTATGATCTGATAAGCAGCGAAGGAAATGCCCCACAGGTACTAGAACTTTTCAACACCGAATACAAAGGCCAGTGGCTCGTTGTCAATTTGGCTGCAGTTTTGCTCTGCACGAGACAAACTTCTCGATGCAAAGGCAATGGGCAGTTCTCGACCATCAGCTTCTCGATGTGCCAAAACTATGCCAATCCCATACAGAGATCCATCAGAACCGAGACACAGTGGTTTCTCTGAATCAAAATATACTAGGACAGGAGCTGATGTTATCGAGGCGTCCAGAAATGCTTAGGAGAAAACACTCGTAGAAGTTCACAAGCCCTAAAAAGCTTTGGAGTTCCTTGACGTCACGGAGTGCAGGTGCATGAAGGATGAAAGCATGAAAGCTTAGAGATAGCCCTTCTTTGCTTATGATATGCCCTAGGTACTCCACCTGTAGCATAAAAATGTGACACTTGTTAAACTTCAACTTGAATCCAACATCACGAAGCCGAGACAAACAGCACTGAGGTTGTGAAGGTGCTCCCAATCATTCAGGCAGGTACCAAAAGGAACACGTGTATACTGAAATAGATCCATATGCGTGGAAACAGTAACATATTTCCTAGTGTCTTCAAGAACTATATGCTGGTAGGCATGCCTCAAATGTAGTTTGGTGAACTTTTCACCCCCTGACAGCATAACTCAAAGGTCATCAATTCTTGGGATTTGGTACTTCTCCAGTGTCCACAGGATTAACAGCAATCTTGAAACCTCAACAAATTCTGATGCGGCCATCTTTCTTAGCCACTGGAACAACAGGTGCAGCCCTAGCTGAAGAGGCGACTGGCTCGAGAATGTCCTCTATCTGTGGGCACTGAAGCTCTTGTGACACCTATCCTTCTGGAAAAAGGGCAGGGGGCATGGCCTGAAAAACTTGGGCACCACACCTTGCGGAACATGAACTGCGGTTTTTTGGCCCTTGAAAGTTCCAAGGCTCTGTTCAAATACCTCAGGACATGCTTGAATAACGTCCTTAAAATCAGAAAGAGCATGAACATCTGCTTCCCGGACATCAACGTCAGTGCCCAGTTCTCGAATCCAATTGCGACCTAGCAGTGTTGCTGAACATTCCCCAGTCAGGAATAAAGGTAGGACAGCTTTTCTGCCTCGGAACTGTACTGCAACATCTGCTTTGCCTTCAACTTGTGAGCTCGCCTAAGAAGCTTTGTAGGACTACATCCCATGGCATGACAGTCACCGATGGTAGTAGCTCCTGAAGAGGTTTTTTTGCAATAACAGAAACGCTCACACCGGCATCCAGCTCCATACAGAGCGGGCTTGCTACAAACGCTGACGGTCAGGGTGAAGGGCGGAGAAGGCATGACGGTATCAACTGGCCACATGTTAAACACATCAGCAAATGCGTTGTCAACAGTGTTGACTTGATATGTTGCACTTGATGTTTTACCAGTTAGAGGTGCGAAGCTGTGTAGTTTTGTAGACTTGGCTTTCTGCGATGAAGTGTGTTTTCTCTCAGAGTTGCACACTCGGGCAGTGTGCTTGCACTCGGTCGCGAGGTGTTCCGCAGCGGTAGCATGAGACACACCTCTTTGATGCCACAATTTTATGTGTAGGTAGCGAACTTCTGTGGGAACTAGCTATCTCTCCAGAATTTTTCTTCGCAGCTGCCATGGCAAGTGGAGTTTTCATGGCGTCTTCGTACATTTGTCTACACGGCTGTGCCGACGCAGCACGTGATACGGTCCCTCAACATATTGCCAAGCTCAGTTCCAAAGTTCCAATATTCCGAGAGACTTTTGAGTGACGCCACAAAGTTACTGACAGACTCTCCCTCCGCACGAATGTGCGTATTGAACCTAAAACGCTGAACAACAGCAGATGGCTTGGAGCAGTAATGGTCACCCAGAACGGAAATAATTTCTTGCAAGGTTTTGTGTTGCGGCTGGGCGGTTTTAACGAGATCCCGCAAGAAAGTGTATTTTGTCCACAGCAACTAAAGAAGACAGACTTCTTTTTTCTGCTGCAATGTCACTGGCTATGAAAAAAGTTGACCAAATAAATACAATTAATATTTAGTGATAAAAAAAGTACTGGTTGCAAGTACACACGACTATCACTAATATGCAGTTGGTAGGATTTCTCTAGAACTCTTCTGCCTTTTAATCTTGGTTGAAGTTAGCTGGGACACTTTCTACTAGTTGAAGGTTTCTCCTGGTTGAAGTTAGCTGGGACAATTCTGCCACGTAAAGAAAGCTGTCTTCATGTGAATGCTAAACAACGGAATAAATATGAAACAAAGAAGATACTAAAGTTTCAGGGAGAAATGGTACACCACAGAAACGTACTTCATGTAACAAACTTAAGAGGAAGCTTTAGCTCGGGGGCTCCTATCTAAATACATGTAAAAGGAAAATTCATTTTTCTCGGCAACCACTGCACCAAATTTGACGAGGTTTGTTGCATAAAAAAAAAAAACTTTAAATCTAGTGACAGTTGGTTTCGATTTTTTGAGTTAGGTCGTCAATTTTTTATTAACATTGGCAAAAATCGAAAATATTCAAAAAACGAAACTATCACGTTTACAACTCAACAATGAAAAATGATAATACAATTCTGTGAATTGTATCTAATAATACATCTAAAGCAGACAAAATTGACATGTTACATATGAATATAAAAAAATTTAGTAATAGGGAAATACAACTTTTGCAGAACCCTTGTAACCAACATAACAAATTCACGTGATGTAAAATGACATGTAGAATTTGTCCGCTTTGAATGATCTAATGGATGCCGTTAAAAGAACCGCAATATCATTTCTTTATGCAGAGCTATGAATTTATAAACTTCATGCTTCTATTTTTTTCACACGGTCAATATTGTGAAAATATTTTTAAGAAAATTCAAGCCCTAAATCGAAAGTCCGTTACCAACAGTCGCTAGAATTTAACTTTCTCTTTCAAATGCAACAAAGTTTATTAAAATCGGTCCAGGGGCTATCTCATAAAAACGTTTTTGCGTTTTACATGCATTTGAATCAGCCGTGTCAGAGTTTGGCCCGAGCTAAAGCTTCCTCCTAACATGTTTGCACAAAGCATAATTTTGCTATCTGCCCATGTTCTCGGTACTTGAAGAGGTGGTGTGATAATGCAGAGATTAATGTGATACAAAATCAACATGAGGACAAAAAAAGAAGTGGACCTCAAGTTGCTGCAGACCAGTCGCATTGTCTATAGATGTTACCCTGGACTGACACAAAATTATATCAGAAAAACATATCAAGTGCATTAAAGACTCATAATAAAGATTGCATTGCTTAATGAACTCTCGTGATAAAGACCTGGCCACAAAAGGCATTAGGTACAAGTCAAAATCTCGACAGCCCACATGCAACAGCCCATTGCAGTCTTTACGGCCAAGATCACTATAGTTCACTGAATTCACTGATGGCATGCATAAGGGTGTTGAATCAGGTGGACAAACAAAACTTCAATTTTCACCTAAGTCTCAGCCCTGAGTCCTATTCAATATGATCATGTTACGCTTTCCTGCTCTCAAATGCTTTTTTCTTCCCAACGACAAAGAGCAACTTTCATCTGATGAGTAACCCCTACTCCAAATTGTACAAGCAGCTTGTTGGCTTTTGCTAGTGAAGCAGATAGAAACTGTACACACGTACAGTCATGAGCAAAAGTGGAGAGACCACGGCTCCAGGCGCAGGAGAAGTTGCGGGGCCGCTACGCCACGCTGTTATTTCGTGCCGCACACTCGCTTTGAGAGTGCCCCAAGTGACTACAAGCTTCACTCTCGCTCTCGTGTTGATGCTTATCGTGCTTGATAAACTTCTAGTGCACACCGTTCGGTTGCTCTACTGCTGACGGTCACGGCGAAGGGGATCGCACGCCACAAAGCGCCTAAAGTCTTGGAAGGGAAAGTAGAGAGAACGGCTTCCCTCCTCCTCCGTTTTCGGCGCACCTTGACGGTTACACGTCAGTGTCATGCCTGCATCGGCATGGTGTTGGAAGGCACGTGCGGCTTCCACTCAACTCCCCAATCGTCAGGTAGAGACGAATACATTGGAGGTGTAAAATGCAAGGCACTGTGGATCCTCGCTTTGAACACCCCCTTCAAATAAGAATGAAAAATGTTTGGCACTCACAGACTCTTCAGTGTCGTTCACTGCTCACTGTTTCACATAGTGGTACACAATGCCTTACAAGCCAATCTGAAGGCATTAAGTAAGGAGGGTTACTATACAAGTAAAGACAATTGATTCAACTAAACAAAAATAAAAGCTATTTTTCTTTTTATGAGGAGTTGAAGTATGTTACGCAAGACTCAACCCCGAGGTTGAATTATACCTCCGTTGGAGCTGAGGGCCAAATCGTGCAAAGTTATGAAACTAGCTTTCCATAAGATGAATGCACTTCATGAATGCACTTCACAGCATTCGTATTTTCTGGCAGAATGCATTCACATTGTATTTAGCATAAACACTATTCAAGATTGGAATTTTAGGTATTTCAGTGAAGCGATGTGCACACGATGTGAGTAAGCACATTGCAAGAAACACAAATGAGAACACTAATACAGAAGAACCTTGTTCATAGGTTTTGGGGAAAAAAAAGAGGAAAAAATGTTCTGGAGCAGTTTAGAAGCAGCCACACCATTGGAGAAGTTTTGGAGCAGAAAAATTCAGTCTTTTCGGAAGACTTGGAGTAGTACAGCAGTAATCTTTAGCGATTTGGCGAAGCTTGTTATTACTGTGCAATCGGTAAGTGCTGCTCAACAGTGAAGCAAGACACAAAGCCAACAGCAACCAATTAGGCTTGCCTTTCCACAGACTGTATACCATGCACGGTACGTTGCAAGCATTTTTATTTGGGCAGGCTAGGAACTAAACAATTTATTTAAATAAAGTTTTATAGGCTAACAAAAATAAAGATGCGCCTGGGCGCAAGACAGACATAAAATTACAAATGAACAATTTGCGCTATCAGGCACCGTACTAGACACAATGTGTATTATGCCCAATAACAATGATAGAAATTCAAGAAGAGACCATGCATCTATGAACAGCGTGAAAATGAGATGCCTGCGTACGGTGTGTTGCAAAAATCGTGATGGCGGTGGAAAACAATGTTTGTACCATCCCGCACACTCGTCTCCTTTGAGAAGCCGCTTCTCGGCTTCCAATGTGTTGTGTGGCCTCTGGTAATAGATACCAGTCGATTCGGCGCAACACCGTAACTTTTTTATCTATACCAAACCACCCTTTCGAAGCACTGCCTCCAAAGGCTCAAACTGCTACAGGCACGTCCAAAATAGCTCTGAAGGCCTGTCAGTATAATTATTAGAATTATCGGTGCTTGTACTGCGACAGGAGACTGAGGCTTCTTATTATGTCCAAAAAGTGTATTATGAAAGCATGAGACAAAATATAGTCAGCATGCCTGGCAAGGCCTCAAAGTCTGGTTTGCCTGATGGTGCATCTTGTTATTCCTCCTTCAACATCAACATTCGCATGAACAAAGGACAGGAGGGTTCATACAAACTGCTCTTCGCAGATGTGATAAACGTCTAGAGGAAATGTACATTGTTTAGCACATTGCACACTTTGCACATTACACACTGTATCTGAATTAGAAAAGTGAGATTTCCCAGCATTTTCTCTATGCCATAGATGCAATGCATACAGAACAAAAGCAACACAAAATGGCAACTACATAACAGCAATTTCAGTAGAAAGGCCGATGGAGATATTTGCAGTGCCATCAAGAACAGACCATACAGTCCCAGAATGAAACTTTCAGGTGACCTATCAGAACACACAATGGGGCGATGTGGGGCAGGAAGCCAGATCTAAAAGCTGGTTTGGTACATACACACACCGATCGATCCTTCGGACATGGATGGGGCCATGTCCGAATTATCAGACAACCTGAAGAAACCAAGTTCGATGGGGAATTTCGCTGTTTTTTCAAGGTGCCAGCACGCCTAAAAATTTGTTTATGAGCTATTAATCAGTGCTGCACTCAGTTGAGGGGGGACACAAGTTTTTGAGAGAGAGAGAGATTATTATTTTTTTTTTTGGTCACAATTTTGGTCACAATATCAATTTATATCAGCACTGCGAGCTATATTTTAACTGAGAAAAGTGCAAAAAAAAGGCGCTAGTTTTGTACCGCACTGCTGCTGAATGATGTGTATGTTACTGCGGCCATCTTGGTCGCAATCAAAAGAGCCACTTTTCTTCATTTTACCGCCCCATGTGCAAGCCGATTCACCCATTCAGTACGCATTACTAAAAGTGTCCTGCGACTGAAAAAGGCAGCAGGCAGCTTCTGCTTTGGTCTGCGGACGCACACAGGAAGTGAAGTGCCCAATGCCATTACGAGAGCTGCTAACGTGTTTCTTATTGAAAGTTCGCAACACCGAACAAGTTTGGCAGGAAGAGAAAACAAGCACGCTATAACTTCAAAAAGCGCTTTGAAACTGCCGAAGACAGCAATGATTACTAGCTGGCAATTTCAAGCAACGCAAAATGCACCACGCCTGGTGAGAGTGAAAAGGCCTAAATGGTTCGCGTTCGCCAGCTTACAGTGCTCGCAAGACACGTTCGGCACGACATGACGATGGTGCAGCCAGCAGAACTGCGGCAACAGCAGAGGAAAGCAGAAAAACTTCAACATCTTGCTGGAAATTGTAAACGCAAATCGGACACGTTCATGTGCGCAGATGACGGGGTGGCCAGGCGAGCAAAGATGGAGACACTTTGTTGAGAGTACATAAAGTACTTTCGTGCTTAAAGTGCAAGGTATATAGCGGCAGCGTGGCTTTTGACAAAGAGGAGTAATAATGTAGCTTTGCTGTGAAGCCTCTTGTCACTTGCAAGAATTGTGGCAATATTGATTCTGCATGGAGTATGCCGCATGTGAACTGCAACAAATTGGTCAGTCCCTTTGTTATGAAGATTCGTGCTGCACATGCGATGGTAAGAACTGGGACTCGGCAAACAGCACTGAACAAAGTTATTTTGCTAGAATGAATATGTCTTACTGTGGCCTTCATGAAAAACATGGCACGGTTATCTCAAGACAAAGGTGGCACACGTGGTGGCGTGTGCTGCCCAAAAACTAACGGACTTGATCAGTAAAGTCCCCGTATAACGAGCTGAAACTTTTGAGTTCCGGAAAAATAGTAGTGTCCTATCAAAGCTCGAGGATGATGGCCATTCGAGCAGGCCATTCGTAGCACATCAGCATGGTCATTGAACTATTCTCGGATAGATGGATGGAAAACTTTATTTGGTCTTGCAAGTAGTGATAATTAACCACTAAGCGGGCCACTCCCACGTCGGGACCGGAAGGCCAAGCCTCACGGCCACGTCGCGAGCCTGCTGGACAGCACAGAATTGTTCATCCAGGTGTTTGGGCTTGATTACAATGTCAAGCAACTTTTGTGTTGGGTGCACGTGGCCCAAAACTGGTGAGCTGGCCTGTGATTGTATAGCTGAGCTATTTGTGCAAGAAAAACAGATAAAAAAAGCAGGATAGAGGAAGTTGAAGCAGTTTGCAGCGTTGTGTGCGCAGACCGCCATATATATTATAAATCAAGCGGCACACTTTGTGACATCCAAAATTTCCACAGCTAATATAAAAATTGGAGTATCGGTAATTTCATTGCGGGGGGGAAAAAATTTAAAAGTGCCTTCTTATATAGCAATCGTTCGCACAATTTCACTCGTCGTCTGGCCGGCATGAAACAAGTAATAATGGAAAAAAGAAGTGTCGCTATTGCGAACCTGCAAACTTTGCCCACGTGCATTACTGCCGTCTCGGGGTGCAAAATTACGAAGTGCTTAACACGACCCAAAAAACCTGAAGCTGTTATCAATGAGAGCTAGATCATCAAACCAAGTCATAGCCAGTAGTCACATGAGGGTGCCTTCGGTGAGCAGCAGTGATTGCCAGGGTGCACCTGAGATACCCAGTGCATACTGCTTACAGTAAATCCTTGTTAACTTGAACTCTGCTTCACGAAATATTGGTTCGGACAAAATTATTTTCTGGCAGTGGTGTCAACACGTGTGCTTCAACACTTATCTCAAAAAAAAAAAAGTTTTTCTGCCGGACTCCGATATTTTGAGATCTCAACTTCGAAAACAATGTGCATTTATTTTTCATCTGGCGAAAGCTCGGTAGCCGAGCCAGACACCGCGGCATGCTTCCTGCTCATCTTTTCCCCTTCTTTATAGGACCACTTCCACACACTTGCTAGGCTGCTTGCAGCTACTTTGTTGTGGCGTCAAGCTGGAGCAGTGAAGTATTTCCCTTCTCATTTAGGACGCTGTCGGTGATGCATCAAGAGGTCACAGCGTAACAATTGTGGCGTTGAGCAAAGATGACGGGCACTTTTGAGCAGGCGGTCTCACCCCAAGCTGTCCTTAAAGAGCAAGCCCACAGTGTTTCAGTTAGACCCCAGCTTGATAAGGACACTCACTTCATGGATATGCAATGCGTATATGCCACATCAGTCACGGGCGTCTGCTAAAGGGATGTAGATTTTACTCTTCAGCAGTTCAGTTCGAAGTGAAATTGTCTGGAATTATGATGCAAAAAGTAGCAGCATCAACTTTTCAAATGTGTGTAACTGGTCATGCTTGGATGACTGGCTTTACTGCATTAGGATCAAGCGTCTTGACTCTGTGCCAAGCCGCTCTTTTGGCACAGTGCCAGGAACGCCATTGCCCATAGCCACCGAGGTGCCGAATGCTGATGCACATGAAAGTGACAGAATATTACTGGTGGCATTTTGGAAAGGCTCCCATGCAGTCTATGCATAGCCAGTGGGCTTCCATTATCGCGATTTCACTTATCTTGAAAGTTTGTCGAAATTATTTTGCTGTTTTTTTACAGCTCAGAGCTAACGGGGATCACAGTGTTGCACATGCCTAGTCCATTATAAATATTTCAGTTTTCTATACCAGTATTGTCTAAGACCTTGCACTTTTTATTTCGTTATACAATCAACAATGGATAATTTGGACATTCTCGATTATTTGGACTGCTTCGTGGGACCGCCACTGGCCCCATAAAAATAATGTTTAAGGATGACCGAAATTTCAGACACATCACAGGGAACCCTTCGATTACTAGGACTCCACATTCCTGAATACAAACTACTGTATTTACTTGCATAATGATCGCACTTGCGTAATCATCGCACCCGTGAATTTTGTCGTCAAAATTCAATTTTTTTCTTCCTTTCCCACGTAATGATCGTACCCCAAACTTGCCACAGCGATATGTTGGTGCCAAGTCTAGCTAATGATGATCGTGCTTACCATCTGTAGAATGCTGTCGAATGCTACGTGAATGACTCTTGAAGACATACCAAGCAGTCTGCACGCACCGAACAACCTTAAGCAGATGCCCCATTTCATTCATAACTTTCTGCACTTGCATGAAAAAAAAAAAAAATCTACAACCAAACTTGCCTTGGCTTTATTGTTTGTAGGCTTTATAATGGTTGTGGTCAACAACAACAAAAAAGGTGCTTTTCGATTCTTCTTGTCTGCACTCGTGGGCACGCAACAAATTACGAGTGGCAACGATAGTAGCCATGCTTACACTGAAACGTTAGAAGTGTACCCTATTCGTACGCCGACGCTTGTAACACAGCTAAGATATTCGCCCACCCATAGTGGAAGCTTGCCATATTAAGACAGTAGCGAAGGCAAATGCCGCAGTTCCTGCAACGTGTCCACCATGGGTTTTCGTCACTGGCAGTTAAGTGCACCCATCTCTGTTTATGTCCCCACAAAGTGGTCACGGCTACGTTATTGTCGCAAACTTGCCGATAGTAACAATATTACTCCTTACTGATATGGAAGAAACTGTTTCAATGCGCATAATGTATTCACGAAAAAAAAAAAAAGAAAAAAAAATCTCGTTCGGCGAGTTCGACTTGCTCCGCCAGACGCCTTTTTTGTGTGTGTGCCCTGCAGTTACAGCAGCAGCCACCTATTTGTTGATGTGCTGTCTTCCCGCAGCAAACGCGAGATGGGGGGGGAAAAAAAAAAAGGTTTCGTGAGAAAGTTAACCCGCATAATGATCGCACCCCTAAATTTGCGTCAATTTTTTTTTTAAATAAGGAAATGCTATCATTATGCGAGTAAATACGCTAATGTGACAACCAAGTCAATCAGAAATAGCTTATTTTGGCTACGACACGTTGCCGGCATAACTGCAGCATGGTTGTTTGCCATGTTGCCGGTGTGTCCTAAACAGAAACCAAGGAAGCCTAGTTGATCCAACACCAACAGTATCGAAACCATAGCCAGTAAATCCATTGTAACACTGTAATGTAAAGGCTGAGTCACGTGCTGCAACTGGAACAACGAAAATCAGTCCAGTTGCACGCATCGCAGTGCAATTTTTAGTGGGCCCATTTCACATTACTGTGACTTCAACAATGTAAATGGTGTGATGCACAGGGTTGCGTCCTGCAAGGTTTTGTGGCACATGCCACATAATTATTTTATTGTAATGAAGAAAATGCATACATTATAATATTCTTGACCTGAAAACGCATACATTATAATATTCTTGACCTATCTTTTGTTGAATTCCAATGGCGGAGTCGGAGCAGCCGACGGACTCCGCGAGCGAGCACTCGACTCTGGCGCAGAGCAACCCCTCCAGATTTGCGAGTGGAACATAACCTGCGCCGCCGGAGCAAGGCGGAAGCGGAAGTTCTATCACCGAGTTACCCAGGATACCTTGCGTGTTGTCATTTCCTTCCGCTGTTTGCTCCCAGCACCGCCGCACCTGTTACTTGTCTCTTCAGCGCCGTTCACCTGTTGTTTATTTAAAAGTGCGGAATGGATATCTCGCCAAGCGTGCAGCAGCTTTTGCTTCCTCGCGAGTCGTGACCGGTGGCGCCTCCCAGCAGAAAAACGTGGTAAAGTAAATACGTCAGGCAGAGTTCTGGCCCACTCCACCGATTTTGGCGGAGCAGCTTTTTCTGCTCCACGGAGCGACTCCCGCTCTGAATCCCCCCCGACTCTCTCACTAGAACACCTTACTCCCGCCCTCACTCTGCCATTGGAACAAACTTGCTCCGAAACGAGCAGAAATACTTGCTCCGACTCCGCCATTGGAATTCAACATTTATTGGGAGCAAATAATATGTGTGTTTTGTCACTTAAACATTTTGAAGTTTAAATTTGCTTTGGACTGCACAACAGCGGTTTCTGTATTTCAGTGCGAAAAGGCATAGCATACGTAAAAAACAGTTTGCAGCTAGTTATTTAGCATTGTGTGCTGTCTCGTGCCTTCAATATCAGCGTCGTTCTGCCAGCTCTACAGCAAATTAGACAGTGACCTATCAACAACCCATATAGCTATCCTCACCGTATATGCAGTATTCGGAAGTCGGCTGCAGCGGATTTGTTGTGACAGCGTAACGAGATACCAACACTACCCGTTCTCAGCATCAGCTTCTGGAGAAATTATGTATGTATACTGCTCCTGATTGCACATTGTGTTTCGAGTTGAGGTGCTCCTGAGGATGTGTTTCTGAAGGGAGAAGTAGTCGACTCTGTCTAGGTGCATGTTCATTTGCTCTTTCTCGTAGAGGTCTTCAAGCTTTGTTAAGTTGAAAAGACCTGTCAGTACAGTAAAACCTCGTTAAGCCGTACCCGCTTAAACAGTAGTTCCGTTTTAAAAGTAGTAAAGTGAAATCCCCGACTCAGCGGCCATTGAACATAATGCATTTTGTATCCGCATAAACCGTACCAGCTTGTCGCGTACGTATCGGTTAAAAAGTAGTGTTTTCACTTTTCGTCGCGCGATCACGGCGATACATCGTCCCCGTCGGGCGGCCCGGCAGAACAACTACAAGCCTCAGAGATCCGAACGGCCTCCAAGCGCAAACGCAGAGGGCGCTTGGAAGGGTGAAGCATTCATCCATCTCCCATCCGAGGGGATTTACCTCTAACTACCGTGTGTGGCATATGGAATGCAAAGGAAAAGTTGTTCGGCAGTGCTGCTGCGACTGCGAAAAGATGTCGTATACGAGGTTCAACTTTTCCTGACGTGGAGGAGGCGCTGGTGAACTGGTTGAAAGCAGCGCGGTCGAAGAACTTGCCTGTCAGCGGACCCCTACTTGTGGAGAAGGCCCTGGTTTTCGCTTCGCAGCTGAACCACGATGACTTTGTATGCAGCAATGGCTGGCTGGCGAGGTTCAAGGCGAGGCACGGCGTCAACACAAGAGTCGTTTCAGGAGAAGGTGCCGCTGGCGACGTGGATGGGGCAGAACACTGGCAAAGTGGTCAGCTGAGGCACATCCTGACCGACTACGCGCCCGACGATATCTTCAATCTAGATGAGTCGGCGCTATTCTTCAAGCTGCTGCCAAACAGAACGCTTGCGTTTAAAGGTGAGACGTGCACCGGCGGCAAGCATGCCAAGGACCGGATTTCGGTTGCGTTCGGTGTAAACATGTCGGCAACCGAAAAACTTCCACTTCTCGTGATTGGGAAGTCGGCCAAGCCGAGATGTTTTAAAGGCGCCCGACTGCCCTCCGGAGTTGTCTACCGCAGCAACACGAAAGCGTGGATGACGTCGAAACTCTTTGAAGAGTACATGCGCCTCATCGACCGCCGTTTCGCGGCGAAAAACAGAAAAGTTGTTGTCATCTTGGATAATGCCTCGGCGCATGTCGCGCTTGATAACCTTGCGGCTGTGAAATTGGTGTTTCTGCCTCCTAACACCACAGCCATTGCACAACCCTTGGATCAAGGTGTCATTCGGGCTGTGAAACAGCTTTACAGGAAGAATTTGCTGCGCAGAATTCTTCTGGCCTTTGAGTGTGGCAAGATTTTTTCAATTGATCTGCTGGGCGCAATTCACCTGCTCGAATACTCGTGGCGCCATGTTGAATCGGCGACTGTGCAGACCTGCTTTAAGCGCGCTGGCTTCACGGTGTGTGCGGGTGACGCCGAGGATGCTAGCGACACCGTCGACCAGTGTTCTGACGCCGTCGACCAGTCTTCTGACGCCGTCGACGACGCATGCGAAACACTGCTCGCCGAAGTGCTGGAGCGGCACGGTGTTACCCAGGGCATTTCTTTCACCGACTTCAGGGACATCGATAGCGATGTTCAGACTTCTCCGGACATGTCCGACGAAGCTATAGTTGCCGCTGTAGCCGAAGTGTCGCGTGACAGCAGCGATGAGGACGACAGCGACAGCGACAGCACGGGCGATCCAGGCCCGACAGTGGCAGAAGCTGCACGTTATGTCAGCCTCCTGCGGGTGTTTGCCGAGAAGAGGGGGCTGGTGGAAAAGCTGGCTCGCGGCTTAAGTGAATTTGAGGCGGCTGTCGTCGCTGCCAGGCCGCCGCGCCATCAAACAAAAATCACCGACTTTTGTCGCCCGAAATGAATAAATAGTGTAAGTTTTTTGCCCTTTCATTGCATTCTCTCCGAGTTCCGTTTTTGACAGGTAAGTGGGCGATCTCACGCTATTTCGGTTAAGCAGTACTACCGTTTAGTACGTACCTTTTCCGAGCTCCGGCCAACTACGGTTTAACGAGGTTTCACTGTACTTGTATGCCTGTGTTGGATGAGTTGTCTTTTTTGTGCGCTGCTTGTAATTCATACCGTACAACACTATGGACACAAGTACAGCATTTGCAATTTTCCATGGTATCCACTCATCCAACCCCCATGATTTTGAGATTATTCTTTTCACCAGCTGTACAATTTGTGTCCAGGCATGGCATAATTGTTTCACCCATGTGCTGGCTACACTGTCTTGGTCTTACACTAGCTGAGGATTTGGAGATAGTACTGACTTGCGCGTATATTTGTCCGGCTATGTGAAACACAACATGCAATCTAGGGTAGTTCTTGAGTCATCTTATTTCTAACGTAGATGCAAGCCGACTAATCAGAAAGCTGGATGCCAAACATGCTAAGAAAGTATGCAATGTTGTTAAGAGCTTGTTGAATCATTCTCGATTTCTGCACTAGATAGCTTTCCCATAAAGTGTAGCACTCCAATGACTATAGTACTTCTTGTAGTAGGCTTGTATGTATGTCGTACTATGCCAAATGTACGTCCAACTCTCACCTTGAATTTTCCGTCTTTCAAAAAGTTACACTTCAACTTGACTGCTTTACCACAAATTTTCTTGCTGATCGTTCCTCGTCTTAAGCAGCATGCTACTCAACAAAAGAAAATTGTGATGACCCCAAAAGGCCATGTCATCTCATGGGGATCAAACACCTCATAGTATTAGCAACTTGCAAAGGTGTGTACAGTGCAGCCCACTTATAACGTTACCACATATAACGATATATCGGTTGGTTATAACGATGAGTTGACTTCGGAGTATCAATTTATATATTAGGGCTACGAGAAAAAAAAAAAAAAAGCATATATGACAATACGTTATTCACCGCATATTGGATATAACGATCAAAATTCTGCCTTTTGGGTGGCGTTTTCCATGCAGAATAATCGTGGAATTTGCTTTGCTAAGTTCCTCTTAACCGAGACGGGGCAAAAAGTTTGCCTACGCGAGTTCGTATCTGCTGCCATTACTGTGCAGCACATTCCGCCAGCGCACAGAATCAGAGCGTCCCAAGTTGGCATGGCGTGCCAAAAGATGGCGCCAGCTGCTTCGCATCTGCGTCGCCGGCGAGTGTCCATAAGAAAAAAAAAAATAAAATAAATAAAATAAAATAAAAAGTGAGAGGCGAATCGCGTCTGTGCTCCTTTTCTACACTCTCCATCTCTTCCTCAGGGAGCATGGAAATGCGCCATGAAAGCAGAAGTGCGCCGACAAAGCGCAAAGCTGTGTCGCTTGGGACGAAGCTCCAAATTTTGCAAGACTGGCGCAGTAAATGATAAATGATTCTGAAAATCGCGAGCGCCACGATCATGAAGGCTAGAACCTGTGACCGTGCCGATGAATGAAAATGGCGGGCTTTGTGCGCTAGGGGGAAACCCCCATGTGTGAAAATAACACGGTGGCAGCCGCCGACAATGCCAAACGGTGGGAGCATGTTGCAACTGGTGATAAAATGGGCGGTGCTTCGATGAAGGAGTTTCTGAGTGCAGAAAGCGCTGCATTGTTCTGTGAAGAATCTCCAACAGTGTGATCGTTGTCGCGACAGACGGCAGCGTTGTGCGACGGAGGCGACGAGGTTGACAGTGGCCCATCTTTAAAACCAACCCCAACGTTGATGCAGAGTGCGCTGTCGTTGATAGAGTCACTCATTGATTTCATGCACGCTAAATTATAGCCGCGACTGCTCACGCTGAAGCTGGACAAGATGCACACCTCAGTTGTGAACTTGAAACTTCCGCAAAAGCAAGTGCAGATTTCCGACTACTTCAGTGCGCCTAACACTTGACACGCTGTTTAGAGGTATAAATAAACATCTCATTTTTCACAGCCTTCTTTCTACGTAAACTCTTTATCATAAGTGGAAACTTTGGTTTCGAAGTTACGAACGTATGTTTGGCAGTTTTTTTTTTTCATTTTTAAAACAGCAGTCCAGATATAGCGATGATCGGTTATAATGATCGAATTTTTCGTTCATTTTGATATCGTTATATTTGGACTACACTGTATACAGCATACAAAGCAAATGTGAAAATGCACTTCATTTGCTATATAATGTGTCAACAACGCATAGAAATGGGAGAATGCAATTGGTGGGACAAGTTCTTTATTCTCCCTTCGGCATGTACCAGATTCGGCAATCCACACCTCTGCGCATGGCACATGTTGAGAGGGACGCCATTTACCAAACAAACCGCGAAATAATTCTTGGCGCAATTTCGACAGAAAACCACAGTAATCACTGTGACGGTGCAATGCTGCGATCAACTGGTCGGTTGCAGCCAAAGGAGGGGGGGGGGGGTCGACACAACGACTGCAATTTTGGTTGGATGCGACGAAAATCAAACCATGTGAAACAGGCTTAATGCAGGTTTTGCCAGTGTTGGTTCTGCACCTCGAGGATTAATTCATTCATACGTCAAATAACAACAATGCCACTGTGACTTCTTCAAGCTGTTTCAAGGGTTGCCAATTCGATTTAAGATGTATGCATCGACAAGGGCGGCGTTTAAAGGGCCCGTCACCAGGCCACATGCAGTGGTGGTCTAGCCAGTTTAGGATTTGAAGCAATTTTTGGAGCACAATAAATGTCATTTCGGAGCAGTTTAGGAGCAGCCAGACCAGCATTTTGTACCAGCTTCGGAGCAGAAAACTGGCCTTTTTGGATTGTACTGTACCATACCTTAAACTTGATGGAGTACTAACACAAAATTTCGAAGTTGAGTTAACAAGTGAGATCGATTTATGTGGGCACACACAGATCGTCTGCAAAATATGAACGCCGAATATAGCTTAGAACACATTTAAAATCACTTTTGAAGCATGTGTGCACAGCCAACCGCAAAACGCAGCACCTCGGGACACAGACATCGAAGAAGAGTTATAAAAACCCGAAAAAACACTACATCACGAGTTTGCACTGCCGTCGGGGTGGCCCTGCAAGCAAGTTTCTCCCTGCTCCAATAGCCCCAGTGTCCCCCTCCCCCCACTGCCGACGGCAGCATGAAAATCAGCTAAAATTTGTTTCTGACACGAAATAACTTATACAGTCCAACCTCGATATATCGAACAGCGCGGTGATCGCAAAATAGTTCGATATAGCCAGAATTCGATATATAAAATCACGTAGAAAACGCGTCAAAAACTAGCACAAATCAATCAATGAACCAATCGTGGCGCAATAGATACTCACATCAAGCTTCAAACAAAGTATTTATTTCGTTCGCTGAAAGTACTGAAGCAGCGTAGCCTGCTTCATATTGGCAACCGCGTGCTTGACCACGGCGTCCTCCACATAGTCCGAACGGTCCACAAGAGACGGTCCAGTGCCTTCTATTGCACCGCAGTAGCGGCGTACAACGGCCAAAGCAGCTACAGCCTCAGTTGCAGTCGGGAGCGGGGCAAGATCAGCGCTTGCTGGATCAGCCTCGGCAGCGTCTTCGTTTGGCCGCTCAGCAGTCACTTCTGCCGCGATCTCCACATCTGTTAACTCCGCCACTGTTCCGGTGCTGTCGTCACCGCCAACGAAGTCCTCAATGCACATGCTGCGTGACTCAGCACCGACAAAGCGCTCCAACTGGCTCCACGGCCGCCACGATCACGCGCGCACGGCAAGGGCGCGGGCGGCGCGTGATTGAGGCGGCCGGGCTGGCTCACAGCCGGGGAGCGCGCGCTGCCCTCGAGACCGGCCCAGACCGGCCGTGGCTAGCTCCAAGCCGCCGCACGTGTACGCCACTACGTTCAAATGGCGCCCTCGGCGCAACCAATGTGGGAGCTGTCGTACGCAGCAGTCTGGAAAGCCCATCGCGCCGCCGCTATCTTCGAGAGTGTTGCGGGAAAGCTCGCCTCCTGTCAACAGAGCGCACTTGGTCTGGGGCGTCGGAGTTCGATATATACATTTTACATCCGGCCCCGTTCGAAATAAAAAATTAAAAATGCATGCGATTTTCCACGTGATATAGAAAGTGTTCGATATACGCAATAATTCGATATATCCGTGTTCGATATATCGAGGTTTGACTGTAGTAAAGTGACTTCGAAAGTGTGCAGGTTAAAAAACATTGCCAGAAATAGCAAATCGTTGGCGTGATCTTGACTCGCAAGCCGTCAGCATAGCCACCGCTGCAATCGTCTCTGCAAAGCGGCTCGCCTAGCTAACGTGTTTTCTCATCGCTACCAACGACGTCGGAAAAACTAATTGTATTGTCACTTATGAGCAACATAAATGTGCAGACATTGATTGTGTTGATGAATATAGGTGCTTTATTACGAGCTGCGGACGGATTGCAACGGCTATCGGCCTCAAGTCCAACAGCCAGCGAGCTAGGCCTATACCGTTTCTCGGCGATCGCCAGCTAGCCTGGCTTGCTCGTTCGCTGCCATAGGTGTCGATGAGTGGCAGAAGTGGTCAGAATTTGTGCGTGCCTCTGGACGCTTAGAATGGACCCTGTTGAAGAGCAACCAGATTGGCTCGTTTGATTTCGAGTGTGCCTGGTATAAACAAAACCCGCCGAGCTTAGAGCAGTCCGATGATTGTTCACCAAGACTACGTAGCCCTAAGTTGGGTGCTGTGCTAACTTTTACTCCGCCTTGTGTCCTGCTCTGGAATATGCTTCATTCCCAAAGCGCCCTCGACGAATGGTTCGTACTACTTGTAGCAGTGTGCACACGTATTGATAGCTGTCGCTGGTCTCACTATCAGAGCCGCTGCTTTGTAGTGGATCCAATCAAAAGTTGTTGGGCACGTCTAATACGGCGGCGACTCCAGCTTGCAGGAAATAGTAACCGCTGGAGGATGAAAACGAGGACCACGATGATGACGGGGACATCGTAAAGCATGTGCAGGCGTAGCAGATGAACTAGCAACATGAAGCTCACATGCCGGCGTGCACACGTCAGTTTTGTGTGATCACGTGGCCAGCTGTGTTTACATTCCTTCTTTGGCCCATCTCGTTGCTCTCTGAAACCGAAACTTGGACTGGTCGCAACAAACAAGACTCCAGATAATTACCGTATTCACTCGAACCTAACACGCACTTTTTTCCCAATAAAACTGGTCCAAAAATTCCATGCACGTTAGAATCGAGTATGGCCCTAAATCTGCATTACGATATCGCCATTGGCATTTCAAAATGGCCGCCTCCAACACGCTTTGAGCCAAGGTGCCATAGCTTCCTCCATGTGCTGCAGTACGTGTGCTTGGGCAATGCTTCCTTCGGCTTAGGTTAGTGCGTCGTCCGTCTTCTTGTTTTCTGTGTTTGCTCTATCAGCATGAAAGGGCCGACTGCAAAGATATGCCGACTTCATCACGATGCCACTATTTAAAGGAAAGCTATCACATGTGCGGAGACTGACAGAAATCGGGCCACATCACGGGCATTCGGTGCTCCCAAAACTTGCGTGCATGACTGGCGCAAACAGGAGGCTTTCTACACCGGCGGCTGCTACGTACGGCACGCCCGCGCGCCCCCTATCTTGAAAGCGATCTGCGGCGGAGACAAGAGTCTACGCATCTAGGCACACTGCACTCTGTTCTCGTTGCTTAGTTTGCGTCGAAGCAAGAGGCCGCACAAAGGTAAATTCCCTCACGCCTGCTACCGCACTTCCTCACACCAGCTTTTGAAGAGTTTCCGCAGTCATTGAGTGAGACGTGTTCATGTTTCCTCGTGCGCGTGACCCCATGCATGTTAACTTAGCGAGTAAGTGAATGTTTCAAAGTTTATACGGCTGATAAAACTACTGCCCTTACTTTTTGTATAGCTGTCTACTAATTTGATATCGTAATCGATGCTTCGACTTTCGAGTCAAACTGCGACTCTGTTTATTTATCGTAACTTTAGTGGATTGCGAGTAAATCCTTGTTCTTTTTTAAATTGAGAGAAAGTTGTATTTCTGTATGAAATAATGACGTGTGCGGTACTGTAAAGGACCTTTTTTTTTTTTAAGGTCATGGCAAATGGGTGCGCGTTACAATTCAGAGCATATTTTTGTTTCTTTTTTCCCACCTTTTTTTGGTCATGGAAAACGGGAGCGTGTTACAATCGAGGGCGTGTTGCAATCGAGTAAATACGGTACCTGTCGCGCTCTGAAGGAAATGATGTTTTGGGCCATGATTAGTTAGTCATTAGCTCCATATTGCAGCAGAAAAAAAAAAACAAGATAAAAAAATTTCTGTGTCAGTACTCCTTTAAGTGAGGGAAGCGTCTAACAAAGACTATGGTGAAAAAGAAATTTTTTTTTTTAAATGATGTGATAACTCAGCTATCGCAGTGCTGTGGACATCTCTTATGTTGCCAGGGAATAAAAATTCAGTGCATGCATTGAACATTCTTGCCTCTATTTATGGCAACAGTATCACAATGGTGGAGATTGACCAGATCGTAAGCAAATGTATGCGCACGCAGAAATACATTTACAAACTTGGGCTGTATTCTCGGACGATAAGCTTGGCACTGTGCAAAAAATGTCACTTGTAGACACCGATCTGTCACATAAAATCTCGTTAACACTTTCACTGTCAGGCATTTCTGACCGTGATGGACCCCCAGTGTCGGCTTGGTTTCAGGGAACGAGCATAACAGGGAATGAACATAGCAATTTATTTTTGATTATGATTGGTATACAAATAACATAGTCAATGCAATATGCACATTTCAGTGTTCTGCAGCTGTTAGTAAACATCATCGTCATCAGCAGCCTGACTACACCATCTGTTCAACATCCGAATTTGACGATGTGGAACTCATCTCTTCCTCGCATGAGACTCTGTCCGAGTCAGAATCCGAGCTCAGCTCGTATTCTGAATCCGAATTGAGCCACCGCTCCAATGAGCAGACGAAGGTCCCGCGTGCTCAGCCATCCGAAAGTAACCGCGCGCAGGGAGGATGCGCTTTCAGTCGCCCGCACAACGGAGAGAAGTCGGATGTTGCGAGATTAAGAAAACAGAGGAAGGTGGAAAAAGGCTAAAACAAAGTTCGAAGGGCTTTAGGTTTACTGCTGCAAGTCGGAAGCGAGGGTGCGGCGAGAGAGCGAAAGCAGCAATCGAGTCGCACTTTTCAGAGAGGCAACGGCGTGTGCCCCGCAACTTGACGCGCCGTAGCAGACAAACCAACAGAAGAAAAATAAAAACCTTCAAACCAGCGGAGATGACAGAACAACCCTTGAACCATAACCACACGAGCTCAATGCATGATACAGTGAACGCGGAGCCACCGCGCCACTCAGCAAAGAGAAAGGGGTGAGTGGCAGTCGCACCGTACTCTTCAATACATGTACTGACACAGGTCGGGGCGAAAATTACGAACTTATAGAAAAAGTCAACAGATGGCGTGGCCAGTCACGTACTGCGATGAGATGAGCTTTGCGATGAGACGCGAAATTTTGAACGCACAATAGAGAACGTACCGGTACGTCAGTGACACTGTGGGGGGGTAGCGCGAAGACGTACCGGTACATCCGTGACAGCGAAAGGGTTAAAGGGAAATTACCTCCGGAAGTGTCTATTCGAGAATACAGCACACTTTTACTGGCCACTTGTGGTATAAAGTCACTTTTTTTCTGATGAATCCGACACCTTGGACTCCCACTTATATTTTGACTTTTCGGCGGTCCCTGTCATGTCCAAATTATTTGTCAGCAACTGTAGCACCAAGAATACTCAGTGAAATAAAGCATCACCAAACAAACTTTTAATCTCTCCTGTAACACCCAATAATTTTTTATATCCGTGTTCATTATGCCAAGGGTCTACTGTACATTGCTGGGTATAAAACTGATGCACTCTCGATCTCCCAAAAGTATGCAAAAAGGCTACACGTGCATACTGGACTGGTAATAAGTACCGCATTTACTTGAAACAAACGGACACTTTTTTCCCAATGAAACGGGTCCAAAAATTTTGTGCGCATTAGAATGGAGTAGGACGCTGAATCTGTATTACCATATCACTATCAGCACTTCAAAATGGCCACCTCATAAGCGCTTCGAGCCTAGCTGCCGTAGCTTTCTCTATGTACAAATGCTTTCTCCAAGTATGCTTACGTTAGTTCACCACCCGTCTTCCCGTTTTCTGCATTTTCTCTATCAGCATGGAAGTGCTGACTGCGAAGACACGTCGAGTGTTCATCACGACGCCACAATTAAAAGGAAAGTGATCACGTGTGTGGAGATGGGTGGAAATCGGGCAGCATCACGGGCATTCGGAGTTCCCGAAACTCGCATGCGGGACTGGCACAAACAGGAGAGGCGTTCTACGCCGGTGGCTGCTGCGTAGGCACGGTTGCGGGGCCCCTACCTTGAAAGCGATCTGCGATGGAGACAGTCTACACATCCAGGCACAATGCGCTGTGTTCTCGTCACTTAGTTCACGCTGAAGCGACAGGCCGCACAAAGGTCAATTCGCTCGCTTCTGCTACCGCACCTCCTCACTCCAGCATTCTGATAAAAAGTTTCCACTGTCACTGAGTGAGACGTGTTCATGTTTCCTTGCGCGCGCATGACACCATGCATGTTAATTTAGTTAGTAAGACAATGTTTAAAGTTTATATGGCCGATAAAAGTACTATCCTTACTTTTCGCATAGCTGTCTCCCAATTTGCTATCAGAATCGATGCTTCGACTTTTTATTTGTCGCAACTTTAGTGCACTCGGAGTAAATCTGTTTTTCCAGTTGAGGGAAAGTTGTATTTTGTACGAAATAGCAAGGTGCGCGGTACAGCAAAATACTTTTTTTTTAGGTAATAGAAAACGGGTGCGCATTACAATGAAGGGCATGTTAGAATCGAGTAAATACGGTACTCAGGGAAAGGCATGGGGCAGAATAAGAGTTAAAATTTTAGTCCATCCAACATCTGTTTAATTTACGAAAGTTCATCCTGGATAATACTGTGAAGACATTACCTTAAAACTGCTTGCCGTGTTCAGAACCTTCATCTGAACAAGTTCTAGGGCCTCTCACATAAGAGAGAACTCTCAGCATTTTGTCAAGGCAACCTTACATAACTTTAGATGAAATTCAACCATCACTATCGTGGTGGTAGAATGGCAAGCACAGAAAAATTGCGAGAGCCTAAAGGATTGTGAGAAGAGAACCTCCTGTCCGCTTTCTCTCATACCTCTAATGAATTTGGAGCAAGACAACATTCTCAAGGTCATGTGAAATAAAGAGCAGAAACGAAAAAGGTTGACGCACATGCTCATGAAAGGTAAAAACACGCACAGAAGACTAATGCAATGAAAATAAAAACTTGCAAAGTGCATTACTGTCACAATGTTGCAGGCAGACAAACGAAACCAACACCGAGTAAGGACGAAAAAGTGGACTAAAAAGTTGCAGGACGGAAGAAAAAATTTTAATGTGATATTGCAAATACAATAAGCTGCACATGGGAAAGTCAGATCTACCTGAGACTATTAAAAAAGTGCACTCTAATGAGAACATAACTTATTCACAATGTTCTGAATGTTTTGAAGATTCATGTAAAAGAACAATTTTTTTTTTTTTTTGCAGAACCAGAAAAAAAAATGCTTAGCTGTTTCCATACCACACCCATTGGGTATACTTAGCCCACTAACGATGGTTTCAAACTCAGTTTTTGAAACCTTCCATGGCACTCACAGACACACTGTGCCATCCGACGTAAAATAGAGCTTACGCTTCTCATAGAGTTTGATTTTTTTTCTGCTTGGCGGCGATTTCTGAACTGGCTCCGAAAGCATGCGCCTGCGCATCAGAGTTGAAAGCGAGAATGGCCGTCTACGGAAGCAGCATGCGCACTCTGAAACATTGCGGACCTTGTTAATAAAAGTTGTATGCCTGAAAAGTGGATCCATTCTGCATTGCTTTCTTATATTGAATAAAACTTTCAGCGCATAAGTTTCTTCAGAAAAAAAGAATCTAGTGTAACCTACATAAAACGGACATTTTCGCCACGGTAGGAAAAGAGTTTCAAGTGAACGAAATATAATTTATTCCACATTATAGCAAAAGGCAGATTGAGCTTTAAATTCAAAATAGTCAAATGCAAAGTGAGACATCCATCTGTTACCTGAGTGCTGCAACAAACAAAATTTGCAGTGAACATGACTGAAATAGCATAAAAGTGGGTTTCTACTGATACTGGTGCTTACTCACCTTGAGGAACTCCATAAAGAATATTGACCGTGACGCTTCCATGCACTTCATGTTGATCTGTCACCACAACAGCAAACAATGTGCCTCGCTGGGTCAAATCTTCAAGAGCTCGGCTAAGGAGAGCTTCATCTTTCAAGAATAAAAGGTCCACCTGCATGCCAAGGTTCTTGAGGCGTCGTTCCACCATTTCTGCATAATTTCTGAGAGAAACAAAAACAATCTAAATGAGAGTACAAAGACATTCTCTTCTAGTTTGCTATGAAAGTGTAGAAACAATGCTGCACTAGGTCAGCCTAGTGCAGCGCCCACGCATACTGCGTCAATCTTATGACTGCATTGGCCCGTAAGTAGGTCCTTGCATTTTCAGATTAACCTGATAAAATCGGAAAAGCAGTCACCAGTGACAAATTGGATGCTTTGAATTTAAGCGATAAACTTGGAATTTTGGAGCCCTCACTTGTTATCATGCGACCAAGCCTCCAAGACAGGCAGCATTAGTGCTGTGCCTGAGTGTCTTGAGATTTATATAATGGAAAATATGGAGAAAGGAAATATGGAGAACAGAGTGCCTTCATGATGTGCTGGCTAACAATGGAATGACAAGTCTCCGACAACCTTTGGCGCAGGCATCGACTGCATGCTTGAAATTACAGACAAGAAACGCCGAAATTAATAACTGCTTTTGAGCCTACCGTATATACTCGTGTAATGAATGCACATTTTTTTTTCCCGTGAATAACTGAAGCTAAGTTATGGGGTGCATTTATAATGCAGGGCAAATTTTATGGGAACTTTTCTAAAACAGCGAAAATTGAAAAGTAAGATGGCAATGATTTAAAATGCATTAGACAACTTACCCTGGCAGTAAAAAACACATGCCCACTATTTGCAAACAGCGACAGTTTTTTCTACTGCACTTGACTCAGCATGGGAATGGCTGGACTTGCTGTCCAGGTCGTTGGCCGTTTCTACACCACGGTACCAACACAGCTCGAGTTCACTGCTGTCCAGCTCATTTGCAATGCTACTCTTTTTGAAGCTTGTTGCGATCAAGCGAGATGGAAGCGAGCGCCATGCATACAAAACCCAGGAACAAACCAGTTCGACAGACGGTCTCTCAACCTTGCCGGTAGGCATCAGCGTGTGCCCTCCCTGGCTCATCCAGTCCGTGCGCAAGCATCGCACATTATCCTTAAAAGTTTTATTCACACACACATCCAAGAGCTGCAGCAATGAAGTGAATCCACCTGGAATGATTGCGATCTCAGAGCGCAGCTCCTGTAATGTCCGGCATACACATTGTTCTAGGTAGCCACGAAAACGGTCAAGCATGAGGAGGGACGGGAGAAGTATGGCACCAGGCCATTATCGCCAGACAGTTCGCGCCCAATCAGCAATTAAATTACCTGACATCCTACCCTATTCCCAGACTCTCACATGTATGCCTGTTGGGAACTTTCCCTTTGGTATAGTTTTCTTCCGACGATAACATACAGTGGTAGCTTCCGGCCGTCTGCTGTTATCGCATGCATCGGCGTGCTGTTGTCAGATGGAGGAATTGGCACCCATAGGCACCGCGAGCCAGAGCCCCCCCCCCCCTTTAGCATCATTCTACACATTGACCCCGGCATCCTCGCACTACATGAGTAGACTGGGCGTGGGGCTTTGGTTCTTCCCGGACAAGGGGACCACTGTAGAGCAGTACTAACCAAGTGTCTGTGCTCAACACACAAACAGCCACGTCGACCGTGAGGGACATGAGCCCAACAGATGCTCGGATTGCATTAACACAAAAAAGGCCAGGGCAAACAACCATAAAGACCGCAGAAGCCATCTCAGCCCCAACATGACTGCAGTCGGGTGTGCCATTACCGGTCCTGGTTCTGGGTTCCACAAAAATGAATGAAAACAAGTGGATCGGCTGGCACACACAGCCAAGTCGAGCAGCCTTAAATGTATGCATTATAGCGTGATGGAAAGCTTTTCTCCAGACTCACTGAAAATGACAGCAGGGCGAGCCCACACTTCGAGAAACTTCTCGCCTAAGCGATGCCGCACCCAGATGAGATGGAACCAGAACTCCTTCAATGCTTCTGCAAGCACTTCATGGAGGCCCGGCGGCGCCTGTCCCCTGAAATCTGCATTGCAGCATGCTAACCAAACTTGGTATGAGCACTCGACAAGGACGAGCATGAACTGGTTGATCACCTGTTGAGGCAACGGGTGCAAGAAACGGACTGTTTGGCAAGAAACACCTGGAAGACCAAAGAGACTAGCTATCAATTGAAGGAAAGCTGTTGAAAGCAACCACTGAAAAAAATTAAGAATGTGAATTGAACGCTTATGACTACCACAAAAAAAGCACACCCAACGAGTCGGAATGGCTGTGAAGTGTCTGTAGTAAACAGGCAGACAGCCACACTCTACGCAGTACATGAACGTAGCTTGCGTAGTGTCCAGAAAGCTCGCTGTAGTTAGTTTCCAGCTTGGTCTATAGAAGGATAAATTATACCTGGGGCAATACAGAGGGAGACTTGGGGTTAGTATATCAACTAATTCCTGAATCAGTGTAAAAACTACACTGACGTTGGGGTGCACCTCGCGGAGGCATACGAGAAAGTTGCCAGCCGCTGCATAAAAAGTGGAAGGGTATTCTGAAAGAGGCACACAGTGAGAGAATGTGCTTTGCGAAAACAGACAGAGTGTAAACAAAAAAGGAAGTAAAGCTTCAAATGAGGAGCATATCTAAGTTAGGAGCTATGTGGGTCCACTTCACGTGTAGTGCAGTAGCCACGATGCCCGGGTCGGGAATTCCAATTCCTCCCTTATCCTTGGGTGACTTGAGCACCTGCTGTGTGACACAGCCAGTAGACCCTTTCTGACCCTCGTCCGGGGCAACAATGCACAGGTCATCTGCTTAAGCAAAGAGTGCAGCTGGAGGGGAACATGGTGGAAGTAGGAACCTGCCAATTGTACTGTCACTGGACAGCCACTGCAGAAGCAGTTTGAAAGCGAGTACATAGAGAGCAGGCGAGAGAGGATCCCCCTGCCACACACGGTCCACAATGAAAGCCTCTGAGACGTGATCCTGTATGAGAACAGCAAAAGCAGGCTGAAAATACAAAGCTTGAACCATTCGCCAAAAGCCATTACTAAAACCAGCCTCATCCAAAACCCAGAAAAGGTAACTGTGGCAAATAATATTGAAAGCCTCCTCCTGATCAAAGGAGCAAAGGATCTGTCACAGGCGATTTTTAAAATTATGCATGATCTAAAAAAAGACCTAGAATAATTACAATAACCTGTACAAGCAATAAAACATTGACTAATGTAAATGTGAAATGTAACCCAGTAATGCACAAACACAGTTCCAGATGACGGAAAATTGGAACGAATTGTTGACGTTCTATTTTAGTAATGAACTTATGGAGGAAAAAAAAGAAACAGAAATCTTTTTGCGCTTCTAACTTAATTACAAAAGTAATTATGATAACTATGTATTGTAATAGCAAACTAACTAATTAGTGCAAATATTAAAATTTTCGAATAGGAATCGAATGCGAATGCTTAGCTTCGAATATTGAATAATGATGTGCACAAGCATTTATTAGCAAGTTGGGTTAATCTATGTTGCAACATTTCAACTATATTGTCAATGTTAAATAACTAGACTAGTAAGCCGTTATACTGAAACGTGTATTGGCTCATGTCAACTTGGAAAAATTACTAACTCCCACTAGCTGTCTTCGCCAATCTGTGCATTATTATATCGCATCAAATGCCCGTAAACTCGAAGGCATTTGACCCTGTGCATGACGTCACTTACCGCACTTGCTGTCAAACAATAAGCTCAGAATTGGGGGTGGCGCCGCAATAAATAAAGAGTGCACCATTGCTGTCCAAAAACCAGTGCACCTTGCTGCTGAAAGGCTGGCTTTCTCGCAGAGTTCAGACGTTTAGAAGCTAAGCATGCTTTACGGGCGAAATTTCGCTAGCAGCACAAAATCACAAAATTCAGCAAAACATTGTCCTGATATTCTTAGATGAGGTAGAAACAACTGCTAAGAACCGTGCTTGCTCTCACAAAGCCAGCAATATATTCGATTTGATTCGAATATTCAAATTCAACTGAATATTAGAACTTTTCGAACTTCTATTTTTCAAATCGGATATGAATATTAAAAATAAAATTAAAATTTTAAAATATTAAATTCAACAATATTCAAAATTTTTAAATATTCACACCTACCTATTACTGAGTAATTAGTTTGTTAAACTATCCCCGGCTGAAACTTCACTTCAGCATAAAAAAACACAACTATGGGTTTTGCATTCAGTTTCTCGCACTTCAATCAGCATTTCGGGGCATCAACCTCAGCGCAACATACAGTGGAACCCCGATTATACGACTTTCTCGGGACTGCGAAAAAGTGTCATAAAATGCGGCCGTCGTGAAATGCGAACATAAATTACGCCTACAAAAATGCCACTTATTTCGCGTGACGGATTTTTAGAAATTTCAATGTAAACTACTAACATACTCTGCAGTGCTTGGAAACCCAAATTGCTAAAAAACGAAATGCGATAAGAATTAATGCTGCAGTACAGGTACCAATCATGCTTTATTCACACGAACCTTTACGGCACTCCACTGCCCACTGCCGTAATTCCCGCCAGCAGGTGCGAACATTAAAAAAAGACGGTAAGTTTCTTTTGGACCTTGTTTGATACGTGAACCAAGAGCTTTCGCTCATGTTGGGCAACGTCCAAAAGGAGGTCCTCTGCGGCGTCGCGTGAACAGATGAAGTTAGGAATGCCATCTAGGTGCCGTAGCACCTCGGCAAACGTGGTAGGCACAGGCACGGCATCTGTGGCATCATCGTTGTCCTCGTCCAATGCCGCAGCGGTGTCGGCACTAGGCGAAGCCTCCGTGATGGCGTCATCCAGCGAGACCTCGCCGTAGAACACAACGTTTTCGTCGGCCTCAACATACTTGGCGAAGGTAGTGGTGAGGTTTAAACCCTTGAAATCGTTGTCGGCGAAGCCTGCATCGGTCGCGAGCGGCATCGAGGTTGTTGTGTCCCCAGCAGAGGAGGCAGTCTCTCGCTTAAAGCCACAGTGCTTGAACGAGTTAGCGATTGTGCTACGCGACACTGCGTTCCACGAACTGGCAATGAAATGCATGGCGTCGAGCACAGCGATTTTTTTTTCCAACTCGCTGCGCTCTATAGCCGCCAGCTGACGCTGCACTGACCGCTTCCGGTACCCTTCCATGCCCAGAAGCAATGCCATAAGGTCCGCCTTTTCTTTTAGAATGGCACCGTCAACGTTGATTGCAGAGCTCCGTGCTTGATGCAGCCATTTGACGAGAACTTTTTCGAACTTCTCATGCTGTCCTTCTTTTGCCGCTTTCCGCTTAAGTCCGAGCTTGTTGGCATTCTGCAATATCACCGCTTTGTTTGCCAGGATTGTCTTAAGCGAAGATTCGAGTAACTTAAGGTCCCAGGAAATGCTGGCTTTCATGACTCCATGCCGCTTTTCCGCTTCCTCGATAATATTCAGCTTATCGCCGAGCGACAGAACTGTCCGGGACATCGTGCGTCGCGTTGCTCCACACAACTCAAAACCTCCGCTGAACACTGGTCGCTAGGATTACGACGAAAAACATGTGCGATAAACCTAGGCCTCTCCGCGCTACCTTGTCGGTGATCTGCTGCTGGGAAACTAGAAGGAGAGAAACGCTTCCTCAATGCGACGAGAGGCGACGCCGTTGAGAAGAGAGGGAGAAAGTGATTGTGGAGAAGAAAAGGCACTATTTCAGCACAGCTAGCCTCGCAGGTGGCTGCTCGTGGGGAGAGAGAAACGAACGATGAGACGAGGCAGGGAAGAAAGCTGCACCGGAGCGAGCGGTGTCAAGCGCTCCGCATGCGGAGAGACGGAGCGAGGAAAGAGACCCACGGCACTTTTCTTTCATCCGCCGTTCCGTCCCACGCTTCGCGACGGTTGTTGTATAATGCGGGTCAGGCGTACAATTATGTCGTATAACTGAGGTTTTCAATGCATTGCTTCTATGGGGACTTCACCGGGACTGCACTAATCCATTGTAAAACCCGGGTCGTTGAAAAACCAGGGGACGTATAACCGGGGTTCTACTGTATATACTGCAGGGCTAGGAATGTTCCTAGAGCTGCACTGCCTTTTTTTTTTTGCAAACGAGGCTAAACATGGCATAAAGTTTAATTTGTAGTCTTAACTTCGAAACTAGTGTCTATGGGAGCTGCAAGCAAGGTGGTTCATCCAGCACAGGAATGGTGGTTTGTATATGGATTTGCTTAAACTTCATCCTTCTGGATTCAAACCGCCTTATGGCTTAGCAAATTGTTCATTTTCAACAAAATACATATATTGTCATAAATGCAAAAATGTACAATAATTCTGCCTGTGCACAGAGACTTATTGCCACCTGCATTCAGACACTACAAAAAACATCCTTTGATTTTACCCAAAACAGGCTCCCTAAAATGAATTCCACTTATAACCCATGACCGTCATTCTGTGGTGTAATCCAGAATATGTGGGGATGCGCGACCCTCGCGCCTCCCCTGATGTTTTTCCCGCATAGCGAGTCTCCTGTGGTCCCGCTTCGCCGCGTGGCCTGCGTGACGTCAGCACGGTCGATGTGGTTGAAGCGCAGTCCGAGAGATGGCGCTGGTGTTGCGCTGCTGCACGGTTACTTGGGTGCGGGAGCGGAAGGCGCGAGTCTCTTGGGTTGGAGACAGCGAGCAGCACGGGTGTGCCGCACGTGCAGCAACCCTCTTCCCCGGCGAGTCGCCGAACAGCGCGGACATTCCGCGCGCGCGGCGACCGATGCATCTGCGAGACCGCCTCGCGTGGCCGCCTTCGAACGCGCCACGATTCGCGTGACCGTACACGCGAACGGCCAGGCGCTGGGATCCAGCATGGGGCGAACATATTCGCTCGCGAGGTCGCGGTGAGTCGGACTTCAAGATTTGTCGCGCGCCCATCGGCATGTTTTGTGGATAGCAACTCGGCTAGCAGGCATTGATGTATAAAAGGTGCAATAAATGCATGCCCTTGTGATTGTTTGCACTACTGTGTTGTCGTTCCTTTGTCCCAAGAGTACGGTGTGAGAATTCCCCACATCAGCCCCCACAAATAATAAACTTGCTTTTTCTTTCTTTTTTTTTTTTGCCATCCGACTGTGGAGTCTCTTCCTGTGTGCAAACTTGAGTACACGAATCCTCGAAAGCGTCCCCTGCCCGCTAAACATACAGGACAGTCACAGATTTGCGTAATTATCCCTCACCGAGTGCACCTCGTGCAAGCCTACCCCTAGAACGTTAGATATTTCCTTGGCATTTATTAGGGCATGTCCTGCCAAAGGCATTGCGCAAAAGCTATGAAAAAGGGCTATTTGGTGCAGAATGATACTGCAATCTCTGCGACACAAATTTGTATAAATGGCGCAGAACTTCTACACCACATACTTGCATACAATCAATAATTTGAAGTGAATCCAAGCCTTGCAACAAACAAATTGTCAAAAATTTTTCACCTACAGGAGTGCAAAAATATTCAGTTAGGGTGCATTTTGAATTCAAATTGAATTGAGTGTAAATATAAAAAATTCAATCTCAAATAATACAAACCATCAAATAGTTAATCCCACCAGAACAGTTTCCCAAGGTCCACATAGGGTTGTATCATAAATCTAACTGCTCTGGTTCGATATCTTGGCTTTATTATGATGGTTCGATACCTTGGCTCTCAACATCAAAAAGTTGATAAATATGACCTTCCACAACAAATTCAGCATTTCACACTATTCAATTGTCCCTCAATTATATTCCATTGTTTGCATGCCCATCATATTCAGCCAATGCTGGCAAATAAATATGAAGGAAAAAAATGGGCACCAACCTGTTTTGCCTGTGAAGCACAATTATCTCACAGTCATTTGGCTTCCGGAGATCGGTTTCTGGTCTGAATGGTGGTGGAACTGGTACAGGATCCATTCTGTGTAGAAAAAAAAAAGAGCTATATATATATATATAGAGAGAGAGAGAGCGAAAAGAAGAATGCTATACATAGTAGGAACAAGTGAATGAAAATTTGTAACATTACAGTTGAACCATGTTATAAGATTCTTGCACTAACAAAAAAGCAACTTTGTTTTAGCTATAGCTGATATTTGTTATACGAATATCAGTTCATTACATACTGACATCGGTAATAGATCTACTTTCAAGCACAGTTCAGTGCGCTGCTTGATCTTTCAGACTACGCTTAGTGCGAGAATACAAAATGGCAAGTTCTTTGTTTTGTGCCAGCATCTCTTTGAAACTAAAAAGACGCTTTTGGCCTAGTCTATAGTCAATCCAGCTGGCTAAGCCAAAAGAAAAAGCCAAGCCAAGCAAAACTAGGGTTGTCGAGCCAGCATATTTGCATGAGCACCGTGCTTGTGTAATGTTTTTCATTTAACATAATAAATAGCAACACAGCCTAAGGCGATCTTGTTGTTATCTGTTATAAATATTTGTTGTTCAAAATCAACATCCAACTCTACACTCATCTCTGTGTCGATGTGAGCCGCAATGAAGCAATAGAAGTGCCCTACAATGAAAGTTGAAAGTGAGGAAAGTGGTCGACCTCTCTTCAAGATGCCCGGAGATGAAAATTTGGTGACAGTTCTGATTGCACTTTCACTCGTCCATAGTGACGGCATGACAATAGCTGAAATACAGATTGACGTGGGAGAAGTGCATACAGTATAACACCACATTTAAAAGCTTTCCTGGCCACTTGTGGAAAACAATTTTTCTTCTTTTGCCTGGTGAACATGCTTTATAGAACTTGCGAATATTCAGCTTTCAGGCAATTCCTGCAGAGTCTGAATAATTTCTTGGATCCTATATACCACCTTATGTTAGTGTTATACTATATTTTTTTACGCACCCAACTGTATCCTCAACTTATAATCAAATAGTCATGGTAATCAGTGGCAACAACAATCCCCTAGTTTCTGGTAGATGACAATGAAAAATATCCCAGTAGGTCAATGCCAATTTCACCTAACTTTGCTCTTTATACGTTTTACCAGATGCTTTAAACATGCTCTACAGATGGATCAAGTAGAGGCCAGTAGTACGCCTGTCATACTCGGGTAACAGTAACAAGAAGTCTACCATGGATGTGACTGAACATCATTGGTCTGCCAAACAATTCTTTTTGTGAAACAATGTACAAGTGTAAATAACTGCTGTGCTAGCGTGTTTTGTTAGTTAGCTTTGAATATTGCGCAATTGAATTGAGAGTCCAAGAACATGGCCAAGCATGCTTTCTTACTGCTGGCGTACAAAGGGAATAATGCTTTGATGAAAATACCCAGCTCTCTAGGGAATTTAGCTAAGCCACTAAAGATGTTGAGACAATTAAGCATTCCAAAAATAATTGGCACTTGAGTATAAAGTGACAGATATATTTCTGCACTAGCAAATAACAAAAGCATCCTAGAAAGGTTTCAGTGCTTCGACAAATTCAGAGGGCTACTTCCATTCCAGTGAGCTAAGGCAATGAATGCTGTTGTCTGATGTGGCTAGCTTAACAGTGACCAGACAAAGGGGGTCCTTGTCTGTCTTTTTTTGGTATTACTCTAGCCTTCTTTGAGCTGATGATCTATGCTTATAATGTCCAACAATGTGACTAGCTTTCTTGCACAGACAATCAATGGACTGTGTACGAGATATTGCGGCACTGATAGCAAGCTGCAGGCTGTGGGAAAAGAGGGACGCTCAGCCCGTGGCACGGATGTTTCGTCCGTGATCTGTCATTACATACTTCTGAGAGTCATCAAGTATCTCCCATTAAGTGCACATCTCATCAACCATTTCTGCGACATTCTAGATGCAGTGGACGAACGCTATATGACGAGAATTAACTCGTTCCCTACTACGCCCGTTGGGCATTGTTAGCCCACTATCGATGGTTCAAAACACAGCTTTTGAGACCTTCCGTGCAGCTCACGGACACACTGTGCCATCGGATATGAAGGAGGAGAACTACATTTTTGTTTCCTAAGCAGTTAGCTTTGCTCCCATTTAGCGGTGATTTTTGAACGCGGTCCGAAGTTTTATAATCTTCAAAGTAGAAAGCGAAAATAGACGCCTTCAAAAGTGGTGCACGCGCTTAGAAACATCGCAGATCTCGTGATTTCGCGGTGCCTGCGGCTGATTTTATCTATGGATCGATCCGCAGCGAGTCTGAGGATGCGGCCTTGTCGTCGGACTTTGACTCTAAGAGTGACAACACAAGCCAGCTAGGAACATCGGCAGCCACAGCCTGGTTAGTTTTACTTTTTGCTTCGGCCCGTCTTTGTTGTTGTTTGGAGTGCTTGAGAGCCTGCCAAGATAGAGACTTAAAGAAACCGCAGGAGATGCTACAACAGAAAAACCGTGCAGAAAACAAGGGTTTACTGCAAGACATGCAATGTTCCGCTATGTTTTACAGCGAGGAACTCCTTTGCTGCATGGCACGCCCAACTGTAGTGCTTGTAGTAGGAGATCTGTTCAATAAAAAATGTTCATTTTTTTCGGAGATTAAATTATGGGGTTTTTTGTGCCAAAACCATGGTCTGATTATGAGGCATGCCGTAGTAGGAGACTCCAGAATAATTTGGACCACCTGGAATTCTTTATTATTCTGGAGTGCTCCACTACAGCGTGCCTCAATCAGATGGTGGTTTTGGTACAAAAAGCCCCATAATAAACAGCAATACATCTTGTATATCTCATAATTTTTTTAAAGTATATACGAGCATGTCTTTACAAACTTTAATCAATTTTATCCGCTAATCTTTATTTCGGCAATTTGTTTCTTTTTTATGGCATCCCTCTTGTTAATAAAAAATTTTGTGTGAATAGTGCATTCATTCTACTTTTTGTTTATGTATTACATAAAATACTGAGTGCAGTAGTCTCCTAAAAAAAAAAAAAATTGGGATCACCTACAAAAGACATCTATTTTCCCCACAGTAGGGAAAGAGTTACGCGTGAATCGTTTTATTTGAAAATTCGGAGTCAGAAGGTGGCATATGAAACTTGCATTGCTTTGACTGACGTGTGATGTCCACATGTCGCTGCTAAAGGCAATAGCTGCTGTTCCCCCTTCAAAAGCATTGCCGAGTTCGGCCTTCCATTTTTTTCATGTGCCATCATACAAGCATGAGCAAAACGAGAACAAGGTGAAAGCTGGAGCTAACGTTTCGACACTTGTCAAAGCCCTTGTCGGAACGTTGGCTGCAGCTTTCACCTTATTCTCGTTTTGCTCACCATTTTGAATTTCCATCTCCCGACTTCCCCGTTTTCCCTGGAGCCATACAAGCATGGAACAAGATCGATTGACAGTGTAATGCATCAATAAGCGATACTTTGGAACAGCTTCTGCCACAAGTTGTGGGGATTGAGGCGCGCCCCCGCGAGTTTGAGTGGACAGTGACCTGCTCTGTCCACCCTATGCCTCTCCCTTTCCACTCCCGTCAGTTGTCGGCGGAGGCGCTACACTTGTGGTGGTTTCCAGGAGTGGTGCTCATGGGGCTGGCTTCTGCTGCCACCACCACCAGCAGTCGACAGAGCGAGCGCAGGGGCAGATTTCTCAGTGACAACACTGGGTACGTATACGTTTTCCTCTCGTCCGCCAGCGGCTTTGTTAGGGTCTCGGACTTGAGCTCCCCTACGATGCCTCTGCATGTACGGCAAGCACATAACTTGTGTTGATCCTTTTCCAAACGCCAAGCCGATGAGTGGTGCCTAATGCTCACGCGTGCTCCCACTACGCCACTTTCACTTATCGGAGGCCCAAGCCCACGGAGGTTGCTCGAGCTCTCGCAAGTGGGCCCATTGGTTATCATGAGAGCAAACAGCATAGCCTAAGGATTTTTGCTAGCGGCATGTCGCAGCGAGCCCTTTGATTCCCGTACTGGCCTGGGACTGGGCACTTGTGCAGTGTTAGGTGCCGCCTGAGACAAACGGTTTCTGCTAACTTAGGGGAATACTGTGTTTTCTGCGTGTGTAATGCTTTGTGTCCCCAGCGCACACATCCATAGCGTAATCAAACTGCATATGTGAGTGCATGCAACAAAACTCTATGGTCATGTGCCCGTAACCTGTAGTAACCTTCATCCCATTACCAACAAGGGGGCAATCAGTTTGTGAAAGTCTTAAGAAAGGAAAGGTAGGCATGCATATGCATCTAGCATCGTTCATATATGGTGGCATCGTTTGCATATACTAGCACCCACCTGTGAACATGTGTAATTGAACCCCTGTGAGCAATAAACAAGCAAGCATCTAGCGGCAACCCTTTGAGAGATCAGAAACCAGATATACATAAGTTTTTGCAAGTGTAACAAACGGAAACAGCCAGGATGACAAAACTAAAACTAATCGCCACACGCCTGAAAACTGGCATAAACAAGCCGTCGAATGAAGATCAAAAGACTACAGCGGGATAAAAAAAAAAAAAAACTTGTATCCACAAAAGGTGGCAGCTCTTGCTGGGAAAGAGAGAGTTGAAAAATTGGTAATTTTTCAAACCCAGATGGCACAGTAAATATACAGCATCAACTATTTGGGACTTGTTCTCGGCACCGTATATTTATGTTTTTGACCCTCCCCCAAAGGGTAAATACGGAAAACAAACTAACCTATAAAGGAAAGCCGACCATAGCAGCACTACACAGTGCATTCATCCAACAAATTTCGTTAAATGCCAATGATAGGCATAGAGTTCTTAGTTCCTTAGAGCGATACAGTTGCTCTCTCTCTCTCTCCTCCTTGCCTTTGTCACTTGCGTTCTCCTCTCCTTTCACGGCCTTGCCAATTCTACTACACACACTGTCCACTGACATGTGCGAATTGCGCAAGTTTTTCCTTCAATGTGGGCATAAGTAAAATGAGGAAGGCACGTAGTACTGCCTCTGTGCGACCTTCTAAACATTAGGTTTCCGATTTCTGAAATGGGCAGCGGCTCAAGAAGATAACAAGCACAGTATTTTCTTTTAGGGTTTTTTCTGTACACCTGCAAAGCACGCGTGAATGTGTTCACTTATGTACATCAATAAATGCAGATAAAAATAAAACCATGAAGAAAGCACCACAGACATAGAATGACCGAAAATTCAGGTGGTTGGGATTCATGTTAGAAAAAAGTTAGGCATGCAGACACCAACACAAGAGGGAAACAGACAGACATCCAACAGGCACACTTGTTTTCCACATCAGAATGTCCTCAAGGAAGACGCTGCCGTTTTCCAGAAGGTGGAGGGCACGCTTTACAGACATTTCCTTTGCAACATTCTCTTCAGGTATGCCAATAGCATGATCAGAAAAAATTGATGGGCATAGAGGCCCTTAAAGCTTCTGTGAAGTTCTTGGGCTTATTGCAGCATCTCTTCTGTATACTGAAAACCATAGTTTCGACTTCTAAGTGTTGTATTACTCGCTGCAGATTTTTCAGCAAATCGGAACATTTTATACACAAAACACAACAGTAGCTTCATGCACGCAATTGCCAATGGTAGCATTTGCCCGACTATAGATGCACTTTAAGTATGAAACCCACATCGCTACAATGCTCACATCGCCACGAGCATCATGCAAGCTTAGTGCTTGTTTTATGATGTACTGATCTTTTCATACACTTAAAGGTAAAGTAGTTTGTAAAAATTTATGGACTATACCTTCATCATATGAGGAAAAGGAAGTTTCAGTTGCAAAAATTTAGATTTTTCTGGGATTTTTTGGGACCCAAGGCAATATTGGTTGAAAGCGTAACTATTGGCACAAGACTGAGTTCCAGCCACTATAAGATTCAACCACTAACAATCCTATTTGGTTATATGATGTTATCCAACATGTTTTCAGGATGAACTTATTTCTGCATGCAAAAGGAAACCAAGTATATGATCTTTTACCGGCTCCGTGGCGCAGGTTGCTCATCTCTCCCATAGCCCATTGGTGGCTCATCTCTCCCATGGTGGCCACCATACTCATCTCTGCCACCCCAGTAACCATCCCGGCCGTAGCGTCCATTTCCTTCTGGGCGAGGGTAAGGCCTATGTGGATCATCACGGCCATATCCACGCTCATCTCTACCACCATACCTGAAACGTCCAAAAAACAAACAAATAAATAAAGAGTGTAGTTAGCAACACCATTTAAAGAAGTTCTTGTGCTTGCCAAAGTACCACACAGGAAATGAGCGCTTAAGGTAAACCAGCTCAGAGTTTGCAGAATTGCCTTGGATTCTATCAAAATGCCCCACAACCCAAACAGTGATCTTGCTGAGTCGGCCATTCATCCCAGAGCTTGGTCACGCGAAATTTCGGGCTTGACATCCTTTCACAGCAGTAGGAAATTTATAAAACTCAATTTTCCTGATGTGTACATCAATCACATGCAAAACAGAGAGTACTTTCATCTCCATTAATGGGGAAGCAAGTGGCTTTCCAACACATCATGTGGGCCTTCCATTGTGGTGAATGAAGTTGTGTGATGGGATCACTTTTCCTGCACAACACTGTTTTCTTGCTTCTCTGATGTCACAGAACAGCTGGCACATAGCATTCTTTCTTAAAGGAGAGCACCTCCTCTACAACACAAGCACAGAGCGTGGTGCACACTTTAAACTTGGCAAGGACAACCCTTTTTCTGTGCTTTTTTTTTTTTGTCCGTGATCGTACATAACAGCTTAGCAATTTCACTGGAAGTCTTCATCCCTAAACATGGTGGGCATAGTGGGATTCCACGTCATATGGTCATTCTACGTGTTGGCTTAGCCCTTCTCATAGGATGTAACACTTGGGGCTTGTCTGCACCATGTCAGTGAGTACAGATTGCAGAGCAAAAACTTCAGTGACCAACAGGGTTCAATTTCAATATATGTATTCAGTTTTACCTGAAGGACACTACAAAGTGTGCCAATTTGTTTTCAGAAATTTGGTTTTAAGAAATTCAGTATTCAACTTCAGCACAAAACAATAAACGAGGAAAAGTATTCAGGATTTTCATAAAGAGTTAGCATTAAATAATGCTGCACTAGAAATCTGGCAATACATCTGCATGTATTTATGCAAGTTTGCAGGCATAAGTTGGTGTCAGCTGGCACAAGACAGGGGTAATTGGAGATCAGTGGAAGAGGCCTTCATCCTACAGTGGACACAAATGGGCTGATATTATCAGAAAGCAGAAAGCATTTGCTTCATTACAATTATAATTTAGCATTAACTTCTGCAATCACAGCTAAGTGGGACAGTATTATCAAATAAGTTTCTTCATAGCAATTTCTAATTTTCTAATAAGGCACCTAAAGATACTCCTTACTGTATGCAGTCACCAACCAATAATTTGCATTTGACGAGGACCCCCAAAAAGTCCAAATAATCGGGATTCCGAAATACTGGATTCGCACCAATATAACTGACCTTCCACAAGTGGTGAAAAAAGGTTTACCACATTCTCGGGTCGTCACTTTCGGGAATACCTTCATTTTCATGTGACTAGCATTAGCCACAGCACCTATGAGCTAAGGCAATCTTGCCGCTGTGCAGTGCACAATATCTTTCACATGCCCAGTGCTAGGCCAATTGGCGTCTACGCGCAACGGCATTTGTGCCCGCTTGCCAGGCATACTATCTTATCACAGTGCGGAGAAGCTGCCACTTGTTCATTCGGCTGGTTATAGTCACTCAAAATATAGTGAAAAAAAAAAGTATTTTCAAAAGACATTGTTTAGGAATACAGCCCAAGTTTGTCAACGCATTGCTGCGTGCACAAATGCTTGCTTTTAGCCTGAACTTCTAATAACACTAACACGCCTTCGATTGTTGCCGCGACCACCCGCCTTACACCCTCTCCCATTTAGAAGAACCCCACCTATATATGCTGTGGTGAGGAAAGCATATGGTGCCTTGAAGAAGACAAGTCCACTTGTCGAAACATTGGCTCCTGCTTTCACCTTGTTCTCATTTTGCTCATCATCTTGAATTTCCACCTCCCGCCTTACACGTGTTTTTCCTGCCTTTAACCTAGACATTCCACGGACGCGATCTTTTAGCGATGCCTTTTAAGTATGGGTGTACGATGTTTGAAGACATTCAAGCACCACTGAAGATTTTAATTTTATTATTCTTGCAGCGTATTACATGCCTGTTACAAGATTTCAGGAGAGCAATGACCAATCTCATACCGCAATACGCGCCCAAGCAACGTCCGGAAATTGTAGTACAGATCCCACAGGCAATGGGCGTTCTATGATGAGCATTACCGCGATGCATGCGCCCATCACAGTATGCTAAAAGGCGCTAGTCTAAAATGAGTACAGATGCATTACACGTTTCCTTGAAGTTGATTATATTCACTTTTTTCATGGAATCGAAGGTGTCCTATCCCTACTGGCAGTAGTATGTCTTGCATTATATCGATGGTTGCACTATATTCATGCAAATGCAGTACCTCAACAACGGTGAGTCGGCCAGATGTTTCACGATGAAGAAAAATGAAAGAAAGGGCTTGCTGCACAAGCTATGCTGCAGAAGTCTTGCTTGCATGTGGCACAAAATATAGGAAAAAGAAAAGACAATGTTCTTGCTGTAACTTTCTAAGCAAGTCTCTTAGTAAACAGTACAGCACCACTTCGTTTTGGTTGGGTGCAAGCACAGCTTTTGCCTTGTTCATTCGCTACTTTTGCATCACTACTCCCAATAACTGAGCTTATTGCTCGAAAGAATTGAATTTATTTTGGGGGTTGATAACTACATTAGATGATAATTACATAGCATAAGTAATATTGCAACAGTAAATATATGGACACACTAGGCGAATTTCCGCAATCATTGTCAGAATCGTCGTGAGGTTCCGTACAATGTTCAACTGCGATAAGATGGCGGCTGCACACCATATATGCTGTAGCCATGATGGAAAGCACGCAAGGATGAGTCGCAAAAAAGAAGGGTTGCTTGATGTGCGGCACCCACTCACACGCGCAAAATATGTATTCCCAATTTGGAGCAGGTGCATGTCGGTGCAGGCCTGGTGCAATACCTGCGATAAACAACAATTTGGTGCAGCACTTCCATCACTAAATAACGCACGGGTCAGTGACAATTGTGTTACGAACGGCCTGCAAGGGTACGAACTTACAAAATATTCCCTGCCAGCCGCAGCTGTGGGGTTAGCTATATTCAGAGAACCAGACCTTGGAAAGCGCCCAACCCGCTGTGATGACTCGTTCTGGGAAAACAACAATACACCGCGTCCCCAAGCGAGCGCCACCCCTATGGTTAAACGCTGTCGGCAGACCAAGTGTTGTACGTGGATTTGCCGTGATCACCACGGATTGTTTAGAAGCGGTGGAAATCTTGGGTGAATATGTCTAGCAGCCGTCTCACGGGACTTAGAAGTCATGGATGGACACGGCGGCCATTGTCTGCAGAGTCAACACTGGGATGAAGAGGTGCCTGCTCGGGGAAAAGCACAATGTCTCCGAGAACCCATTCACCTCGGCGTGGTCAGTGAAACCTGTGCGGAATTGTGTGTAACCCCCCCCCCCCTCAAAGGCAGGTCGGCTATCATGACTTTCAATGCTCCGAATTGGTAGCAGGTTGAAAGGCCGTTTTTCCTTCACCTAGGGATTTAGGGAGGACAGTGTGTTTATAAGCAGCTGTTGTGCGGCTGCTGAGGGTGCTCGTGCTCGTGCTTGACAAGCGGTGTGCTTGGTGTTGGAGCTGAGTGCTGGTGTGCTGTATGCGTCGTCCTGCGTGCTCCATTTGGGAGTCACGCTAGACTGTCGAATGCATCTATTTTAATGTAAATATGTAAATAAACCCCGTACATCTAGTTCCTCCCAAGTTCCTCCCTACGACCACAACTCTTACAATAGACAGCCAGTACGAATTACTCAATTTCCCAAGTTGACATGAGTCAAATACACAATCTCTCAGTATTGTGGGAGTTATGAAGGTTCATATTTTCCTGCGCTCCTACGCACGCCACGGAAATGAGGAGAACAGACACCTTCCCCTCTTCCCGTGCAGGGAGGCAGATGGTTTCCCCATGATGGCGTAACCCTCTTGCAAACCAGTTGCAAACGTAGACTGTCACGTGGCCGCGGATCCCCGCAACCACTGGACTGAGTAATGAACAAGGCAGGGCTGTCGAAATTGGGGCGGCCATCGAACGTGGCAAAACAGAAGACTGCAAGCTGCAATCAAGGAAGGACCCCAGGTAAACATTCCTAATATTTGTTGTGCCAGACCTCTGTGCGCCACGCGAAACCTGCAAACATCCTGGCCGTAACAATTAAGCCTGCTTGGAGCAACAACCAATGGAGCAACGATGTGCTTGTTATTCAACAATGTCTTGTCATGTTTCCAATTATCCTGGTACCGTCGAAGCAATAGAGTTGGCTATCAAGCCTAAGCCTTACACAAGAAGGCGGTTTGAAAGAACCCCCGTCTACAACTGGCAGCCAACGTTGGGCACTAAATGTCAGGATAAGGGGTTGCCAACGCTGCTACGCCTCAAGACACCACGCACCGCGATTGGCGCATGCCTGTCCATCAATCGCAGTCCTGTACAAGCTTGAAGAAACAATAGGTGACAACCACATGCCCAGTAGGAAAGCATTTATTACAACTGCAACTAACACTCTGAGCAGACAGCTAGCTATATTTTACACCCCTGAGGGTACCTTTGAAGAAATTGATATGCTAGATAAAGAGGGGCGTCCGACTTACCAGCTGGGGTACGGGTGGCTGCAGAGACTACCACGGCAAAACGTGGTTGGCTGACCACATGCAGCAACACGGGAGTGGTGGCGAAGACTTCCTCACTAACCGCTCGCTGGTGACCAAAGTATGGGACGGATCTCCTGTGACACATCCAGTGGCACTGATATCCCTTGCGATTCCCGTGCGCCACCCACGAAAGGAAGGCTTCCCCCTCTCACTAAACCTGCTGGCGCTTGCACCCGATGCGACGTTGGCCGTGCTTGTGACCATCATGGGACATGAGGTTTCCCACAGTACAATGGCTTACTATACTAATTTTTTACCATTGACAATGCAATCACAATGTTCCAACATGTTAGAATAACCAAACTTGGTAATAAATGGATGTGCATACCATTATCTGATATTCAATTCAATATTCAAAGCTAAATGTTAATATCTTATTCGTAGTCAACATTTTTTATATTGACACACCCCGACTTTTATTTTATTCCTTTACACGTTTCCTCAGTGGTCAGAGTGATGCTCCACACTTATTATCAACGAGATCAGCCAGCCATGAACGATGGATGATAAAAGTGGCAGAGAATTGAGTGGAAGACATCGCTACAAAATCACGGTCCGTGACTCAACCATTGTCATGCTGTCGCTACAGACAGATGAAAGTACAGTCAATGCAGGAAACAAATTCTCATAGATCACTACTAGATCGACCAGGCTCGACTAATTTTGGTTTCGAGGTGCTTGCAACATGACCAATGAACTTGTTGGCGATGTATCAAGAAGAAAATATCGTTACTCCTGCTTGACACAGTGCACAAATTAGCATACGGTTATGCAGTTAGAGTCTGAATTAAGACAGCGCGGTGTGAGGTGTCCAAAATTTCAGTCCTGCTTATGCATTAAGTCTATGGGGCTAGCAGCGGTGCCGCGGAGCTGTTCAAATATTCAAACATGTTTGAACTATTGGTCGGTGACTGTACTAATTCCTCGCTGCCACTAGGCAACAGTTGTATTGAGCTGCACTGTCTACCTATGACGGCAGAATATGCCTTGTGAAAGCACCACCTCAACCCCACTGTTTTTGTGGTGTTACAACTAAGGCAATCTTCAGCTGGTATAATGTAAAACCAGGGTCTTTCAATACCTTTCATGTGGTCATGAAACTTTCCCGAAAGTTTCATATAGGGACAGAAGGTGGCACCAGACGCGTTGGTGTAAGTAGGTGAACAATCTGCCGCACCGGATGGCCAGACTGCATGATCATGCAACTGTCTCGCTAGGAAAGGAACCTCTCCCACATTTATTTCAGCATGTTTGTAGACTGAACATGCAATGGGAACTTTTGTCAAAATAATTTTATGTGCGGTGCATTTGTTTTTAAATTACACATGGCACCGTTTTATTATTAATGTTGCCTCCCCCCCCTCCCCCCCCGAGTAACCTTCCTTGCACAAACTGCTTCATTCAGCTGTCTCTATTTGCACTTTGTCTAGTTAGTTGGATAAGTCAGTTATATTTAATTAGCTAGTTCTGTGTTAGTTATTAGTTGATTAGTTAGCAAGTTAATTATATTTGCTTCGTTATTATAGTTAGATAATTTAATCAGTTGGTTAGCTTTATTAGTTAGTTTTGCTTGTTACCTTAGTTATTTAGTTTTGTTGGTGTATTAGTTATCATTAAGTAATTAGCTGATTGGTTCCGTTGGTTTTGTTAGTGCTGTTTGTTACATTACTTATTACTGAGTTTAGTTCATTAATACAGTTGTTAGATAAGTTATTAGTTAATCAGTAGGTTAGCTTTGTTAGCTAGTGTAGTAATTATATGGTAATTCGTTCAGTAATAATTTAGTAATACGTTAGAACGAGAAGAAAGGGAGTTAACCGAGGGGCCCGATTTTTATTAATCATATCATGAGAAGCCAACAAAGACACTAAGGAAAACATAGGGGAATTTACTTGTACTTACTAATTGAATTAAAGAAATGATAAATTATTGGCAATGAAAGTGGATGAAAAAACAACTTGCCGCAGGTGCGGAATGATCCCACATCTTTGCATTACATGTGCGATAGTAACAGTTAGTAATACATATACTAATTTGGTCATTAGTTTAGTAATCTGTTGGTTAGCTTTGTTAGTTTGAAATGCAGGTTTCTTAACCGTAATTACATAAAAGTGTGATAGGAACTTGCTCTGTAGCTGGTTACTAGAATGTAGTAGTCAAAGTGTACGATTTGAATTATGAACTAAGCCACTGTTGCGAACGCAGCTGAACCTGGAAATGAGAGAAGGCATTGTTTCGAAATTGTTCGCGTTCTAAGGTTTTCGACAATGTACAAAAACAGGGCACTGATATGCACGATGTGTAGAGAATATTCACAAGCCAATTCAGGCAGTCGACCCTTGCACAATAGGGAAAGTACGCACAGAATGACTGTGGCGACTATTCAGCATATGCTCCAGCCCACCTTCTACTTGAGATAGCGCCGTGGTGCATCCACTGTGGACGCTATATGAAGCTCTCCCATAGCGTCACGTGGAAGTTTGATGACCAGATGGAAAGTATTGAAGGATCCCTGGTAAAACTATTCCAATCTGGTTTCCTTCCAGATTGGCCACCAGCCACCCACGAGAGGCCAGAATGGTTCAAGTACAGCTCTTATGAGCAGAGCCCAATACATTTTGATCTATCACAGAGGGCTAATGGTCAATTTGGAATAAAACCAAAGTGGAATAGTTTTATGTTATAGGTTTGTACTGACAGAAATGCTAACAACAGCCGCAGCATATCACCTTAACCAAAATTTACCCATGATACAGAAGAAACCGCTAAAATTTACGCGGCAATCTCTCATGCATCAGGCACAAGCCAAGAAGAAAGTGCTTAACAGACAGATAATACACGCTTGAATGTTGACTAACCAAGTTGACAGTTCTACTCTATCCATTCGGTATGTAAAGTGAAGTAGTAATACACATAATTCATTCCAGGTTCTAGAACATTTTCATGGCTGCTTAAGATGGGAGGTCACATTCAAGTAAATTTTCTTGCACAAGATTGGTTTCTTTTACATTTTCTGTATGCCCAAACATTCATAAGCATGTTGCAAATGAAATTATCTTCCTGTCATAGCTGGTTTGGGAGCCACGAGTTTTCCAAGGGATATTCTCGTATTGCGAAACTGAAACCACATTGCATTGGTTCCGAAAATCAGGGGTGCGATCGAAGATCGTTTTGCAAGTGTCACCAGCAGCGCCCGTCAGCGAGGCCTAGGCCAATCGTGTGAGGCGGAACTTAACACAAACTGAACGCACGTATCGAACAACGATCTCCGATCGCACCACAATGCTATTTCTTTTATATAAAAATTATTCAAAATACTTTTCATTTTATGCTGTCTAACATTAATGGGTATTTTAGTACTTGGTGGTGTCATTGTTATTCTTTTAAAATCTCTAAAAATAGCCACTACGCCTCTATGGCCTCTGTGTGTTGTTTTTCACATCTTTCACATGGTTTGAAACATCTGTTAACATTTTTCTCAAAAGAAGACTATGCTCCACCTCATGTTACGCAAACAAAGATAACTTTTTTTTCTGAATATTTTGAAATTAAACTTTGCACATCCATTCTTCCAACAAACTAGGACAAATGAAATTGATGCAATGTTTTTGAATTTGCACATCACTTTGCAAATAAGTTTGGTCCAAATGAGCAATTCTTTTTAACTTTGCTTGGTTTCTAAAACATTACTTCCTTAATATTTATCAGAATAACTTATCTTAGTTACTTGCATAACTCTCACACTTAGCTACGTAAATTCCAAAGCTTTACGCAATTCAGCAATTCCTTAGTTACTTATCATTGCTGGAACGACTAACACTAGCACAACACATTTTATTAGAAAAATCACCAGCCAAAATAAAATAAACCAATTTTCGCACTTTAAATAGTTATGCGACTATTTAAATACCACATGCTTATTCAAGAACAAAAGTTATTTCAATCATGCCTTCCGATTTAAAAAGTTTATTCTGTGGCCTCCCGCCTTAACAGGAAGGGCATCAGGCTCCAATCCAATGGAAACAGAATTGAGAATACACAATATGAAAATAAGCTGGAACACAAAAAAATTAGAGGACGCTTAAGCTTCGCCTTCAAGAGTGGAACGCGACAGCGTTCCCGTCTACCTGGCAAAGGGTGTAAGACAATGTGCTACAGCGCAGCGATCACTTACGAGGCGTACCGCATCGGACTTTGCACCCACGAATCATGCGGTGAGCGCTGAGCAACGCAGCGTTCGGCACGGCAACGGAATGTGCGCCTGAGCAAGCAGAACAAACCAAAGAACTCGGCGTCTCGGAGGGGGAAACGATCTACGCGAGCCAAACGTCGTGATTGCCACAGACAGCCGGGCCGCGACGCGCCTCGTACCGGTCCCCACACAGCCCCAATGCGCTCAAACGAGACGAAGGCGAGAAGCGGGCGAGTGGTGCGCCACCTGTCGGGGCAGCACCGTACATTGCGAGGAGGGGGTCTTCTGTGTTTGCCACAAGATGGCTCTGCGTGTGCGGCAAGCGCAGAATAAATGTAGCGGAAACGTACTTCGCTACGCGTTTAACTGCGACATCTGGCATTTACATGCTCATAATTACCGATGTACGCAGCAGTATAACTTTCTACGGCACGTTTCTAAGGCAACACCGCATTCACTAGAGGCGCTTTTGTCCCACATTGAACCATCAAACTCATCGCTGAGTGGTAGCGTCTCCGTCTCACACTCCGAAGACCCTGGTTCGAATCCCACCCAGCCCATCTTGCAAGTTGTTTTTATTTATGAATTGCCTTCTGGGATTTTTCGCCCAAGCCTGACCACCACCCAGCTTCACATTAGAGCTCCACAATTTTTATATTCTACAATCTCATAATTTCAATATCATAATGAAAAATTTCACAAAAGACAGATGCATATACCTGCCACAAAAAAATGAAGCCACATGCTTTCTACAGAATACTCGGTTTTGAACCCTAAACTGAATTACGATTTCAGTGTTTCAGATTACTCTTGTACGAGGCTTCAGCTTCATGTTGCAGCCCATGCCAGTTTGGCAAAAAACTCACCCGCTGAAGTTCCTCCTGAGGAAACAAAGTTGCACAGAGCGAATATTCAAAATCTCAAGCACCATCTATCGACTTGCTGCAAAGCACTATAGGCCATCTTGTCTAAGGCACTGCAAAATGAAACTGCTTGCTTTGCAGCATAGCTATACACATTGATGCTTTCACACTTGTTGTTCTGTAGTATCTCCAACAGCTCTCACTACTGTTAAAAGCGAAGCAATGGATCCGTGGCAGCACTGGCAGCAACTAAGGACTCTTCTTTTCAGCAGTGGGAAACACCAAATGAGAAAACAAAATGAAATACCTATGCTACTGTCAAGTCGTGCACCAGATACTGCTGTTAGCGCGTAACAGTTGCATTTACATGAGATTTATTTCTCTCATGTTTTTACTATGACTAGTAAAATAACCACCCCATCCCCTCCACAGAAAAAAATCTTCCTGAATTTTCATCACATCAGCTTTGCAGCTTTGTTTATATCTGCACTTAAAGCCAACACTGCCTTCCACACGAAAACTTATTGGAACAATATCTGTTTAGCCTACGACTGCAACAAATTTTTGTTCGTAATGTGAAGACACTGCTTTTATAACAACGCACTTTGAAATTTTAAAGCATTTTAAGCAATAAAGCTGCTAAAATATATTTCATAAGTGGCACAAAAAGCACCTTGCGGGTTGTGGCAGCCAAATTTGGTAGTATCTTTTTTCAAGATAATGAGAAAATCAAGAACTTACTTGAAGATAGCACAATGTTCATGATAATTGTACTTTAATGCATACTAAAAAATATAAAATATGCGCTTCGAAATGTTAGTATATGCATGCAGATGAAATTTTTATTATTGCCATTTTTTCACTGAAAAGTTAGGACAGCTTAACCAAGTTTATCGAAGCAGGTTATGCCAAGCAAGAAAAAAGAAAAGCATTGAATAGCGACACTAGTATGTGCACATGGCTACTGCAAAGCCACACAGTAGTGCGCTCTATCGCCAAGCTGTCGCTGCTTCACCACGCAGTGTGCAATAGAATCGCATGCACGTCAATTTTCTGTACTTTTCTTTGGCATTTATAACCTTGTGTTTCTCCATTTCCTGCTCAGGTATTAAGATGCTGTTCTAGTGGGCCTAGCCACACGCTTGCAGGTTTTCTCAAGCTATCGTGCTGTGCTTGCAGCCGGAGCCTGTGTAAGCAATGAAGTCCTCAACTTAAATACAGAAAAGCAGGGAAAGAATTAAGCAGTCCAAAGTATGTGCAACTCCTTATCACGTGAAAACTTGACACGTGCTGCATCCGAACAAAAGCAGCGGCACACGAAAATGAGTCCCGACATTGAGCTTGCCAATCAAATTTGTCCTCCATTTTCACGGGACATAAATGCATGACAGGACTCGTAAAATTTCAGTTTGCACACTCGATACGGCACTCCAATGCGAATAGAGAGTTCTCATTAGGTGCGTGCATAAAGCTTTATTATCAGCTTCAACGCAGAGCACTACTATAAGAGCTTCACATTTTCGCACCTGATGCAATTTCTCTCAAATTCAACAAATCAGGGGCATTGTATTCAATGCACGGTAGTTTTCAAAGTTTGATGTGACAATTCACGTGTCAACTCAGGTTCGAAGTACACATCGCCATAAAAAAAGGCTTGTAGATTTTGTTTTCAAAACAGTACGCCTTTTTTTAATGGAGTCTAGGCGAATATATAAATGTACAAAAACTAGCTCATTTGGATTTGTTGATTTGTGGCACCATAACGAAATTGCATTTTAAACTTCACCATAGCTGTATGGCAACGATTGCTAGGCCTCACAACATACAGCCGGCATCGCAACTGCACCTTAAACAAGATGGCAGATGTGAGCAGCGCTGCCCGGTTGAGTGTGCACTATTAATATCCCCTATTACTTTTACTTAACCCTTTCGCTGTCACGGACGTACCGGTACGTCATCGCGCCTCCCCCCCACAGTGTCACTGACGTACCGGTACGTTCTCTATCGTGCGTACAAAATTTCGCGCCAGAGCACAAAGCTGGCGCTCCTGCATTGGCCACGCTATCTGTTGACTCTTTCTACAAGTTCGTACGTTCGCCCCGACCTGTGTTACTGCGCGATTGCCACTCCCCACTTTCTCTTTGCTGAGTGGCGCGGTGGCTCCATGTTCGCTGTATCATGCATCGCGCACGTGTGCTTATGGGTTCAAGGGTTGTTCTGCCATCTCCGCTGGTTTGAAGGTTTTTATTTTTCTTCTGTTGGTGTGCCTGCTACGGCGCGTCAAGTTCAGGCGCACGTGCCGTTGCCTCTCCGAAAAGAGTGACTCGTTGCTGCTTTCGCTCTCTTGCCGCACCCTCGCTTCCGATTTGCAGCAGTAAACGTAAAGCCCTTCGAACTTTGTTTAGCCTTTTTCCATCTCCCTCTGTCTTCTTGATCACGCAACGTCCCATTGCTCTCCGTTGTGCAGGCGACTGAAAGCGCATCCTCCCTGCGCGCAGTTACTTTCGGATGGCTCAGCGCGCGGGACCTTCGTCTGCTCATTGGAGCAGTGGCTCAATTCCGATTCAGAATACGAGCCGAGCTCGGATTCGGACTCAGACAGAGTCGCATGCGAGGAAGAGGGTTCCGCATCGTCAGATTCGGATGTTGAACGGATTTTATAGTCAGGCTGATGATGATGATGATGTTTACTAACAACAGCTGCAGAACACTGAAATGTGCATATTGCATTGACTATGTTATTTGTATACCAATCATAATCAAAAATAAATTGCTACGTTCATTCCCTGTTATGCTCGTTCCCTGAAACCAAGCCGACACTGGGGGTGCGTCACGGCCAGAAAGGTCCGACAGCGAAAGGGTTAAATGGCCGAATATCTAGCACAGGGTTTGGCTCCCACGAGCAGGAAGTTGTCTTTTCGTTGAGTTTCATTTCAGTTTTCCTTATTATTTCTACACTTCAATTAAAAGGACAGTTAGCTTCCGCAATGCATTATTTGGCTTTATTGCCTGTTAAG